>NC_052152.1:37683492-38009129 GCF_902713615.1 Scyliorhinus canicula | reverse complement strand
CATAAATTAAATTACTCTAGTCGGTTTAGTGGCATTTAGGTAGACTTAGAGATGAAACACCCTCTCTCTATCCTTGTCAGGTAGGGTGCAGACTAATGAACGTGCTCCCAAGATCTTTATTTCTCTTTCAGTGTCTCCCCATTTTTCTCCCCAAATCCTTTTACTAAGGTCAACAAATTGATATCCTTTCTATTTGGGCAGGTAGGGTTCCCAGAATCCATGGGGTTTTACTCCAAAGGGGCAGACAATCGGAGGACCTGGCCCTTCCCAATTTTTTGTTTTATTATTGGACAGCCAACATTCAGAAAATATTATTGTGGTTTAGCGATCCTGGGTCCATATGGGGAGAAATGGGAGCGCGCTAGCCTTTACTGTACTGCCGCCTTTTTCCCCTGTTAGATTTGCCTTGAATCAAGTGGCGGTCTCCTCACTGAGAATTTAGAAGCAGTTTACGCAACATTCCAAGCTCCTTTCCCTGTTTTCACTAGCCCCCATATGCAATAATCCCTTTTTCCTACCATCTGGTTTAGACTCGATGTTTAAATTTTGGGAAGGGAAGTGTCTGCAATTATTGGTTCAGAGGCCTGTTCGTGGAGGAGAGGTTTGCTAGTTTTAAGGTGTCAGCTAAGAAATTCCAGCTGCCCAGTTCTAATATTTTTAGGTATTCCTAAATGCGTAATTTTCATACTAAGCTTTTCCAACCCCCTTCTCTGGTGAAGATGATTCTGTCTCTGGCTAGCCTCACCAGGGGGGTGGGGGGTATTTTGGTCACATCCTTTCTGCTCCCTTCAGTGGTGTGAGGGTGAAATGGGAGGTTGAATTGGGTCCCATTCTTAATGGTGAGGTGTGGAGTCAGGCCCTTCACAGGGTCAACTCCACGTCGGTCAGCTGCGTCTGATTCAAGGTTTTGCATAGGACGCACTTGACCAGGTCTAGGATGAGCAGGTTCTTCCCTCCGGTTGAGGACAAGTGTGAGCACTGTTCTCGTGGGCCGGCTAAGCATATGTTCTGGTCCTGTCCCAAGTTGATAGGTTTCTGGACTTCTTTCTTTAACACCATGTTAGAGATACTCAGTGTAAATTTGGATCCTGTCCGCTGGTGGCCATATTCAGGGTGTCAGATTCACTGGTGATACCGTCTGGAGTGAAGGTGGATGTCCTCGCCTTGGCCTCGTTGATAGCCAGGAGGCAAATATTGCTTGGGTGGAGGTCTCCCACTCCACCTAGTGCCTCTGCTTAGCTGGGTGACCTAATGTCATTTCTGCATTTGGAGACGGCCAAGTTCATCATCAGGGATTCAGTGGAGATGTTCTACCAAGATGGCAACCATTTATTTGCTTTTTTAATAATAATCTTTATTATTGTCTCAAGTAGGCTTATATTAACACTGCAATGAAGTTACTGTGAAAATTCCGTAGTTGTCATAGGTGCCTGTCGTAGGTGCCTGTTCGGGTACACAGAGGGAAGTGTGTGTTTTTGATTTTTTTAAACTCTCTTGTTTTGTATTTTCCTGTTTGATTTTTTTTCAGTTGTTCAGATTATGAAAAGCTTCTTAATAAACATATTTTTAAAAAACCAATACAACAGAAAAGTCAAAGAATGAACAAAATTTTTAAAAGTCATTTATATGGCACCTTTTATGTTCTAAGGATGCATTGACCACCCAATTAAATACTTTTGAAGTGCTGTTGCACTGTTGGCAAACATAGCACCTAATTTGCACAGAGCAAACCAGCAAACAGAAATAGAATGAATACTAATAACTCGGTTTTTGATGGGATTGGATGAGTGGTGGAATGTTGGCCAGGATAAAAGAAAACTTGCTGCTCTTCTGCAAATCAACAATGACAACTTATAGAGCCTTTGATGTTCTGAAACATCCCAAGGTACTTCACAGCAGTAAAATAAAGTATGGCATCAAACCAAATAAGGAGATATTAGTGTAGATGATCAAAAACTTGGTCAAAGAAGAAGGCTGTAAGGAGTGTCTTAAATTATGAAAAGGAGCAGAGATACAGAAGTGTAGAGAAAGTACCCCAGACTCCAGGGCCAACAAAGGCATGCCGCTCATGGTGGAGTAATTCTAATTGCAAATGCACAAGAGGTCATAATTAGAAGAGTGCAGCGCAGATATCTTGAGGGCTGGAAAAGATTACAGAGATGGAGGGGGGCAAGGCCATGAAAGAATTTGAAAACAAAGATGAGAATTTTAACAGCAAGATATTGCTTGAACATGAGCTAATGTAGTGAATCATAGAATCTACAGTGCCGAAGGAGGCCATTCGGCACCGGCCCTTGGAAAGAGCACCCCACTTAAGCCCATGTCCCCACCCTATCCTTGTAACCCAGTAACCCCACCGAATCTTTTGGACACTAAGGGGTAATTTAGCATGGTCAATCCACCTGCACCACTTTGGACAGTGAGAGGAAACCGGAACACCCGGAGGACACCCACGCAGACACTGGGAGAAAGTGCAAACTCCACACAGACAGTCATCCGAGGCCGGAATTGAACCCGGGTCCCTAATTGGTCAGGCAGCAGTGCTAACCACTGTGACACCCAGTGCGTACAGGGATAATATGAGAACAGGATTTGGAACAAGTTAGGCCAACGGGCTTGTCTCCGTGGCATGGATTGTATGAAGTTAAGACAGAAGTAGTAGAGTTTCTATGACTTGTTTAGAGGGTAGAATGTGGTAGGCCAGCCAGGAGCGCATTGGAATAATTGAATGTAGAGGTAGCAAAGGCATAGACGAGGGTTTCAACAGATGATTGGAGACTGGAGCGACATTGGGTGATGTTAGCTTAAATGATGAGCTGAAAATCTTGGTACATGACACAATCACAGCTAAATCCATACAGTGATGTTTCGTAAATGAGTAACTATGGTGTCATTTGGCACATTGCAAAGAGCATGCATTGGGGTCTAATTCAGTGATGTCCAAGAAGCTGCATTGAATAATCAGAAATCTGCTTTTGAGTTTGTAGCTGAGTATATTAATTGATCCAATTGGTTATTTTGAGTCAATTTATTACAGCAGGACACTGGAAACAGGTATTGCAGATAACTTGTATAACGTAGGAGTTTCTGAAAACTGAGAGCCCAGGACAACCATTGGTGTCCAGCCTGCTTACATTTTAGTTTGCAGTTCTGACACGGGATACGCACTGTGTCCAAATCAAACAGATGTCAACTGACTTGTGTACTTATAGTATTTTCTACTTTTGGTTCAGACTGCTAATATTTTTCCCTTTTTCTATTTATTTATACGATGAATTTGAAGCAGCTTAAATAAAGAACATCTGTGCATCACCTCCTTGTGTTCTCTACCCACAGCACCACAACCTCCACCTCGGGTGTAGGACAGGGAAGCAGGTCCCAAATCCGATCCAGCTCCCAAGGCGTCTTGAGTTGCTGTAACAACATGCATGCAACATGTTGCAGCCTGGAGCAGTGGATAGTGATGACCGAGGTTCCAATTTCTTTCCATCGCCTGCCTGACCAGGAGTCTCTCCCAGTCTTACTGCCTGCACTGACATCTGCTGGAATGATTTATAAGAATATTAACCAGTTTGGTCAGATTATGAATGCACCCTCCTTGACCATCAAGTCCTGAAGTGGGCAAGGCAGCATGGTGGCGCAGTAGTTAGCACAGCTGCCCCACAGCGTCGAGATCCCAGGTTCGACCCTGGCTCTGGGTCACTGTCTGTGTGGAGTTTGTAAATTCTCCCCGTGTTGGCGTGGGTTTTGCCCCCACAACCCAAAGATGTGCACAGTAGGTGAATTGCCATGCTAAATTGCCCCTAAATTGGAAAAAATGAATTGGGCACTCTAAATTTATGAAAAAAAGTCCTAGGGTGGGTCATGAACCTGGGGATTCTGGCTCAGAGGCAGGGAAGTTATACACTGCCACCAGATCTCCACAATTTTGATGTGAGTACAGCATAACCAAGTGCAAAAATGTACATGATGTGCATCTGTGTGGCGCAGTGGTGTTTAACCACATATCACAATTTTTGATTTGAATCAAATCTAGACTGATGAAGATCTCTTATACATTGTAAATATTGCGAAGAAAATGGGTTAATCCATTCTCAATTCAGTCTCTAACAAATGAGTGTCTATAACATCAACCTATTTGAAATTCCGCATCAACTGGTTCTCAAAAGCTGCTTATACAGGTGTAGCTGTGGACTGCTTTGGCAGTAGCAAACCTTAATGCTACATCTAACCACTGAAGTAACAGTGATGGAAAACACAGGTATCATAAGTGGAAAAATAACATATTACAAGCATAACATTAATGTATGATTTATATTCCAGTGAACAAGAATTAACTTAAACCACAAAAAGGCGTGTCTTGTAAATTTAGCATATAATTCTGCAATAAAACTCCAGATTTTTGTTTACCTCTCCTTCTGTGAGATTACATAACCATCTAGAATCCGCAGAGTTAGACACCAACTGACTATATATGGTCTATAATCAAATCCAGGAAGGGATGGTGTGGCCATCACACAAGGATTGTTCATGATTGACAGCTGCTCCAACTCACGAAGAAATCCCACGTAAGAAACCTAATAAAAAACATCTTACGTGATTTTTTAAATGGTAAAGAAGAAAATTCATTACAATATGATGTTCTGCTAGCAAAGAAAAAAGTTTGATTTTAGAATGAAAAGACAGAATTAAATTGGTATTTGTACTTCACATTACAGTTACAAATTTACTATGCACCATGAATAATAATAACATTTATGCATTATTAGAATCAAACACAGCATACCTCATTTAGATCTCGAATCTCATTCTCTGCTAGAGAGAGGATGTTTAAATCTGGTGGCAGGTGACTGGATGCAGACCGGAGTGTGGTGATAGTATTTCCATGCAACAGCAGTATCTATGAAGTGAAAAATATATTAACAAGTCATATTTATCAACATAGTTCTGCAACGCAAAAACATTTTGCAAACCAAAAAAACATCAATTTGCGCAGTTCTAATGGCATCTCATCATTCACGATGTGATAAGGGCACAGCTCCAAAATAAAAAGATAGGACCAGGTACATGGTGAAGTAGCACACCATGTGCTCAGCTTTGATGTGGTGAAGGTTCGGATTGAACCTTCATCTTCCACCAGTGACTCAATGAGCAGTTACATAATAAGTAGGCTTACATTAACAATGCAATGAAGTCACTGTGAAAAGCCCCTGGTCGCCACATTCCAGCGCCTGTTCGGGTAATGAGCCAGTACGGGAATTGAACCCGCGCCGCTGGTCTTGTTCTGCATTACAAACCAGCTGTCTAGTCCACTGAGCTAAACCAGCTGGAACCACATGGGAAAGACATTGAAGAAACAGCAAGGCAATGTGGCAAACAAATCTCTCCTTCACCAGCATCAACAGTTTGTATTTATATAATATCATTAACATAGAGAATGGCCCACATAATAGACATTTGGTGAGGTATGTCTTAAGGAGTGTCTTAAAGAAGGATAGATGTAGACAGGTTTGAGAGGTTTATGTACCTAGTGGAGTGGTGCAACGCCAACAAGTGGAGTGGTGCAACGCCAACAATCTATCCCTCAATGCCAGCAAAACTAAAGAGCTGGTCATTGACTTCATTCCTGGCTGCATCAACAGAGCCGAGGTGGAGATGGTCAACAGCTTCAAATTCCTTGGGGTGCACTTTACCAAAAATCTGTCCTGGTCCACCCACGTCGACGCTACCACCAAGAAAGCACAACAGCTCCCATACTTTCTCAGGAAACTAAGGAAATTCGGCATGTCCACACTGACTTACCAACGTTTACAGATACACCATAGAAAGCATCCTATCTGGCTGCATCACAGCCTGGTATGGCAACTGCTCAGCCCCAAGACCATAAGAAACTTCAGAGTCGTGAACACAGCCCAGTCCATCACATGAACCTGCCTCCCATCCATTGACTCTATCTACACCCCCAGCTGCCTGGGGAAAGCGGGCAGCATAATCAAAGATCCCTCCCACCCGGCTTACTCACTCTTCCAACTTCTTCCATCGGGCAGGAGATACAAAAGTCTGAGAATACGCACGAACAAATTCAAAAACAGCTTCTTTCCCGCTGTTAGCTGACTCCTAAACGACCCTTTTATGGACTGACCTGATTAATACTACACTCCTGTATGCTTGACCCGATGCCGGTGTCTATGTATTTACTTTGTGAACCTTGTGGTGCCCCTTTATGTATTTTCTTTTTATTTTATTTTCATGTACTAAATGATCTGTTGTCCTGCTTGCAGAAAAATACTTTTCACTGTACCTCGGTACACATGACATTAAACAAATCCAAATGTAAGAATTCCATAGCTTAGCACCTTGGCAATTCAAGAGACAGCTGCCAGCGGTGGAATAATAAAACTTGGCGATGGTCAAGTGGCCAAAATTGGAGTGCATATTACTGCAGCTGGAAGGAATCGCTAGATTAGAGAGAGGGGAGTAAACCCCCCCCCCCGCCCCCCGAGTCTATGGCAATATTTATCGCTCAACCAACATCAATTAGAATGCTGCGTGCAAACTGGTCGTCAGGTTTCCCTACATTATAACAATACAAAGTGGTGATAAATTTCTTTGGGACATGCTGGAATTATGAATGGCACTATAAATGCAACTTCCTTCTTTCATATGGCTTGATTACCCTCCATTTCATTAGTCATAATGAAGAACGCAGGAGTACAAGCCAGGAGCAGCACCAGAAATATCTAAAATATTGTGTCTCAACCTGGTAATGTTACAATACAGGACTACTTACATGTGATGCAGCAGAAACAGTGGGCAGAAACAGTATGAAATAAACAGGGCTAAGCAACAGCATAACCAACTAGATGCTACTTTGTTCTAAATGTGTTTGAATGGTGGTGGACGCTTAACCAAATAACCAAAAGAAAGTCCAAAATATCTTAATCCACGATAATGGGGCGGGGGAACAGGAGACCATCTTCAGCCAGAAGTACCAAGTGGATTCATCTTGGTATCCTCCGAGACCCTCAAGTCTTCAGCCAATTAAATTTACTCCATGTGATATCAAGGAATGGCCATAGGCACTATGTACTGCAAAGGCTGTGGGCCCTGTAACACTCTGGCAGTAGTATTGAAGACTTGTGCCCCAGTATTAGCTGCACCCCTAGTCAAACTTTCCAGGACAGCTACAGCACTGGCAACTAGGTAACAACGTTGAAAATTGTCCCGTTGGTCCTGTCCAGAAAAGGCAGAGCAAATCTAACCAGCCAATGATGGATGATGCCTTCAACAATGCTGTCAAGCAGCACTTACTCAGCAATAACCTGATCACTGATGCTCAGCTTGTTCCATCAGGGTCACTCAGCTCCTGACCTCATCATAGCCTTGGCCCAAACACTTACAAAAAAGCTAAACTCTGAGTTGAGAGTGACTGTCCTTGACATCAAAGCAGATTTGACCAAGTGTGGCATCAAGAAACCCTGGCAAAACTGTAGCCAACAGGAATCAGGGAGAAACTTACCCA
Source organism: Scyliorhinus canicula (assembly GCF_902713615.1). NCBI lineage: Eukaryota > Metazoa > Chordata > Chondrichthyes > Carcharhiniformes > Scyliorhinidae > Scyliorhinus > Scyliorhinus canicula. The sequence goes on along the minus strand of NC_052152.1, from coordinate 38,001,607 downwards.
CTGATTGGAGTCTTACCTTGCTCAAGGTTGTGATTATTGGAGGCCAATCATCTCAGTCCCAGAATAGCATTGTAGGAGTTTCTCAGGGTAGTGCCTTCAGCCTGACTACCTTCAGTAATGGTCATCAATTACCGTTCCTCCATCATAGGTCAGAAGTGGAAATGCTCATTTATGATTGCACAATGTTTGGTACAGTCAGAAGTGGAGATGCCCACTTATGATTGCATAATGTTTGGTACCATTCATGACTCCTGAGACACTGAAGCAGTCCATGCCCGTACGCAGCAAGACCTGGACAACATTCAAGCTTCGGCTGATAAGTGGCAAGCAACATTCACACCACACAAGTACCAGGCAATGAACATCTCCCTTTGACATTCAATGGCATTACCCCACAACATCTTGGGAGTTACCATAGACCAGAAATTAAACTGGACCTACCATATTAACTCTGTGTCCACAAGAGCAGAGTCTGCAAAGTTTGCAGAGAATAACTCGCCTACTGATTCCCCAAAGTCTGTCTACCATCTACAAGACACAAGGAGTGTGGTAGAATCGCTTCACTTATGCAGATAAGTGCAGCTCCAACAACATTCAAGAAACTTAACACCATCCAGGATGAAACCGGTCAACTTGATTGGCACCCATCCATCACCTTAAACATTCAGTACCCATCCGCACCCCCACACCAATGCAGAGAGGCAGCAAAATGTACCATATATCAGATGCACTGCAGCAACTCACCAAGGTTCTTTCCCAGCCCACAATCTCTACTACCTTGTAGACAAGGGCAGCAGACACATGGGAAAACCACCACCTGCAAGTTTCCCTCCAAGCCACACACCATCCTGATTAGGAACTGGATTGCTGTTCCTTTACTGTTACTGGATCAAAATCCTGGAACTCCCTTTGTAACAGCACTGTGGATATACTCACATACATGGATTGTATGAAATAATACATCTACCTAATACATAATTTTCCCATGGTGAAGTTACAGCCCTACATTTTTGCTATGCGATGTCTTTGATTTGCCATCACAGGAAGGAAGGTGGAATTTTAGGGCAACCAAAGAACAAAAGGTGGCATCTCCATGTCCACAGGTAGCAAACTTCAGATTTAGCAGTGACTGTTGTTTTAACAGAAATAGACCACAATTATCTAATTCTTGCTGGTTCAAAAGAAGAAAGGATGGACCTTCATGTTTGATTCAAATGGAAAACAAATGAAGAGACACGTGTTATGAAAAAGGTATAAATCTAGGAAAAGGTGCATGTGATAGTTCAGCACTAAATACGTATGAATCGAGACATTTTGATCTGTCTTATGACTGCAACAAGGCCTTGTGATAAATAGTACAGGAGCAAAAGGCTGAAGAACACTGACATGGTTTGTGCCTCTGCTTACAGTTAATGCCTTTTGGGTAAAGTTATCAGTATTGTCCAAAAACAAAGTTACTTTCTACATTAACTATGTCTCATAGAAACACAAAACATTACAGGACTAAGGTAGGCTTTTGGCTGGATTGGTGACTTCTCGCAACAATCGAACCAGTCTAATCTCATTTTCCTTCTTGATCCTCATGCTTTTCAATATTTTTCTTATTTAAGGAACAATCTAACTGCTTTTCCTAAAAGAATAACTGCAAGTCTGCTCGACAACAAAGAAATCAATATTTCAACCATCTTAAACAACCTTAAATTTGTGTCATCATTACCAACACACCCACACGAAATATATTATATTCAGTGGTCAGCCAATTGTGTGGGCATGAGCCTTTTAGACACAGGGAAACATCCCTGTTCCTCCTGGACCACAGACTGTCTGGAAATAAACTTCTCTTATGGATCTGACCCTTCCTCCATTAAAACTTGAAGTGAGAAGGTGCTGGAGAATTCTACAACTTTTGCCAGCATTTGGAAATTAAAACACATCCCCCTCCCAAGGTGTGCTGCTAAATATTATGCCTAAATCAAATATGAAATCATGCATGGCTCATTTACAATTTGTGATGTATGGGACTAACCAATTGCTTCAACACCGATGACCACCTCTGCCTTTATGGGCAGGAGTGAAAATAAGCAGATCACTGAAGAAGCAGCCAGGATTATTCCTCACATCTTGAATAACTCAACTCAAAGGACGGCACGGTGGCACAGTAATTAGCACTGCTGCCTCACAGGGGACCCGGATTAATTTCCGACCTTGAGTGACTATCTGTGTGGAGTTTTCACTTTCTCCCCGTATCTGCGTGGGTTTGCTCCAGGTGCTCTGGTTTCCTCCCAACAGTCCAAAGATGTGCGGGTTAGGAGGATTGGCCATGCTGAATTGCCCCTTAGTGTTCAAAAGGTTAAGTGGGTTTACTGAGTTACAGGAATAGAGCGAGGGCATGGGCCTCGGTACGGTGCTCTTTCAGAGTGTTGGTGCAAACTCGATGGGCCAAATGGCCTCCTTCGGCACTGTAGGGATTCTTAGAAACAGGCAGTGTTTGGGAAAATGTGGTTAATACGAAGTGATGAAGAGAAAAATCAAAAGTAAAGTTAAAATGGAGTTTAAAGAGAAAGTATTCTATAGCATCTTGAATAAATATTTTTCTTAAGCATGGTGAAGCATGGTATACATATCTTACCTGCAGGAACAGTAGCTTTGATAGGTCACCTATCAGGGAAATGTTGTTGTCTGACAAATCTAAATGTCGAAGTGCCAAGCAGCTATTAACTGGCTCCATGATCTGTTAAAAGCAAAAATCACACACCAGATTGTGGATTACATGGGTGTTTTTCCTGAAGAGAAGAATGCACTCAACATAAATCTAGTTCATTAAACTGAATGTCAAATCGCAGATAAGCTTGTCCTGTTGATGCACAGTGGTTTACCTCCCTATACTTCTCAATGCCATCTGAAGATAGAAGATTATGCTTGGTGTCTGTAACAACCCTCAAGAGACTCCATACCATTCAGGACAAAGAAGCCTGCTTGATGGGCACCCCATCCACCATCTTAAACATTCACTCCCTTCACCACCTACACACAGTGGCAGCAGCATGTACTGTCTACAAGATGCACTGCAGCAACTCACCAAGGCCCTTCAATATCAACTTTCACCTTGACCTCCACCAACAAGGACAAGGGCAGCAAGGGAAGCAGATGCATGGGAACACCACCACCCTCCGAGGCGCACACAATCCTGACTTTGAACTATATTGCTGTTCCTTCTGTGTCAACATCCTGCAACTTCCTTTCTGTGAGTGGATTGCAGCAGTTCAAGATGGCGGCTCAACTCAAGTGCAATTAGGGATGTGCAACAAATGCTGGCCATGCCAATGACATTCACGTTCCATAGTAAATGAGAGGAATACAAGTTAAATATTTCACATTATTCTTTATTAAATTTAGAGTATCCAATTCATTTTTTCCAATTAAGGGGCAATTTAGCGTGGTTAACCCACCTACCCTGCACAACTTTGGGTGGTGGAGGCGAAACCCACACAAACACGGGGAGAATGTGCAAACTCCACACAGACAGTGACCCAGAACCGGGATCGAACCTGGGATCTCGGCACCATGAAGCAGCAATGCTAACCACAGCCCCACCGTGCTCCAATATTTCACATTATAATGGATTTTTTTTGCCAAATGAGAATCCCAGCTAAGTTCCATGTATGATACCATTAAATATAACAGATGATAACTGCATTTGCAAGAGAGTGGAGAAGCAAGTGCCTTCGTTCTACCAGCAATGGACAAAAAGATGATAATTTTGCAGCAATCTGGCTGTTGCACTGGAAGAAATTTTAGGTTGTTGACCTGAGTTGAAGGACATTGCTGAATGTAGATAAAAATCCTTAGCAGAAAAGTAGATAGGTTGAATTATGAGGTCACTGATAGAGAACAAGAACATTGGAAATAAGTCACAGTTAATGGGAAACAGCTATAAACTACAGTATATGTAGAACAATTTGAGGAAATTGCATAGTCAGGAGCAGAATTTTGAAGCCGAAACCATGTTAATGATTTGCCAAAGAACACACTGGCATTTCTTTCAAAGTTTTAGATAGTTCATGTAATAAATAATGATGCAAATTTCATAAAAAGACACATAATATAGGAAACAAAATCACCAATGGAGCAGCAATACTAAATGCGGAGGTTGGCACATAGTGATGTCACTGGCCTAGGAATCCAGAGGCTCTGATTAATGTTCTGGAGACATGGGTTCAAATCCCAACATATTCTTTATTAGTGTCACAAATAGGCTTACATTAACACTGCAATGAAGTTACTGTGAATATCCCCTAGTTGCCATACTCCAGCACCTGTTCGGGTACACTGAAGGAGAATTCAGAATGTCCAATTCACCAACAAGCACGTCTTTCGGGACATGTGGGAGGAAACCGGAGCACCCGGAGGAAACCCACGCGGACAAGGGGAGAACGTGCAGACTCCAAATATACAATGACCCAAGCCAGGAATCGAACCCGACCCCATGCGCTGTGAAGCAACAGTGATAACCACTGTGCTTCCGTGCCGCCCAGGGCAGCTGGTGGAATTTAAATTCAATTAATATAATCTGGAATTTAAAGCTAATAGCGATCTTGAAACTATTACCAATTGTCGTGAAAACACATCTGGTTCACTAAAGTCCTTTAGGGAAGGAACCTGCCATCCTTACTGGTCTGTCCTACATACGATTCCAGACCCAGAGTAATGTAATTTGTTAAATACCTTCTGCCATGGCCTAGGAAGCCACTCACTTCAAGGGCAATTAGAAATGGCCTTGCCAGCGATGCCCACTTTCCATGAAATAATAAATTTAAGACAAAAAAAGCTTATTGGCAGTCACGGATTCATCCAGAACTGAAAAGTGATAACAGCATATTCCACAGCTTAGTTATATGCAAGAGCAACAAAGCAGTAGTTTGAAGGGCAGGTGAAAGAGGCAGAAACATTAACAATGTTTTGGAGCAAAAGATTGAAGAGGGGGCATGCAATAAAATTCAAGGAAGTACATGGTGGGATACTACGCAACTTGATTAGATCATTTAGCCCTTCAAGTCCATTCCATCATACGAGAACATAGCTAATCTTCAATTATCCTCCATATAATTTTCATTGTTTCATACCCCTTAGTTCCTCTGCGGAATAAATCTCAGCTTTAAAATTAACAATTGATCGAGCATCAAATACTGTTTCTGGAACAGAGTTCCAAACCTTAACTATCCTTATTGGAGACACAGTAGAACAATGGTTAGGACTGTTGCTTCACAGTGCTCGGGACCCAGGTTTGATTCCCGGCTTGGGTCACTGACTGTGCGGAGTCTGCATGTTCTCCCAGTGTCTGCGTTGGTTTCCTCCGGGCGCTCTGGTTTCCTCCCACAAGTCCTGAAAGGCGTGCTTGTTAGAACTAGACATTCTGAATTCTCCCTCAGTGTACTCGAACAGGCGCCGGAGTGTGGGGACTAGGGGATTTTCACAGTAACTTTATTGCAGTGTTAATGTAAGCCTACTTGTGGCACTAATAAAGATTATTATCTGTTAAGAACTGTTTCCTAATGTGAATCCTGTAGGCCTGACTCTAACTTTTAGTCTATGCCTCCTTGGTCTAGATTCCCCGAACAGCGAAAGTAGTTTTATCCCCCCCCCTTATCTACCCACTTGTCCTCCTTAATGTCATGAAAACTGATCAAATCTCCCCTTAACCTGCTGAACCAGGGAAAATAACTCTACCTTGTGTAATCTCGCCTTGTTGTTTAACCCTTGAAGTCCAATATCATCTTTCCAAGGTCAATATTCCTCAGGGATAGGTACCAAGAACTGTTCATGGTATTCCAGGAGTGTGGCCTAACAAGGGCTTTGTATTGCTGAACTATCTATCTTTGTGTCATCAACAAATTTGGATATGTGTCTTTTTGTCCCATCATCCAAGTCATTAATGAATACCTTACATAGTTGAGACTCTAACACAGATTCTTGCAGGACAATTAGAGTATCTGCCCATTATTCTGCTCTCCATCGCCTTGCCCCACAATCAATTCCCTAACCAGCTCAACATTCTATCTTTAATTCCAGAGCTTCAACTTTATCTAACACAGATAATTTATCAAATGTCTTCTGGAAATCCACATAAATAACATCCATGGACTTCCTCTCCCCACTACTTTAGTCACCTCTTCAAAATAATCAATTAGAATTGTCAGGTCTGACCTATCCTTTACAAATATTTGCTGGTGGCATAGTAGTTGGCACTGCTGCCTCATGACACCAAGGACCTGGATTCGATCACGGCCCCGGGTCACTGTCCATGTGGAGTTTGCACATTCTCCCCTTGTTTGCGCGAGTCTCACCCACACAACCCAAAGATGTGCAGGCTAGGTGGCTTGACCATGCTAAATTGCCCCTTCATTAAAAAAAAATAATTGTTCTGTTTTTTTCTGATCACAAAAAAAATTCCAGCGTGCAGCCGCCCTATCTTTAATTACGGACAATTTCCTGACAACATATTATGCGAACTGATCAATAATTTCTTGCCTCCCCACTCTTATCTTTCTTAAGTAGTGAAATGACATGCGTATTGTTTCAATCTGAAGGAACTACAAGGAAATCTCATTGTAATGTAGAAAGCAGAGGATTATTAAGTCAGGTGTGATAAATATGATGTCAGTCACAATGACCAGAAGATTGTTTACAGAGATAAAGTCAGGAACAAAAGTGATCCAAAAATGTTATTCATTTTTCGTCAGGTGAGCGAGCAATTGTGCCATCAAAAGGCAAAAGAAGTTGAAAAGAATATTCACAGAAGCTGTGCGTGGATTCTTCCAGCTTCCTCTCACAAGTCCCGAAAGACGTGCTTGTTAGGTGAATTGGACATTCTAAAGATTCTCCCTCAGTGTACCCGAACAGGTGCCGGAGTGCGGCGACTAGGGGATTTTCACAGTAGCTTCATTGCAGTGTTAATGTAAGCCTTCTTGGGACAATAATAAAGATTATGAGAAATGGCTTTAGCAAGAAACCAGAAACAATGGTTAATGCGGTTTCCTTCTATAGTCCAAAGATGTGCATGTTAGGTGGATTGGCCATGCTTATTGCTCCTTGTGACCAAAATAAAAAGGTTGGTGTGGTTACAGTGATAAGGTGGGTGTGTGGGCTTAGGTAGGGTGCTCTTTCCAAGGGCCGGTGCAGACTCGATGGGCCGAATGGCCTCCTTCTGGACTGTAAATGCTATGATTCTATGATTAGGGCCCCTAGGAGACTAGGGGCTTTTCACAGTAACTTCATAGAATCACAGAATTTACAGTGCAGAAGGAGGCTATTCGGCCCTCAGGGTCTGTACCGGCCCCTACAAAGAGCACCCTACTCAAACCCAAGTATCTACCCTATTCCCGTAACCCAGTAACCCCCACCTAACCTTTTTTTTGGACACTAAGGGCAGTTTAGCATGGCCAATCCACCTAACCCGCACTTCTTTGGACTGTGGGAGGAAACCGGAGCACCCGGAGGAAACACAAAGAGAACGTGCAGACTCACAGGCAGTGACCCAGCGGGGAATCGAACCTGGGACCCTGGAGCTGAGAAGCAACGGTGCTAACCACTATGCTACTTGTGACAGTAAAAGGTTATTATTATTATTGTTCTTAATATAAATGTACAGAGTAGGTCTCAATTTTATGAAGTCAAGTCAAATGATGTGATTGGGCAACATTTTCTAAATAATCTTCAGTGTGCCAAGAATTATGCTGAGAACCAATTTAAGATAGTCAGTCAGACTCACAGTGGCACATTTGTTTTGCACTGGAAGCTAGATATATTAATACACAGGGCCCTGTTCTTTGCAGATCGGAAGAACATCTATCTATATTCCGCCTGTTTCAGCTAAACAAAATTAGTGACAGCCATTGACTGATTCATTCCCCTTAACCAATCACGGTCAAACTGCCTGGTTTAAATTTTAACCAATTCTTGGCAGTTATCTGTTTGTCACCCTCAACTGGTGCATCCGCCATGGAAATGCCTCGACCAATCAGAATTCATTTACCATCCAATCAGCATTCCCTTCTCATAAGGTATGAATTGTTGCTTTTCCTTTAAGTGCCCTGATGAGTGCAAAACAAAATGTTTCAGCATGTCTCTTTTTTCAGCAATACTCAAGTTCTCTTTTACCAAATGAAGAAGATTGAGAACTAAATAAATTGTAGATCATGTAAATTAACTTCATACAACTATTTATTTGGCACTCAAAAATATATCCTCTTAAGCTATGACACTGCAAAAATGAATACTTCAAAAGAAAACCAATGTGATTGGGTGTTGGGAGTTCAGATTTAATTAAGCAAACACAGTACCTTGATATTGTTTCCAGCTAAATTGAGCCATTCTAGATGAACCAAGTCCTTGAGACCTTCGACATTTCCAATACTGTTGTTAGGCAAGTTTAAAACTCGCAAATTGACAAGTTTTGCTACACCTATCATCCGTACTAGACGATTGTTGGCTACAGATAACTGCAAGGGGTACAAAAAAGATTGAATTAACCACATTGTAATAAAATTCATTAAATGCTTTTTACTCCATTGTACCATTTAGTTTTATTTTAAAATATTGCACTCAAATAAAAGTCACAATTTATTTGGAAAGCAAATTTTCTACTCAGTCAATTTCTCTAGATAGTAGACATAGTAAGGGGACAATGCATTTTGATCTGCGCGCAAAGCTGTTAAGTGTGAATGGGACAATATTCATTGAAGAGTTGTTCTTAAATTTGTATCTACCATTCAGCTTGTTTGGGTTATTTTTTGATTATATTTTGACCTACAAGTCTGAAAAGGATGGGCTGTTGAGCATACTGAAAATAATAGTTTCATTTAGGCAGACTATTTACATGTTGAAAAATGTCCCCAATATGCAATACAGAAATGTAAATTGCCATCAAGTCTAATCTGTAAATAATAAGGCAAATGCTTGGTTAAAGTGGTAGGATTTCAGAATGGTTTTACTGATCACAAAAAAAAATTCAGAGCGTGCAATCGCCTTGTCTTTAATTACCTGACGTGTTAGGCTAACTGGTCAACATGTTAGGCTAACTGGTCAATAATTTCCTTCCTTTTCCCTCTCATCTTTCTTAAGCAGTGAAGTGACATGCACATTGTTCCAATCTGAAGGAACCACCAGGAAATCTTATTACAATGTAGAAAGCAGAGGATTATTTAATCAGACATGGTAAATGTGATGTCAGTCACAATGACCAGGATGGAGGAATGGAAGAAGATTGTTTGCAGAGATCATTAAAATTAAAGTCAGCAACAAAAGAAGAGGGACAGAGAATTTGTAGGAGTAAATTCCACAGCTTAAGGTCATTGATAGTGGGGTGATGTGTGTGGGACATGTAGAAGAGTTCAAAGTTGGAAGAATGAATAATTCTGAGTTGAATGACTAAGTAGGTTATGGAGATGGGGAGTGAAGAACCATAAATGAATTTAAATATAGGCTGAGAATTTCATACTGAAGGACTAGAAGCCAATGCAAATCATCAAGCAATAAAGACAATAGGTCTGTGGGACTTAGTGCAGGTTAAGATGCAGGTCACAGAGTTATGAGTAAGATAAAGTTTATGAAGAATGGAGCGTGAAGGTTGGCCCAGAAATAATTTGAAGCCATATAGGGAGATAACAAAGGCAAGGATGAGGTTTTCAGCAGCAGATGGATTGAGTCAATGATGCAGATGCATTGAGACAATGATGGAGAGGCAATAGTCTCTGTAATGGAGGACATGGATTACAAGCTCCACTTAGGGTTAAAAGAGCCCACAGTTGTAGTCAAAATGGCATAAAAGCAGACAGACCACCCAGCACTGACTTAGGCACCAGAAATGACAATGGCACACCTTAGCCTGCAAAGTCCTCCTTACTAACATCTGGGGGCCTGTGCCAAAATTGGGAGAGCTGTATCACAGATAAGTCAAGCAACAGCCCGATATATTCAAACTCTTAAATTCATGCCTTGTAGCCAATGTCCCAGGCACTACCATCACTATCTCAGAGTATTTCCTGTCCCATCAGCAGGACAAAACCAGTATAGGCAACATGCCACAGTGGTATGCAGTAGGGAGGTAGGTGCCCTGGGAGTCCTTGACTCCATGCTCCATGAAACCGCATGGCATCAGGTCAAACATGGGAAATGAAATATCCTGATCAGCACTTATCACTCTCCCTCAGCTGATGAATTAGAACTCCATGTTGACCATCATTTGGAAGAAGCAGTAAGGGTGGTAATGGCAGAATATGTACCCCAGGTGGGATCTTCAATATCCATTACCAAGGAAGGTTTGGTAGCACCACTACTGACAAAAGCCCGCATATCTGCCAGACTGGGTCTGCAGCAGGGGATGAGGGAACAGACAGTAAGGGACTATGTTTAAGAATTAGTTTAGTTTACACAGAGTGTATAAATTGATTAACCTAATTATTCCGTTTAGACTTTAACCAAGAGGGCTTCAGTATTTCAGGAGAATTGAATACAAAAGTATGGAGGTTAAGGCACTAGTGAGACTACATCTGGAATACTGTGTGCAGTATTGGTCACCTTATTTAAGGAAGAATGTAAATGCATTGGAAGCAGTCAGAGAAGGTTTACCAGACTAATACCTGAAATGATGGGTCGACTTATGAGGGAAGGTTAGACAGGTAGGCTTGAATCTGCTGGAGTTTAGTAAAGTAAGAGGCAACTTGATTGAAACATGTAAGATCCTGAGGGATCTTGTCAGTGTGGATGTGGAGAGGATGTTTCATCTTGGAGAATCTAGAACTCAAGGCCACTGTTTAAAAAATAAAGGGGTGGGAGGAGGACTTCCGGTCGGCGAGCGAAGCGGTCGCAGGGAGAGGGGCTCCCGCAAGCGGCAGAGCAGGGAAGGGACCCCCCCGGGCAGGCCGGTCGGCGGAGGATCATCGGCGGCGACGGGGCTTGGTGGCGGCGGCGACAGGGCTTGGTGGCGGTGACAGAGGGACTCGGCGGCGGCGACAGAGGGGCTCGGCGGCAGCGGCGGGGCTTGACGCCGGCAGGTCCAACCCGGTCCAACCCCCCCCCCCCCCCCCCCAACGCAGGCCAGGAGCGGTGCGGCAGCGGCAAGCCCTCCCTCCCCCCCCCCCCCCAACGCAGGCCAGGAGCGGTGCGGCAGCGGCAGGCCCTCCCTCCCCCCCCCTCCCCAACGCAGGCCAGGAGCGGTGCGGCGGCGGCAGGCCCTCCCCCCCCCCCCCTCCCCAACGCAGGCCAGGAGCGGTGCGGCAGCGGCAGGCCCTCCCTCCTCCCCCCCCAACGCAGGCCAGGAGCGGTGCGGCAGCGGCAGGCCCTCCCCCCCCAACGCAGGCCAGGAGCGGTGCGGCAGCGGCAGGCCCTCCCTCCCCCCCCCAAACGCAGGCCAGGAGCGGTGCGGGACCGAAGGGGGGGCCAAGCCGGAGGCAGCGACCAGGAGGTCGCGGGGTGCAAAGTGCGGCAGCGGGGACAAAGAGAAAGGGGGCACCAGAAGTAGACGGGGCAAAGGGCAAACCAGCTCGGGCGAACGAATCAGCACACGAAGCGGCGGGAAGGATGTATCGCCGCAGCAAAAAGAGCTGGACAGACAGGTACCCTCTCCCCTGGGGTTAGAGGGGGGCGTGAATTGGAAGGCAGCCTTTGCCGAGGTGGTGAGGGAGCAGCTGCAGGCAATCAAGGCAGAGTTGAAAGCGGACGGAGAGGCCGCAGTACAGACAGCAGTGGCCAGGGCCATGTCAGGGGTGCAGCAGGCTCTGACCAGATTGGAGGAGAAAGTGGATGCCCAAGGGGAGAAACTGGAAGCCCATGAGGCAACCATTAAAGAGCTGGAGAAAGCAGCGACCGACTTGAGCGACCGGGTCACGGCCCTGGAGAGGGAAGTGGCGAGACTGGGTGCAACACAGGGGAGCCTGAAGGGCAGGGAAGACGATCAGGAGAACAGCTCGCGAAGGCAAAATGTTAGGATAATGGGCCTGCCAGAGGGGATCGAGGGCAGAAACCCCACAACATTCGTGGCTGCGATGCTGGGCTCCTTAGTGGGAGGGGGGGGACACTTTTCCCACCCCACCGGAAATGGACTGAGCTCATCGGTCACTGTGCCCGAAGCCCAAGGCAGGGGAACAACCGAGAGCAGTCATAGCCAAACTGCACCGGTACCGGGATAGGGAGACAATCCTGCGCTGGGCCAAGGAAAATAGAGCCTGCAAATGGAACGGGCACGCCATCCGAGTCTACGAGGATCTTGGATCGGACATAACTAAGAGACGGGCTGAGTTCAACAGAGCGAAGGCAGGGGAGGGGGGGAAATCGCCCATCAAAGACGGGAGAGCAAATGGGGACAGGAATAGGGGATAGAGGGGCAAAGGAGGGGTATACAGGGGAGGGGGGAAAAGGGAGAGAGCGGGGGGGGGGGGGGGGGGGGGGGGGGGGGGCACCCGGGGTGCGAGAGACCAGGGAGGGGAAATGCAGGGACAAAGGGACAAAAGAGGTCAGAAAAGGAACAGGGCCACAAAGTGCCACAAACAAGGGCTCGAAACGGGGAACCGCTGCAAGCACCCACCCAGTACGGTCTGTGGGCGAAGGGGGCCCCCAGAGCGCAGGGGACTACCCGCGTGGCGGACACACAGTGGACGGCCATGGCGGGTGCCCCCGGGACAAGGGGAAACCCCGGAGCGCAGAGACCCGACCGCATGGGGAGAGCAGTGATAGTGGCCATCCTGGACGGCCCCCTAACAAAGGGAAACCCCAGAGGGCAGGGGCGCGTCCACCGGACAAATATGGTTAATCCCACAGGAGCGAGGGGGCAGAAGCCCCCCACCAGGATAGTCACCTGGAACGTAAGGGGACTTAACAGCCCAGTGAAGAGATCTAGAGTCCTCACCCACCTCAGAAACACGAGGGCCGACATAGTCTTCCTCCAAGAGACGCACCTGAGGGAGCAGGACCAACTGCGGGTAAGAAAGGGCTGGGTGGGACAAACCTATCATTCCTGTTATGGGACAAGGGCCAGGGGGTGGCGATCCTGATTGGCAAGAGGACAATGTTTAGGGCGACAAAGACAGTTACAGACCCAGGGGGGCGGTATGTCATGGTCAGCGGGGCCCTGGATGGGGCGCCGGTAGTTCTAGTCAACGTGTACGCGCCCAACTGGGACGACACGAGCTTCATCCAAAAGACCATGGCAGAAATCCCGGACATAGCGACGCACCGACTAATCATGGGGGGGGACTTCAACTGTGTACAGGATCCAAAGATGGACAGATCAAACCCCAGAACGGGGAAAACCTCAAACATGGCAAGGGAACTCAGTCACTATATGGAGCAGATGGGAGCAGTAGACCCCTGGAGATTCGCCCACCCGGGGGAGAAAGAATTCTCTTTCTTCTCCCCAGTACACAACATGTACACCAGAATTGACTTCTTTGTGGTGGGGAAAATGGTGCTTCCAGGGATAGACAAGGTGGAATACTCCGCAATTGTGATATCAGACCACGCCCCACACTACATGGACGTGCGGCTGGAGACGGGAAGGGCCCAGCACCCCACATGGAGGTTGGACGGTGCCTTACTAGCTGACAAGGCCTTCAGCGAAAGGATAGCGCGGGCCATAGCGGAATACACGGAGAACAACCAAAACGGGGAGGTCTCATCCTCCACGTTCTGGGAAGCGCTTAAGGCCGTACTAAGAGGGGAAATCATTGCCTACAAAGCGCAAAGAGATAGGGAGGAAAGGGTGGCTAGGCAGAAGCTGGTCGACTCCATACTGGAGGTAGACCGTAAATACTCCGAGGCCCCGACCGTAGAGCTCCTGGCGGAGAGAAAAGAATTACAAAGGAACTTTGACCTGCTCTCCACCAGGAAAGCAGTACACCAACTCCGCCAGGCACGCGGGGCCCTGTACGAACACGGAGACAAAGCCAGCCGCCTGTTGGCACACCAGCTGAGAAAGCAGGCAGCCAGCAGAGAAATTGCGCAAATCAGAGGTACCAGAGGCACGTGGGAAACAGAACCAGAGAGGATTAACGAAACCTTCAAAGCCTTCTACCAAGAGCTGTACACCTCAGAGCCCCCAGCGGGGAAGGCTGGGATGAACCGGTTTCTTGATGGACTGGACATACCAGTCGTGGGAGAGGGCAGAAAACGGGATCTGGAAGCACCACTAGCACTGGGAGAGATCATGGAGAGCATTAGCTCCATGCAGACGGGGAAGGCGCCGGGACCGGACGGATTCCCGGCGGACTTCTACAAAAAATTTGCGACAGCGCTGGCCCCGCACCTGCGGGAGATGTTCACAGACTCGCTAGCTAGGGGCACACTGCCACCCACGTTAGCACAGGCCTCAATCTCGCTGATACCTAAGAAAGACAAAGACCCAATGGAATGTGGGTCATACAGACCCATATCTCTGCTGAACGCAGACGCCAAAATACTGGCCAAAATCCTAGAAGACTGTGTACCTGAGGTGGTCACAGAGGACCAGACGGGCTTCGTCAAAGGTAGACAGCTTACCGCGAACATCAGGCGCCTGCTGAACGTGATAATGACCCCCTCCGGGGAGAGAACACAAGAGGTGATCGTCTCCCTGGACGCAGAAAAGGCCTTCGACAGAGTCGAATGGAAATACCTCATAGAGGTACTGGAGCGGTTCGGGCTGGGAACAGGGTTCACCGCTTGGGTAAAGCTCCTATACAACGCTCCCATGGCGAGTGTACGGACCAACAATACCAACTCCCAATACTTCCAGCTGCACAGGGGCACCAGACAAGGATGCCCACTGTCCCCGCTGCTGTTCGCACTAGCAATCGAACCGCTAGCAATCGCGCTCAGGGCAGCAAAAAATTGGAGGGGGATCCGAAGGGGAGGTAGAGAGCACAGAGTCTCACTCTATGCGGATGATCTGCTCCTCTATATCTCGGACCCACAAAGCAGCATGGACGGAATCATCGCGCTCCTGAAAGAGTTTGGAGCCTTCTCGGGCTACAAACTCAACATGAGCAAAAATGAGATCTTCCCAGTACACCCGCAAGGGAGAGAGAGAGAGAGAGGGGGGGGGGGGGGGGGCAGCACTAAAGGGGCTGCCGTTCAAACAAGCCCGACATAAATTCCGCTACCTGGGGATCCAAATAGCCTATGACTGGAAAGGGATCCACAAATGGAACCTCACCAGCCTGACGGAGGAAGAAAGAAAGGACCTGCAAAGATGGAACACACTCCCGCTCTCCCTCGCGGGGAGAGTCCTACGATCAAAATGAACGTACTGCCCAGGTTCCTCTTCATGTTTAGATCCATTCCGATCTACATCCCCAAGGCCTTTTTCAAAGCGCTGGACAAACTTATCATGGCGTTCGTATGGGGGGGGGGGGGGGGGGGGGGGGGGGGGGGGGGGGGGGGGGGGGAGGGGTAAAAATGCTAGGATAACAAAGAAGGTCCTACAAAAAACAAAATCCAGGGGGGGGCTAGCCCTCCCGAATCTACAATTCTACCACTTGGCGGCAACAGCCGAGCGAGTAAGGGGGATGGATCCAGGAGCCAGAAGCCGAGTGGGTGCATGCGGAGGAGGCCTCCTGCATGGGAACCTCCGTCCGGGCCCTCGCCACGGCAGCACTCCCATCCCCACCCAAAAAACACTCCAGCAGCCCAGTGGTGACAGCCACCCTCCAATCCTGGAACCAACTGCGGCAGCAATTTGGCCTGTACAAAATGTCGGACAAGGCTCCCATCTGCAACAACCATAGGTTCAAACCAGCACTGACTGACGCCACCTTCAAAAGGTGGAGACAGGACGGGGGGACACTGACAGTCAGGGACCTATACACGGACAACAGGATCGCAACACTGGACGAACTGACAGAGAAATTTCAGCTAGCTGGGGGGAACGAGCTACGGTACCTGCAGCTCAAAAACTTCCTACGAAAGGAGACAAGGACATACCCACAACCGCCACGACAGACACTACTGGAAGACCTACTGGATGCAAGTATCCTAGAGAAAGGGAACTGTAGTGACATGTATGGCCGACTGGTAGATAGGGACGACACCGTACTGGACGCAACAAGAAGGAAATGGGAGGACGACCTGGGGATGGAGATAGGGTGAGGACTCTGGAGCGAAGCACTGCATAGGGTCAACTCCACCTCCACGTGCGCAAGGCTCAGCCTGACGCAACTAAAAGTGGTACATAGAGCCCACTTAACGAGAAACCGTATGAGTAGGTTCTTCCCGGAGGTGAAGGACAGATGTGAGCGGTGCCAAAGAGGCCCGGCCAACCACGCCCACATGTTCTGGTCTTGCCCCAGACTTGTGGAATACTGGACAGCCTTCTTCGAGGCTATGTCCAAAGTGGTGGGGGTGAGGGTGGAGCCATGCCCGATAGTGGCGGTCTTCGGGGTTTCAGACCAGCCAGATCTATTCCTGGGGAGGAGGGCGGACGCCCTTGCCTTTGCCTCCCTGATCGCCCGCCGTAGAATCCTGTTTGGCTGGCGGTCAGCAGCACCGCCCAGAGCTGCAGACTGGCTGTCCGACCTCTTGGAATCTCTCCAAATGGAGAAAATCAAATTCGCCATCCGAGGGTCGGACGTGGGAGCCATTCATGCAACTGTTCTGGGACCTGTTTGCGGCCAACGTACAAGAGGAAGAATAGTCGGGTGGCCAAGAATCAGGGGAAAATGGGCGGGAATCGGGGGAGGGTAGCCGGGGGGAGGGGGATTACGGGCTCGTTATGGGGTTTTGCTGGCAAGCCAAGGCCCAAAACCAAACTATAAATAAATGCCTATAAACATGTGCCTCGGCCATATTGGGGAATGTAAAATATGTATGCTGGCTAAAGGGGGCGGCCACAATTGTTGTTATGAAGATGCTTACCTGTAAATATTCATGTTAAATTTTTGTGTTTTCTTTTTTTTTCTCTCTAATAATTTGTAATTTGTCATATATAAAATATGAAAACTCAATAAAAAACATTTATAAAAAAAAATAAAGGGGTGGCGCATGGCATAGTGGTTATCACTGCTGCCTTCAGTGCCGAGGACCTGGGTTCGAATCCTGGCACGGGTCACTGTCCATGTGGAGTTTGTACATTCTCCCCGTGTCTGCGTGGGTTTCACCCCCACAACCCAAAGATGTGCAGGGTAGGTGGATTGGCCACGCTAAATTGCCTCTTAATTGGAAAAGAAATTGGGTACTCTAAATTTATTTAAATTAAAAAATTTAAATAAAATACAAGGGGTTGCTCATTTAAAACGATGAGCAAAATGTTTTTACTCAAAGGGTCTTCTTCCACCACCTTTTCAGGAAGGGAGAGTCTAATTATTTTTAAGACAGATGTGGATAGATTCTTGGCAAACAAGGGGGCAACAGGTCATCGAGGATTGGCAGGTTGAAGATTTGAGGTTACTTTCAGCTAAGCCATGATCTTATTTAATGGTGGATCAGGCTTGAGGAACTGAATGGTCTACTCCTGCTTCTTGTTCATATGCTCGTATTTCGTATCGTGTGACTGGTTTAATTTGACAAAGAAATGCACTATGGGATATTAAACAGCATAAAGGTAACACGCTAATGAGTTAATTACACAACAACTGCTGGAGAGACCTTTGTTTGTACTTATTTCCATTTCACAGAGACACATTGTGAGAACTTGCAACTATGATGAATGCAAGAATATTAAGTCTACTGTATTATATGTATTTGGTGCAGTAAGGGTTAAAAGTGGGTTAATATGTGACTGTGACAGTAGTATTTTTTTAAATCCTGGTTTGAAAGACAGGCAGTCTTTGAGACTACAAAAGGATTGTTAAAGCATTGTAAAGTAAGGGCCAATGGAAGAAGGTTCCCTGGGACTAGTGTCCCCACGCCGCCGTGGAATTTTTGGTCTTTTACGCCAGGAAAAGGCGTCATAAGGCCACAGATTCACAGCTTTGCAGAGGGTTTGCAGGCAGCTGTTGTGGAGCTCGCAACTCAAGCTGCCGATACGGTCCCCTGCACACGCACGGCAGCGGCCTCCACTAGCCACATTGTAGACTCAGCCCGTGACCTGGACCGCCAAAATAGTGCCCCGCATTGGCCGCTCGCCCGACCCAGACAGCCCGTACACATAGCTCCCAGTCCCCCTGCCCTCCAATCAGCCCGCCCCCGACTGTGGCGACCACAGACTGAGTCCGCAGCCACGTGTTTCCAGAACAGCAGGACCACATTAGAAACACGCGGTCAGGAATTCAGCCAGTTGGGGATGGAGAATTACAGGGTGGGCAGGAGGGCATGCCACGAACAGCCTGGTGTCAATTCAGTTCAATTTTCATTTCTGGTAACATCACTCATTTGTTAAAAAATTACACGTTAATGAATAAGCAGAAAAATAAGAATACTCATTAACAGAGGTTTAATTTGAATATGTATTAAAATAATCAACCAGTAAATCCACCCCTAACCACAAATCCTCTTCCATACATCAAACTCCTGCTACAAGTTCTTAAAAGGGAAGAGCACAAAACAAATTCAGGAACCGATTTGTCCTGCATCCGAGGGATTGCAGTCTTTTCCCAGAACACAACATACTGAAACAAGTTATAAAATTCTTGACAGCAGACTTCATTTCGAAGGATCTGCATATCAAATGCCTTCCCTGCTTGGTTCAACAATCTCAGCACACTTGAAGGGTCTGCTTTCCTAGCAGACCTGTCTGCCAGGCGAGACATCCAAAAAGACTAACATTCTCAACTGCAGCGACATGGAAGAGTTTCATGGTTGTAGAATCTGCTCCAAAAGATTTTAATTTTCTGCATTCATATAATTATGCATGTCCCTTGGCCAACTGATCTATTATACACAGTTCCTCCAATTCAACTTCTACTCTACACTGACACCTAGAACTGATAACTATTTCAGTGTCCATATATCATAAATCTTCACAGGAATAAGATCATAAAATTGACTTTTCCCTGAAGTTTATAACTAGTTATATTGTCTTGTTTTCGTTTAGTTTAAGAGAATTGCTATTGCACCTGGACTTTACTTTATTATCCTTGATGAGAGTCACAAGTACAGCATGATCAGCACACTTCAGGATCGTTTTGTTGTTCAATCTGATCAACAATCATTTGTATTGAGGATGAAATGTGACAGACATCGCAGCTGAGGAGATCCAGTATTTGTTAACATTCGTTGGTTCCTGTTGGAAAGGAAATCACTGATTGAAGTCTCACAGTAGGATTGAAATCAAGGTTTTTCAATCATCTTGCATGCTATTAAATGTTGAAGAGAAAGCAGCAAAGATAGCACAAGCATAGTTGCCTAATCTATCTGCGTGTTGATGAATCAGATGGACCAAGGTCAGAACAACATCATCCACTGACTTGAGGCTGATAGGCAAATTATAATTGTTCAATATGTGGAACAAGAGGATCTAAAAGCTGCTGTGACACAGTGTGCTCAAAACACTTCACAATTATTGATTAAGAGCAACTGGCCGGTAATTATTCAGATAAGAAGGCTGCAACTTCTTAGCAGCTGAAACGAAGATGGCTGATTTCTAACAGCAAAGAACTCTATGCATGTCAAGCGCTTTCTGAAAGAACAGAGCAAAAGGAACTGCCAACTGAAGAACACATTCCTTAAGAATTTTCTGCTGATCGGAACTTTGCCACATGCTTTCCGTGGATTCACAAGCTTAAATCGCTTCTCTACCTCCCATTTGTTGATAGTAACTGGAGATCTTACTATTTCAAAAAAAAGAGAAGACTGCTGCAGAATCACATCAATAGAATTCATCATTTCCAAACCTGCTAAAAAATCCATTCAATTCATCTACAAGAGGCTTTGCAGGTTCCTGAGAATCCTGTTTTGAAAAGACATTCAATCCTACTATAATGTCAACTCAACTAAGACGACATTCGGCCTGAATTGAAATAGAGACCGCGTTGTAAATGTTTTTGTCAGATGATCTGATTTATATTACAAGCTATAAACAATTTATTCACATTAACTGTGGGTAAACTATATACAAAACAGATGAATAACAGTAAGACCAAGCACAAGCAACATCTCTCCAGCTTCCTCCAGGCAGTCTAAGGTGTCAGCTGACTAACATTCATTTGTATACTAGTGAGACTCCTAGTGGTCAGTCGGTGGATTACAACATAGCACAATGTCACTACATCCCCTTTCCTTTGAAGGAATAAATTTATATATTATCAGTATATTTACATGTCATATAAGCCTATGAGTCTAACAGTATTTTTTTTATTTTTAAAACTGATGTATATATATTTATTTCACTCCCCTGTGTCCTGCCTCCAACTGCACTATATCCAGCAAGGCCTCCAGTTATTAAGTAATGACTGCTACTACTATTTATTCTTCACGCTGTAGTCCTCTCCAGCACAATAGAATTACAGTTGGAATTTAAATCAACCCCCACCCATAGGCAGATCATGCAAGTTTCAGCAGAGCCTGCTGGTCGTAGATGTAGATTCATTCTCATCCTTGGCAGCTGTGCTTCCCCCAATCCCAGCAAGCTCTGCACTCACTACCCCTCAGCCCCAGCAAAGCTAAGCACTCACCCCCTCCCCAGCCAGCCTTGCACTCACCACCACTCTGCCCCAGCAAAGCCACACATTCGCCATCACCCCATTCCAGTTCTGGTGAAACCCTGTTTTCCCCTGGCACCTACCCAAATCTTATGATGGTGTCACACCACCCAGCCTTACACTTGCCCAAGAAGCTCCATTCATCTCCGCCATTTAAAAATCAGTCCTACTTCAAAAACACCACCCCTCACAAAAAGAAATAAGATAAACCAATTTCATTAAAACTAAAAACGTGACAAATTAAGAAACAGTTGCCCAAGCAGTTCCATTCATCTCCACCATCTAAAAATCGCAGTCCTGCTTCAAAAACACCACCCACTCCACACAAAAAAAGAGAAAAAAGATAAAACAATTTGATTACAAATAAAAACTTGACAAATTAAGAAAAGCTGAAGTCTAAAAACTAAAACAAGGAGCAGAAAGTCTGGTTCCTGTGATGTGGCACCACCTTGTGGTATCTTCTGGTGAAGCTACAACACAAAAATACTTGCACGCCAAACAGCGAAAGCAGCATGCAGTAGGCAGAACTAAGCCAGTGTTTTTCAAACATTTTTTCCTGGAATCCATTTTTACCAATCGGCCAACATTTGGGACACACCATTTTCACTTACCTTTAATGCGACAGGTGAGCCTGCTTGGTCCTAATTATCTCACTTGCTTTGTCATTCAACGTCATATTTCTGTTAAGGACCTCCGCTAATGATTTAAGTTGCATTCTTTGAAAAAAAGTTTGTCCTCAAACTCGCCGTGCATAGTCTTCAAATGCCTTTAAAGGTTTGAGGGGTTTAAACTCTCATTTGCCACCTAACCAGATTCCGAATGAACTAGTTCTTCCCGGAGTTGGAGGATAAATGAGAACGGTGCCAGGGAGGCCCGGCCAACCACGCCCACATGTTCTGAGCCTACCACAGACTTCTCAGGTTCTGGACAGCCTTCTTCGAAGTGATGCCCAAGGTTATGGGGGTGAGGGTGGAGGTCTGCCCGAGAGTGACAATCTTCGGGGTGTTGGACCAGCCAAATTGCATATGGGGAAGAGGGCCAATGCCCTTGCTTCCTTAGCGCACACCAAAGAATCCTGCTCAGCTGATGATCAGCAGCACCACCCTCAGCTGCAGACTGGCTGGCAGACCTGTCAGAATTTCACCACCTGGAGAAGATCAAATACACCAACTGAGGGTTGGACAAGGGTTTCCACAAAGCGTGGGGGCTATTCATCTGCCTGTTCCAAGATCTGTTCAAAGCTAATAGTGAAATGGGGGGGGGGGGGGGTGGGGGGGGGGGGGGAACCAACGAGCACGGACAAGATTGCACTGAACAGATAGGAACAAGGGAGGAGGGGGCGGCAAGGAAGGAACCCAGGGAAGGATCAGGAAGGGACATGGGAAAAAGCGAGGGGGGGGGGGGGGGTGCAAAGAGCCCCTTCCAACGAAGCCATATGGTTAACAGCAACAATCATAAAATTAAAGAATACAACAATACAACACCCATGACGGAAGAAGGTGCCAAGCCTTCCCGTACCAGCCTCCCGAACAGGCACCAGAATGTGGTGACTAGGGGCTTTTCACAGTAACTTCATTGAAGCCTACTTGTGACAATAATCGATTTTCATTTCATTTTTCAGATGGAGCCCGACTATCAACAAGGGGAGCAAGGAAAGGAGGCGGGCCAAAGAAAGGGGTACATGGAAATTGTACACAAGAAACGTCTTATTCTGCAAATATATGTGTTCTATATGTCTAATTGTTAAATTGTTAACATTGGAAAATACAAATAAAATATTTTTTTAAAATAAACTCTCACTTGCCCGTACTTCCCTGCGTATAACACATATGGGCTTTGCGTCCTGATTTGGCACAATTAACAAAGCCATACTTCAAGAAATCATATTTGTACTTCTTTATTCTCAATTTCTGTTGTCTCTTTGTTTAAAACAATCCATCTTCAGTTCTTTACAGTCCTGTTGCCTTGCTTTCTCGCAGCAAGAAAATTAAGGAATCTCTTCTGCATGATGTCACGCCAAAAGCACAAATATACAGCACGTGACGTCAGCGTACATCCCAGGTACGTGACCTGCCCTCTGCCACCGCTTCTGGCCGAAGACTCCATCGTTCCATTTAAAAGCCGGTCACAGCCAGCATTCTCAATTTAAAAGCTGGTCGCGGCAGTTGGGTGCTTCTCCCACGATCGGGAATGCTGCGATCGATTGCTCCATGACCCTCCCGCAACCCACCTGCCCTTCGTGATCAGCAGTTTGAAAAACCCTGAGCCTAGCAATCCTACAACACCACAATGCGATCAAAGATCTGCAGTCTTAAAACATCCCATCATGAATAGTGGTGGACAATTAACAAGAGGGGAAACACACAAATATTCCCAACGTGCTCAGCTCCCCCACCAATCAGTGCGAAAGAGGCTGATGCATTTGCAACATCTTTAGGCAAAACAATTAAGTTAAGGATCTATTTCGTACTCCTCCCAAGATCTCCAGCATCACAAGCTGCCAGTCTTAGACAATTCAATTCACTCCACATGGTATCAAAAATTGGCTGAACCCCAAATACTATGCGCTCTGACAACATCCTGGCAATAGTACTGAGGGATTGTGGTTCAGAACTAGCCACACTCCTGACCATGTACAGCTAGAACACTGGCATCTACTCAACAATATGGCAAATTGCCCAGATATAAGCTGTTCACAAAAAGCAGGACAAATCTAACACAGCCAATTACCCCCCATCAGCCTACTCTCAATGATTAGGAAAGTAATGGAAGGAATCGTCACTAGTGCCATCAAACGACATTCGCTCAGCAATAACCTGCTCACTGATGCTGTTTTGGATCTGCCAAGGTCACTCTTCTCCTCTCCCATTTACAGCCTTAATTCAAAGAGCTTCACTAAGAGGTGAGGGGTGAGTCTGCCTTGACATTTTAGCAGCATTTGACTGTGTGAGGCATCAAGGAGCCCTGGCAAAATTGAAGTCAATGCAGAAGCTCCTCCGAGTAGTGTCCTAGGCTCAACTAGAAGTGGAGATGTTCGCAGATGATTGCACAAGAACCCTTCATATGCAAACAAATAGGAATATGTTCAAATCTTGTGCCTTTTTTCAATTGCCCAGAGGCCTACTAATCCGATACTTCTCTGCTGCTTTCGCTATTACAAGGCCTCAGCCAATCAGAGTTGGCTTACCAATCAAATAGCATCCCTTTTCTCTGTTGTAAAAATTGTTCTGATCGTTGGAAATTTGGCATTTTGTATTTGTCCTAATGGATGCAAGTTGATAAACTTCTCAACTTGTCTCTTGATTTAGTAATATTCAAGTTCTATACTACCAAGTGACCATTTTGCTTAGTGCTACTTCTGTAAATGTTACTCCATTAAATTCCACTCCATAATGCAACCCAGCACATGAGTACATGGGAAATGTACAGTGGGATGAATAAAACACCAGAAAGTGACAGGTATTACAGTCAACTTAGGATACATACATGCTCTACCAAGATATATTTCTGATCATACCTGTTGTGCAAGCTATTATCATCATATCTTAACTCCAATTTTAACTGAATACAACTAAAGCAAGATATTGACCCGGAACAGGTCCAAGAAAAAACTCTGGATTACATTTTTGAAGGAAAGTGAATGTCTTTCAAACAGACTTTGCAAAACTGTTTTTCTGCTATAGCTCCTTGATCATATCAAAGCAACTTGCACCTAACTTTACAAGGAAATGTGAAAATTGTACAGCTACATCCCCAATTAGGTCTGCTGAACAAATGAGCAAAATACAAAAATAAAACAGTGTTTCACAATGCAGTCCAAATAAAATGTTACTTTCCATTCATCCATAACAATGGCTCTGAAGCAGAGAGGATAGTCTAAGAATTGAGCACCATGAGAAAATCCTTCCAAGCCCATGGTGATGTCCTTTAAAATCTGAAGTTTTAAGAAATGGTACCACGTACTTGTACTAAATCACTGCAATTCTCCACACTTTCCAATTTAGTCAGCTGGTTCTTGTCCAGAATCAAAGTAATCATATTTGTCTCACACAGAGAAACTGTATCCAAATGCTGCAATCCCATCCCTGATAAATCAACTACTCGACCTGAAAAATGAAAATAAAATCAAAATTAACATGTTACTCAGTTTCTGCAGACATTTAATTCTCTGTGCGCTAAACTTTCTTATCAGTGCTCAAATGTGAATATTCACATCATAACAAACTGTCGGATATCCTGTATTACAAAAGTCTAAACATAGAATTATACAAAACCATACAATATGAGAGGTGCTCGAAAAATATCACTATTTCCAAGACTTCGTCCGCAAATTATTAAAATACCAGAGTCGGTAACTTATACAACAAAACAGTATAATTTGTACACCATTGCATTCTGTTGCCCACTAAGAGTATGTGGATTCATTTCTAAAACTCCCCATGAGAATTACAAAGTCAGGGAGAGGGATCAGGAGAGGGCTAAATATTTTGGAGACATAATCCAGAAGCTGGCAGAACGTGTGCAAAATAAGCTTGTGTTTGACAGAGACAATGAAGTAAGAAAGCATTAAATATATATTAATGCTACGTGTATACCAAGTTTGTGAGCATTGCTCACAGGACAACTGAATTTCTAGTTTTTAGAACTGTCACTGTTCCAAGCTTTGCATAATTTACATAACCTGGATCTATTACATTTTGGTCGAAAATAGTTGGCCTCATATTTAGAAATAAGACCTTAAGTGATCTAGGTTGAAAGATAAACATTGGTCAGGATGTCAACAGAAATCTCTACTCTTCTTTGGTGACATGTCAACCTCCAGTTAGTGGTAGCACTTTTACTTCTGAATCAGATCACAGGATTGAACATTTAACTCCAGCACTTGTACAGCCTGGCATTGCTGGAGATGCTATCCTTCAGATGAGACAATAAGCTGAAGAGGTTTTCCCTCGTGGGAGAGACTTGAACTGTTTTAAACCAAGGCGTCTCCCATTTAAACAGAAGTTGAACAGGAATTTATTCTCAGAGGGTCGTTCATAGAATAATAGAAACCCGACTTCCGGTTGCGGCTATGCGGAGCAAAGCCGCACGTTCGGCAGCTCCCGCTTTAATAGGACTTGTGGGCTCTTTTAAGGGCCTCAAACGGCGCTGATTTGACGATTCCCGGTGGATCAAGGGGTCTGGAGCAAAACCCCCCCGGAATGTATGGTGCGGACTCGGAGTGGGGCGAGGAGAAAAATGGCAGCAGCTCCCCTGGAAAAGCAGGGGAAGGTGGACAAAATAGCGGCCGGTGGAGCCCCTGAGGAGTGGAGGCAGTGGGCGGAGGAGCAGCAGGCGGCCCTTCTGCGTTATTTTACAGAGCTGAAAGGGGAGTTGTTGGAATTCCTGAAGGTGACGACTAGTAAGCTGCTGGAGACCCAGACAACCCAGGGTGCAGCGATACTTGAGTTGCAGCAGCAGGCCTCTGAGCGCGAGGAGGAGGTTTCGGCCCTCGTGGGGAAGGTGGAGATACACGAGGCGCTTCATAAAAAGTGGCATGATCGGTTTGAGGAGATGGATAGGAAACGGGCCGAATGGGTGCTGGCCAGGGGCGAGCAGTCGATGGTCTATGGCTAGTCGACGGGGGAGGGGGGCGGGGTGCCCCCTGATCCGGCTGATTACGTGAGGGGGTTGAATGGGCCGGTTAAGCGGGCCCGGGTGTTTTCACATCTGAAGGGGCTGAAGGCGGACGTGGCCATGCTCCAGGAGACCCACCTGAAGGTGGCGGACCAGGTCCGTCTGAGGAAGGGGTGGGTGGGGCAGGTTTTCCATTCAGGGCTCGACTCGAAGAACCGGGGGGTGGCGATCCTGGTGGGGAAGAGGGTGGCGTTTGAGGCGTCTGAGGTTGTGGCTGATAGTGGCGGCAGATATGTGATGGTGAGCGGTAAGCTGCAGGGGGAAGAGGGTGGCGTTGGTAAATGTGTACGCCCCAAATTGGGATGATGCTGGTTTCATGAGGCGTATGTTGGGCCGCATTCCTGGCCTGGAGGTGGGGGGCTTGATCATGTGGGGGGGGGGGGGGGGAAGACAGACTTCAATACGGTGCTGGATCCCCTACTGGATCGTTCTAGTTCAAGGACAGGCAGGAGGCCGGCGGCGGCCAAGGTGTTGAGGGGGTTTATGGACCAGATGGGAGGAGTGGATCCCTGGAGGTTCGGGAGGCCGAGGGCTCGGGAGTACTCTTTTTTCTCCCATGTGCACAGGGCTTATTCCCACATTGATTTCTTTGTTTTGAGTTGGGGACTGGTCCCGAGGGTGGAGGAGGCCGAGTATTCGGCTATTGCGATTTCGGACCATGCTCCGCGTTGGGTGGATCTGGAGATGGGGGAGGTGCGGGACCAGCGCCCGCTTTGGCGTCTGGACGTGGGGTTGTTGGCTGATGAGGAGGTGTGTAGGAGGGTTCGGGGATGTATTGAGAGGTACCTCGAGGTCAATGATACGGGAGAGGTCCGGGTGTGGAAGGCTCTGAAGGCAGTGATTAGGGGGGAGCTGATCTCCATCCGAGCCCATAGGGAGAGGGGGGAGAGGAGGGAGAGGGAGAGACTGGTGGGGGAGCTGTTGAGTGTGGATAGGAGGTACGCGGAGGCCCCGGAGGAGGGATTGCTGGGGGAGCTGCGTAGCCTGCAGGCCAAGTTTGATTTATTGACCACCAGAAAGGCAGAGACACAGTGGAGGAAGGCGCAGGGAGCGGTCTATGAGTATGTAGAGAAGGCGAGCAGGATGCTGGCGCATCAGCTTCGTAAGCAGGACGCGGCTAGGGAGATCGGTGGAGTGAAGGATAGGGGTGGGAATGTGGTGCGACAGGGGGCAGAGGTCAATGAGGTCTTTAGGGACTTTTACAGGGAACTATACCGGTCGGAGCCGCCGGCGGTGGGAGGGGGAATGGAGAGTTTTTTGGACAGGCTCCAATTTCCAAGGGTGCAGGAGGAGCAGGTGGAAGGACTGCGGGCGCCGATCGAGTTCGAGGAGCTGGTCAGTGGGATTAGCCACATGCAGTCGGGGAAGCCGCAGGGACTGGTGGGTTCCCGGTTGAATTTTATAACAAATACGCGGACATGCTGGGCCCCCTGTTGGTTAGGACCTTCAACGAGGCATGGGAGGGGGGTGTTTTGCCCCCGACGATGTCTCGGGCGCTGATTTCCCTGATCCTGAAGCGTGATAAGGACCCCTTGCAGTGCGGATCAGACAGGCCAATTTCACTGCTGAATATAGACGCCAAGTTGCTGGCAAAGATCTTGGCCACTAGAATAGAGGACTGGGTGCCGGGTGTGGTACATGAAGATCAGACGGGTTTTGTGAAGGGGCGGCAGCTGAACACTAACGTGCGAAGGTTGCTAAATGTGATAATGATGCCGGCAGCAGAAGGAGAGGCGGAGATTGTGGTGGCATTGGATGCGGGGAAGGCCTTTGACAGGGTTGAGTGGGGGTACTTGTGGGAGGTGTTGGAGAGGTTCGGGTTTGGGGTGGGGTTTATCAAATGTGTGAGGTTGCTGTACGAGGCCCCGATGGCGAGTGTAGCGACAAATGGGAGGAGGTCCAAGTACTCCAGTCTCCACCGTGGGACGAGGCAGGGGTGCCCCCTGTCCCCCTTGCTTTTTGCGTTGGCAATTGAGCCTCTTGCCATGGCTCTCAGGGAGTCGAGGAGGTGGAGGGGTTTGGTGCGAGGTGGGGAGGAGCACCGAGTGTCGCTGTATGCAGACGACTTGCTGTTGTATATAGCAGCCCCGGTGGGTGGAATGCCTGAGGTGATGGAGATTCTTGCTGAGTTTGGGAGTTTCTCGGGCTATAAATTGAACCTGGGCAAGAGTGAGCTGTTTGTTGTACACCCGGGAGATCAGGAGGAGGGGATTGGTAGGCTCCCGCTAAAGAGGGCAGTGAGGAGTTTTAGGTACCTGAGGGTTCAGGTGGCTAGGAGCTGGGGGACTCCGCATAAGCTCAATTTTACTAGGTTGGTGGAGCAGATGGAGGAGGAATTTAAACGGTGGGACATGCTGCCGTTGTCGTTGGCGGGTAGAGTACAGTCCGTTAGAATGATGGTGCTCCCGAGGTTCTTGTTTTTGTTTCAGTGCCTCCCCATTTGCATTCCGAGGGCCTTTTTTAGGAGCGTGAACGGCAGCATTCTGGGATCTGTTTGGGCACACGGGACTCCGAGGGTAAGGAGGGTCTTTTTGGAGCGGGGCAGGGATAGAGGCGTGCTGGCGCTGCCCAACCTCTCTGGGTACTATTGGGCGGCTAACGTCTCGATGGTATGCAAGTGGGTAATGGATGGGGAGGGGGCAGCATGGAAACGGATGGAGGTGGCGTCCTGTGAAGGCACGAGCCTGAAGGCACTGGTAACGGCGCCGCTGCCGCTCCCTTCAACGAGGTACACTACGAGCCCGGTGGTGGTGGCTACCCTCAAAATATGGGGGCAGTGGAGGCGACACAGGGGGGGAAGTGGGGGGCTCGGTGGAGGCCCCGCTGCGGGGGAACCACCGGTTTGTCCCAGGGAACATGGATGGCGGGTTCCTGGGGTGGCACAGGGCGGGCATTAGGAAGTTGGGTGACATGTTCATTGACGGGAGGTTTGCGAGCCTTGTTAAATTGGAGGAGAAGTTTGAGCTCCCCCCAGGGAATATGTTCAGGTATCTTCAGGTCAAGGCGTTTGCTAGGCGGCAGGTGGAGGGATTCCCTTCGCTGCCCCCGCGGGGGGTCAGGGATAGGGTACTTTCGGGGGTGTGGGTCGGGGCTCGGAAGGTGTCTGACATCTACCAGGTGATGCAGGAGGTGGAGGAGGCGTCGATAGAGGAGCTGAAGGCTAAGTGGGAAGTGGAGCTGGGGGAGCAGATTGAGGAGGGGACATGGGCGGACGCCCTGGAGAGGGTGAACTCCTCCTCTTCATGTGCGAGGCTTGGCCTCATCCAGTTTAAGGTGCTGCACCGGGCCCACATGTCCGGGTCTAGGATGAGTAGGTTCTTTGGGGACGAAGACAGGTGTGTCAGGTGTTCGGGGAGTCCAGCAAACCATGCCCATATGTTTATTTTCCAATGCCTGACGATTTTCCTGCCAAACGCATTCTTCAGAGAGGTTGAAGGAATGATTACTTCGTTCATATGGGGAGGGAAGGTGGCCAGACTTAGAAAGGTGCTGCCACAGAGGGGAAGGAAGGCAGGGGGACTTCCGAACCTGATGTATTATTACTGGGCGGCGAACGTGGAGTAGGTGCAGAGCTGGGTCAGAGGGGTTGATTCCCAGTGGGTCAGAATGGAGGAGAGTTTGTGCAGGGGGTCAGGATTGAAGGTACTAGCAACAGCGCTGTTCCCAATGGCTCCGGGGAAATACTCAGGGAGTCCGGTAATAATAGCTTCATTGAGAATTTGGAGACAATTTCGCCAACACTTCGGGTTGGGGGCAGGGTCAAGGGAAATGCCGATTCGGGGGAACCACAGATTTGAGCCAGAGACGTGCAATGGAAATTTTCAGAAATGGGAGAAGGGGATTAAGACACTAAAAGATTTGTTTCTTGGGGGTTGGTTTGCAGGATTGAAGCAGCTGGAAGTGAAGTATGGTTGGAGCAGGGGGAAATGTTTAGATACATGCAGGTTCGAGATTTTGCCAGAAAGGAGATACAGAGCTTCCCGGTGGAGCCGGCCTCCACATTGCTGGAGGAGGTGCTGATGACAGTGGGACTGGAGAAGGGGGGTAGTGTCAGCCGTTTACGGAGCTATTTTGGAGGAGGAGAAGGCACCACTGAAAGGGATCAAAGCAAAGTGGGAGGAAGTTTGGGGCAGCAGGGTAGCATGGTGGTTAGCATAAATGCTTCACAGCTCCAGGGTCCCAGGTTCGATTCCCGGCTGGGTCACTGTCTGTGTGGAGTCTGCACATCCTCCCCCTGTGTGCGTGGGTTTCCTCCGGGTGCTCCGGTTTCCTCCCACAGTCCAAAGATGTGCGGGTTAGGTGGATTGGCCATGCTAAATTGCCCGTTGTGTCCTAATTAAAGTAAGGTTAAGGGGGGGGGGGGGTTGTTGGGTTACGGGTATAGGGTGGATACGTGGGTTTGAGTAGGGTGATCATGGCTCGGCACAACATTGAGGGCCGAAGGGCCTGTTCTGTGCTGTACTGTTCTATGTTCTAAGAATTGGGAGAGGATATGGAGGAGGGGTTCTGGTGTGAGGTGCACCGGAGAGTGAACGCCTCCACCTTGTGCGCGAGGTTGGGGCTGGTACAGCTGAAGGTGGTATATAGAGCACATCTCACGAGAGTGAGGATGAGCCGGATCTTTGAAGAGGTAGAAGATGTGTGTGAATGGTGTGGGAATCACATTCATATGTTTTGATCCTGTCCAAAGCTGGAGGATTACTAGGAGGAGATTTTCGGGTAATTTCTAAAGTGTTGCACGTGAAACTGGACCCGGGCCCTCAGGTGGCCATATTCGGGGTGTTGGACCAGCCGGGGTTGGAAACGGGTGCGGAGGCAGATGTTGTAGGCTTTGCCTCGTTGATCGCCCGAAGGCGGATCCTGGTAGGTTGGAGAGCAACCTCTCCACCC
The DNA here is from genome assembly GCF_902713615.1 of Scyliorhinus canicula. Taxonomy (NCBI): domain Eukaryota; kingdom Metazoa; phylum Chordata; class Chondrichthyes; order Carcharhiniformes; family Scyliorhinidae; genus Scyliorhinus; species Scyliorhinus canicula. The sequence continues at coordinate 37,970,438 of NC_052152.1, read as the reverse complement.
TGTGCCCTGGCGTGGCGAGGGGACTTGTTTGAATTCTTGACTCTTGAGAAGGTGAAGTTTGAACTTAGGGGAAGGATGGAGGGGTTCTCCGATTCATGGGCATTATTCATTATGCACTTTCAAGAACTGGATAACATTGAACATTAGTTTTAAGGGGGGGGGGGGTTTGGGAGGGTTGCGGGGAAGGGGACTGTATGTGTTAATGGTAGTTAATGATGTGGAGATGCCGGGATTGGACTGGGGTGAGCATAGTAAGAAGTCTTACAACACCAGGTTAAAGTCCAACAGGTTTGTTTCAAATCACTAGCTTTCGGAGAACTAGCTCCGAAAGCTAGTGATTTGAAACAAACCTGTTGAACTTTAATCTGATGTTGTAAGACTTCTTACCGTGTTAAAGGTGACTGTGGGTGATTCCTGATTCTTTTTTGTCATTTGTTTATGTGAATACGCGGGCAAATGTTTGGGGTGTGGTGGGAGGATGGGATCGTTGTTATTGATATGGGGATTTACATATCTGTTACTGATTATTGTTTATTGTTGATGGGTGTGAATATGGGAGAAAATGTGAAAAAGGAGGAGAATAAAAAATATTTCAAAAAGAACAAAACTTGATATCTACTTCTAATGACGTAAATGTTTCTTTCCGATTCACTTATTTTTTACAATAAAGAAATGTAACTCCCATTTTAGACATAATTACAATACTTAACACCAAGGCCCATTGTGCAGTTCAAAGTCAGAAATATAAAGACAAACATTTAAAGAGGAAACGGTAAATCAAATTATTAGCTGATGCTAAACTGTCTAAGTACCGTGCGCTAACCATTTGCGCCACTGGAGCACACGGCAGCTGATGCTAAACTGATGTAAAACGGAAAACTGTCATGGAAAGGAAAGTTTAAATGGGACCAGGAGCTTCACAACGCTAATTCTTGGGAAAGAAATAGCTACAATGTGGGATGAAATAGATAAAAATGAGATCCGCTCTGAACCTGTACTGATAAAAGTCACCTAAAGCTTCTTGTATAACTTTACTGGATGTTACTATTTTCCTTCCACTTTCAACAACAATGTTTTTATTCTTTCATGGGATGCTAGCTTTCTGGTTCAACCAGCATTTAATGCCCAACCCTAATTGCCCTCAAGAAGGTGGCAAGCCATCTTTAAACCTCTGCAATTCATGTACAGTTAGGAAGGGACTTCCAAGATTTTGACAAATGACAGTGAAGGAATGGTGATATTGTTGTAAGGAAAGACCATGTGTGGTTAGCACTGCTGCCTCACGCCACCGAGGTACCAGATTCGATCCCGGCCCTGGTCACTGTTCGTATGGAGTTTGCACATTTTCCCCGTGTCTGCGTGGGTCTCACAACCACAACCCAAAAAGATGTGCATGGTAGGTGGATTGGCCACGCTAAATTGTCCCTTAATTGGAAAAAAACTTGGATACTCTAAATTTACTTTAAAAAAAAGAAAAGACCATGTGTGGCTTGGAGGGGAACTTGCAGGTGGTGAGGTTCCCATGTGCCTGTTGCCTTATCCCTCCAGGTGGCAGGGTTTAGAAGGTGCTGAGTTGCTGCATTTCACCTTGTATATGGTACACTGCTGCTACTATGAGTCAGTGTTGAACTGAATGCTTGCAGTGAGGAAAAGGGTGCTGGTCAAATAAACTGCTTTGCTTTGGGTAGTATTGAAAGTCTTGATGTTGGTGGAGCCATACCCACCACACTCCTGACTTGTGCCTTTTTGGGGTTGGCTACTACGGCGAGAACATTCTTCAAACCACTACTACCTGGCCCATTGTGGTCTTGCAACCCATTTCCTTCTTTTAAAAACTTTCTGACAACCTCTCTGTGACACTGTATTGGCTCATTCACCTAAATATTTATTTTCTTGCACAGGCTCTAAGTGAGGCCACACTCTACTGGGTGTAGTTTTGGTGTCAATATTTGATGCAGATGTACTTGTATTGGAGGCCGCACAACAAAGTTTTGTGAGCTTGGTTCATGGGATGATAGAGTTGGGCAATGAAGGGAGATTGATTAAATTGGGATTTCATAGATTCATAGAATTTTTCATAGAATTTACAGTGCAGAAGGAGGCCATTTGGCCCATCGAGTCTGCACCGGCTCTTGGAAAGAGCACTCTACCCAAGCCCACACCTCCACCCTATCCCGTAACCCCACCCAACACTAAGGGCAATTTTGGACACAAAGGGCAATTTAGCATGGCCAATCCACCTAACCTGCACATCTTTGGACTGTGGGAGGAAACCGGAGGAAACTCACGCACACACGACGAGAACGTGCAGACTCCGCACAGACAATGACCCAAACCTGGAATAGAACATGGGACCCTGGAGTGGTGAAGCAATTATGCTAACCACTATGCTACCACGCTGCCCACTTGGGAGTTGAGTGGAATGAGATGATCTCATAAAACATACTAGAATCTGAACAGGCTTGATAGGGTAGACACAGAGATTGTTTCCTCTGCCTGAGGAATCTAAAACACAAGGACACAGGATAAGGGGACTGAAATCAAAAGAAGCTTCTTCAGCCAAAGAGTGGTAAATCTACACCAGGTTATTGTGTGTATTCCATTATCGAATATATTATTGGCCGTACAGTAGCTAGCACTATTGCTTCACAGCGCCAGGGACCCGGTTTCGATTCCCTGCTTGGGTCACTGTCTGTGCAGAGTCTGCATGTTCTCCCAGTGTCTGCGTGGGTTTCCTCTGCGTGCTCCAGTTTCCTCCCACAACTCCGGAAAGACATGCTTTTAGGTGAATTGGACATTCTGAATCCTCCCAGTGTACTCGAACAGGTACCAGAGCAGTGGTGACTAGGGGATTTTCTTATAACTTCATTGCAGTGTTGATGTAAGCCAGCTTGTGACAATAATGAAGATTATTAGTATAGAAAGTGAGATAGACAGATTTTTGATCTCTCAGGGAATCGAGGGATATACTGAAGTGAAGCTGAGGCTGATTACATTAAATCGCGAAGCAAGCACAACAGGCCAAATGCTCTCATCCAGCTCCTATTTCTTATGTTCTTCTGACTGTTAAAAACACATCATGTTACCCAAGGAGTACTGTGTGTGTTTCCTTTGGGTGCCCCGATTTCCTCCCACAGTCCAAAGATGTGAGATCACTTACAAATATCTAAATGGGAAGGGCAAAGGAATTTCAGTAACTACTTGTGACAATAAAGATTATTATTTGGGAGTACAAATAAACAAATCAGTAAAAGTAGTGACAGGGGTTAAGTCATGGCAAATCAAGCACTAAGTTTATCTCAAGAGGAATACAATAGAGTAAAGCTGTTATAGTAACCTTAGATCAAATCTGGAGCATTGCATTCAAAAAGATATAGAGACACTGGAGAGTGCAAAAAGATTTACAAGGGTGTTACCAGAAATGCGCGGGGGGGGGGGGGGGGGGGGTCCTCTAAAAGAGACAGCGGAGAGGTGGCATAATAGGGATGTTTAAAAATATGAAAGATGTTGATGGAAAAACGGAGAGAAAGTTTCCACTTGTGGGGAACAGCAAAACTATAGCCCATCGTCGATATGTGATAACCACCAAGATGTCAAATAGGGAATTCTGAATAAGCTTTTTGATGCAGAGTAGAGAGAATGTGGAAGTCGCTATCTCAAGGGTGGCTGAAGTAATTGTAGACACCTTTAAAGGGAAGCTACATAGATGTATGAGGGAGATGGATGGTTATCCGGACAGAATTAGACGAGAATGGACTGAAAAAAGGTTCGAGTGGAACATATATAAAGTGGGCTGCTTGGGCCAAATGGTCGGTTTCTGTGCTGTGTAACCTATATAAGTTTCAGTTGGAGAAAAAGAAAATCAAAGCACTAATTTGAAAACACACAAAGTTACTAGACTGCCGCTTCTAAAACAAAAACAAAGAGACCCCTGGGACAGCGCAACATTGGAGGCAAGGAACGGGGTTTAGGAGAGCAAAGGGGTATTTCGGAGGAATATTGTGCGCTGGTTGCTATGGGAATTGTAGTTATAAAGCGTGGACCGTTCACCTTCATCCCAGCGGCAGGAGGACAGCCGCACAACTACAACCTCCAGACTGCAGCAGCAAAGGGAACAGCCACGGCCAAGATCACCCTGACCAGACTGCTACTACTGCGGCTCGGAGGGGGAAAGAGAACACAACAGCCACTTCTCGCAAAGATGGAAGCAGACAATAAAACGGTGACGCCTGGTTTCCCACACAAACACCTACTTTGGGCCGGTTTAACCGTCATGTCGGCAGCCTCCTCCTTCTCAGCCGCCATCACGCAGCAACTTCCCGCGTGCTCAACGCCAAGCAACCGCTCCCGCCGCTGATTGGCCGGCGCAAACCGCTGCCGTTTCAGTTAACAAAAAACATATTCGTTTAATTCTTACTCCATAAAGCAGTCAGATTTGGTTTTATAGCCCCTACTTGTTTTTTGGGGGGCCTTTTTTTTTTCTTTTTGTTTCCCCACAATCCCCTTACCCACAATCCTCCTCCTTTTCCCCCTGCGCCATCTTTGCTGTCGAGATGAAGTGAGTTTTATCCTTGATTCAATCCCTCACCATCTACTTGTTCTATCCCCTAAATCACTCCATCCGCGGTTGAATTATGATGCTACCAAGTGAAAACAACTTTGATGACTGGTTATTTGTTTTTCCAGGGTCGAGCTGTGCAGTTTCAGTGGGTATAAGATATACCCGGGTCACGGGAAGCGCTATGCCAGAATTGATGGGAAGGTAAGAGAAAAAAATTCCCAAGTGGCGCCGTCGTAAATACGTGGATTTTTACACTGCTTGCATAGTTTGGCCTACGTTATGGTATTACGATGTATGCAGTATTTAATTCTCTTGTTGGTTCGTCTGATAAAGTTCTAACCATCTTGGGGAGTTCTCAAAAAGTAATTTGAGAACTTGTGTTGCTGATTTATTCTTACATGGTTTTTATGTTGGATGGAGATTAAGGTTGTATTGGCACAGGAAGTTATCTAAATGTAAAGGCTCTTACGGCTAACCAATTAAATACAGTTATCAGTATGACGTTATACTGGTGAACAATCCCATGTTTAAAAGAGCGAGACTTGCATTTTGTCTTCTCCTGCCTCCATGTCCCAGGACATTCTACAGTCAATTGTAGCCACTGATGTAATGTAGGAAAAGATGACAGCCTATTTGTAGGCATGAAGCTCCCACAAACAGCAATGTAATAATGATAATCTTTATTATTGTCACAAGTTTAACACTGCAATGAATTTACTGGGAAATTCACCTTGTTGCCACACTCCGGCACTTGTTCGGGGACACCGAGGGAGAATTTAGAATATCCAATTCACCTAACAAGCATGTCTTTCGGACTTATGGGAGGAAACCCACACAGTCATGGGGAGAACATGCAGACCCAAGTGGGAATCAAACCTTGAACCCTAGTGCTGTTAAGCAACAGTGCTAACCATTCTGTTTTAGTGCTGCTAATTGAGCTATAAAAATTGCCCAGGGCACAGGTTAACACCCTGTTCCCTTCCAAGTTGTGCCATAGGGTCTTTGTTCATAAGAGAGGGCAGATTTGGGGCAGCAGGGTAGCATGGTGGTTAGCATAAATGCTTCACAGCTCCAGGGTCCCAGGTTCGATTCCCGGCTGGGTCACTGTCTGTGTGGAGTCTGCATGTCCTCCCCCTGTGTGCGTGGGTTTCCTCCGGGTGCTCCGGTTTCCTCCCACAGTCCAAAGATGTGCGGGTTAGGTGGATTGGCCATGCTAAATTGCCCGTAGTGTCCTAATAAAAGTAAGGTTAAGGGGGGGGGTTGTTGGGTTACGGGTATAGGGTGGATACGTGGGTTTGAGTAGGGTGATCATGGCTCGGCACAACATTGAGGGCCGAAGGGCCTGTTCTGTGCTGTACTGTTCTATGTTCTATCTCAACAAGTTTTCATTTATTTAGCATCTTTAACATAAAATGATCCAGGTCACTTCAGGGGCATTGTAAAATATGCTGAACCATGTGGAGATATCGGGGCAGAGAACAAAAGTTGGGTCAACTATAAGGAGTATCTTAAGGGAGGAAAGTGGGGCCGTGCAGTGGAGATATTTAGGGAGATAATTTGAGCCTAGGCAGCTGTAAGCAATGACGGAACATTTAAAATCTAGGGTGGTCGAGATCAAAATTAGAGGTGCAAATATCTTGGGAGAATATTATAGAGACTTGGATTTGAACACAAGAATGAAAAGTTTTAAATCTATTTGTTGTTTAAACGGGAGCTAGTGCCAGTTAGCGTGTACAAGGATGATGAGTGAATGGCACTTGGTGTGAGAGGACATGGACAGCAGAGTTTTGAATGATCTGTATGTTGAGTGTAGAATCTCATCCAAAAGATGCAAACAGTATTGGATTGGACTGTTTGGTCTAGATTTTTGTGTTCAAGTCTCTGGAATAGGGTTTGAAATCATAACATGCTGATTTAAGAGGCAAGGTGGACGTATTGAGCCATGATTAAAATTTGGTTGGTGTCTATGATGTTAGCTCAGACGATTGGCTACAGCATCCAGGCTAGAAAGAGGAAAATCATCCAGGTTGCCAGACATCATCATTTGCTGAACTGTGGTAAATATTTGGCGAAATAGATTTATATTAACCAAACTGATTGCAGTTTTCAGGGTTGTGAAGATTGGGCATTGTAGAACTGACCCTGGCAAAAGTTGTGGACTTGATGAAGAACGGTTATGTTTAACTTGTTGATTTGAGCTTCAATACTATTGTGTCAGTGAGGTGCATTATAAATGCAATTTAAGATTAAAGTTTGTTTGATTTCACACCAAGAATAAGGCCAATGCTGGAAAAAGCTAACAGCACAGAAGGCTGGTACTAGGTAAGATCTGCAACTTGTTGCTAATTGTGTTCATTTTTGCAGGTTTTCCAGTTTCTGAACTCAAAATGCGAGTCAGCCTTCCTCTCCAAGAGAAACCCTCGACAGATCAACTGGACTGTCTTGTACAGGCGCAAGCACAAAAGGGACAGTCTGTAAGTGAGATGTATAGAAATAAATATATCTCTATCTCTGGTTGTTTGGCTAAGTATTGTTCTTTGTCAGGTACACTTTTATTCTCCTGGTAAGATGAAAATATTGCTTAAAGCGACTGGGAAATTCTCAACTAAAAGTACTCTTGGGTCATTGCTTTTCATTTATGGCCAGGGAGCTTTGTAAATTGGGTTGTGTTCACTGGCTTTAAATATCAGCTGCAAAATATGTTTTATCAGAATTTTTAGTCTTTAAAAGTGGTACTTGTTCTTGCCTGTTTTTAGTTTAATTATAACTGATTACCTCAAACTACACTTGTGATCTAGTAGTTGATTGGGCTTTAGTTGTTTTTGATATGTATTAGTGTAATGAATTTAATAGCCTTAATGGGGAGAGTTTGCTGTCTCCTGGCGAGCAAGAACAATTACATGAATTTGCTGTACGTTTTTAAAGGGTCGAGGGTGTTTCTTTTGGTCGTATTCTGTTGTTCGGTTATGCTTAATTTGGTTTGATGAGAAAAGAATTTGAGTTCAAGATTATTTTCCAAATCTGCATTTTGGAAACGTTCTAATGTGAATTGACATGAAAGGGCCTACCGAAACATTTTAAATAACTTCTGTCCAATATCCAAGTTTCTCAGACCCATCTTTCCAGTTGTTAAAGTTTTTTGTAGAGTGTCTGACAAAATCATGTAAATAAATGTATAATCTGAAATTCTTATGTTTTTCCCACTTTTCTGGTATTGTTTTACTGTTTCCCAAGAATGAAAAGAATCAGCAGACTTTTAAACTGACTTCTTGCAGTAGTTTTTAGTCTCTGATGCTGTACCGTTTGCATTCTTCTTTCCTAAAATAATGCTCCATTGCATAACTTCATTCCTAAGTATATGAGTCTTCGAACCATAGAATTCCTGCAATGCAGAAGGAGGCCATCTGGCCCATCCAGTCTGCACCTAACTTTTGACAGAACACCCACTCCCCTGCCCTTTCCCTGTCACCCCACCTAACCTTTAGGACACTAAGGGGCAATTTAGCATGACCAATATACCTAACCTACACATCTTTGGATTGTGGTAGAAAACCAGAGCACCTGGAGGAAACCCAAGCAGGCACTAGGATAACATGCAAACTCCACACAGACGTCAACCCAAGGCTGTAATTGAACCTAGGTCCTTGGTGCTGTGAGGCAGGGGTGCTAACCACTGTGCTGTCATGTTTTAGGTGGTTGATAGGGTTAAAGTGGGGACCTGAAATATATTCAAATAATATTTTGACTAGAATCGTACAGTTTCAGAATTCTAAGCCTCAGATGAAGCATTCCATCTATTGTCAGTATTTTAGGCCACAGTCATGTTTAATTAGAACCAGGTCCACTCGATTAAATTTAAATTGAGCTGAAAACTGCTTGACACAATTGGATTTATTTATTTTTAACTCCTCACTTTTTTTTTCCTCCTATCAGGAAGAGATTCAGAAAAAGCGCTCCCGTCGTGCAGTGAAGTTCCAACGGGCTATTACTGGTGCCTCTCTTGCTGAGATTATGGCCAAGAGGAATCAGAAGCCTGAGGTGCGCAAGGCTCAACGTGAACAAGCAATCAGGTGAGAACTGGTCTTGTTTGAGGTAGTAACCAAGTAGTTTTCTGTTGTAAGTTTATTTGTTGCTTGCACTATAGTATATGTAATTTGAACATTTTGTCTGGCCAAGGACTGTGCATTTTTCTTACTTGACAAGTTATATTCAGCTTCAAAATATTGTAGTGTTCAAGTGATTTCATTAAGTTTTATCTTGTGAGAATTAGTATTTTTCAAGTACTAGTAATGGGAGAAAAGTTGATCAACTCTTCTGGTCCACAGGGCTGCCAAGGAGGCTAAGAAGGCCAAAGCAGCAACAAAGAAAGTCAGTGCGGCTACAGCTAAGGTAGTGAAACAGATACAATTCTTTGTATTATTATTCTGATTATTGGAACTTTGTTATTTTTGAATCAAGACATTCAAAACAAATGTAATAAATATGAAGTATCTAAATTGTAAAGTCTGAAAATTGGTGTTAATAAGCAGAATATAGACATTGGCTCATATTAAATTGTGTAACATGGCCATTTCCCCACTACAAACTGGCTTTAAACTTGTGGATTTAATTGAGATAAAGTGGGAAGATAATCCATGATTTCAAATTGATATATATATTTTTATATAAATTTAAAATACCCAGATGTTTTTTATTCCAATAAAGGGTGAATCCACCTACCTGGCACATCTTTTTGAGATGCGGGGGTGGAACCCATACAGATACAGGGAGAATGTCTGTGCTGCCCTCATATTGATATTTATATCTGGTATTACTGCAGTCTCATCTTGTAAATAACAATTGAGCTGTGAATGAATGAGGTCCATGAAAAAGAACCAGTACCGCCACATGGATTCTTTTGGGTGCCGTTACAAAATGAACTCTATAGCCAAGGAACATTTTCTGCAATGTGGATTATCTTTAAAAATTAAGCCTACAGTACCGTGAAAAGGGGCAGTATGTGTTCTTGGGGGTTGTGATGTGGGCTTTGGCTGAAAGATAAAATTGCTGCATGTGGCATAAGTGGAGTGTTCAAATTAAAATTTAGCAGTGTTTCAAATTAGCTGCTCAAAGTCTAATTGTAATTCTATATTGCATGACATGGGAAGAAATCAAAAATTATAGACATTAGATAGAAACGGGGAAGAAAAGGCAGCACGGTAGCTCAGTTGTTATCACTGCATGCCTCACGGCACTGAGGTCCCAGGTTCAATCCTGGCTCTGGGTCACTGTCCATGTGGAGTTTGCACATTCTCCCCATGTTTGCGTGGGTTCGCCCCCACAACCCAAAGATGGAGGTTATGTTGCAATTGTATAAGGTGTTAGTGCGGCCACACCTGGAGTATTGTGTTCAGTTTTGGTCTCCTTACTTGAGAAAGGACGTACTGGCGCTGGAGGGTGTGCAGAGGAGATTCACTAGGTTAATCCCAGACCTGAAGGGGTTGGATTATGAGGAGAGGTTGAGTAGACTGGGACTGTACTCGTTGGAATTTAGAAGGATGAGGGGGGATCTTATAGAAACATTTAAAATTATGAAGGGAATAGATAGGATAGATGCGGGCAGGTTGTTTCCACTGGCGGGTGACAGCAGAACTAGGGGGCATAGCCTCAAAATAAGGGGAAGTAGATTTAGAACTGAGTTTAGGAGGAACTTCTTCACCCAAAGGGTTGTGAATCTATGGAATTCCTTGCCCAGTGAAGCAGTTGAGGCTCCTTCATTACATGTTTTTAAGGTAAAGATAGATAGTTTTTTGAAGAATAAAGGGATTAAGGGTTATGGTGTTCGGGCCGGAAAGTGGAGCTGAGTCCACAAAAGATCAGCCATGATCTCATTGAATGGCGGAGCAGGCTCGAGGGGCCAGATGGCCTACTCCTGCTCCTTGTTCTTATGTGCAGGGTAGGTGGATTGGCCACATTAAGATAGCCCCTTAATTGGAAAATATTAATTGGGTGCTCTAAATTTTTAAGAAAAAAAAGAAATGAGATGGGGGGGGGGGGGAGAAAAAATAGCATTACATTTGAGCAGTGCCAGAAGACTGGTGATCAATGGTGATGGTAGGAAAGATGCCCAAGCATGGAATAAAGTAATCAGCATTGATTCTGAAAGGGATGGTTAAACTTGATTAGGGAAGTAACAGGTAGATAAGAAGGATGCCATAGACACTATTGAATTTGGAGTGGAATGCTTGCTTACCAGGATGAGTGCTGCTCCAAAAACACTGGAGCTCAACATCATACAGGACAAAGCATACCGCTTGATCAACACTGTCGACTGCCTTAATAATTTCACTCCCACCACCAGTGCACAGTAGCAGCAATGTGTGCCATCGATAAGATGCACTACAGCAACTTTCTAAGCCACATTCCAAACCCGTCACCTCCATCACCTAGGACGAAGGCAAGAAATGCTTTGGATTACCGGCACCTCAAAGCAATGCACCATCCTGGTTTGGAACTGTTTGGAACCATTCCTTCACAGTCATTGGTTTAAAATCATGGAATTTCCTGCCTATTAGTAATGTGGGAGTACCCACACTACACACATTGCAATTGAGGGCATTTGGGGATTGGCAACAAGTGCTATTGATACTAGTGAATTAATAAAAAGCCGGGTGGTGCAGTGGTTAGCACTGCTGCCTCAGCACCGAGGACCCAGGATCACTGTCCGTGTGGAGTTTGCACGTTCTTCCCGTGTCTGCATGGGTCTCACCCCCACAACACAGATGTGCTGGATATGTGGATTGGTCACGCTAAATTGATCCTTAATTGGTGGGGGGGAGGGAGGCATTGGGCACTTTTAAAGTCATGAGATAATTAGCAGAATGAATAGCAATCTGACTAAGCATAAATCATGATGAATAGCAATCTGACTAAGCATAAATCATTGATCGGGGTTAACGCTCGTGGTGTTCCATAAGAAGGAGGATAAGAACAAAAATATGGGAAGTCATTGATATACTCGCAATATGTGCATATAATTGGCAAATTACCTTCAATATAAATTTAATACTGAGTATTTTGGTAGGAGGACATCTACTCTTGGTCTGAAAATAAGTGCCGAAATGGGAACACCCAAGGGATATAGATGCAAAACTTACAATGTAGCAAAGCAGGTTATTAAGTTATGAAGCACCATTGTGGCTCATTTCTAGAGCAGTACAGTTGAAAAGCAAAGAAATTAGATTAAATTTGTATAGACCGGCTGAATCAGCCATGAAACTGAAAGGTTCTGATCTCTATATTGAAAATAAGGCAACAAAGGTCCCAAAAAAAGATATACTAGAATGGTGCCTGAATTACATCTTATACCCATCTGGAAAGATTGAACAGGTTTTTTTTTCTCTATTGAAAAGGGAAGCCTGAGGGATGACCTGATGGTGATCCTTCAGATTATGAAAGGGTTTGATAGGGTAGGCACAAAAATATCTTTCACCTGTGAGTGAGACGACAAGTAGGAGCCATAAATATTTAATTACTAATATTTCCAGTAATAAATTCACACGATGCTTCATTGCCCATGGAACTCTGCCATAATGTGTGGTTGAGGCAAATAGTATAGCTAGAGAGGTTAGATAAGCACATCGGAGGTTTTAAAAAAGGGATATGTTTAGGTGATCAGTTGAAGGCTGGAGGTGACTTGCGTAGAGCCGAATGGTCAGTTTGTGCTGTAAATGCTTTGAAAGTTTGAAATCTGTGTACGTTTTCATAACTCTTCCATGATTTTCATTTGGTGTTTTTGTATTTCTAGGCTGCTCAGAAGACAGCACCCAAACAGAAGTTTGCTAAGCCAATGAAGTCTCAGGCTCCACGTGTTGGTGGAAAACGCTAAATGTTAACTGATGTAAAATAAAACCTGAACAAATTTCAGTGATTGATATGTCTTTTTTTAGGCCCTTTCTACTTAATCTCACTTCATGGGACAATTCTCGAATCTGTTGCACCCTCTCAAAGGCAAGTAAGGAATGGAGACAAATTATACAGAACTCCATTTTGTGTCTCACCAAAGGTCTATACAGTGGCAGCGAGGATTTTTTATTTGTGTACTCCAAACCTCTTGCAAGAAAGGGGTGGCACAGCGGTTAGACTGCTTTCTCACAGCTCCTGGGACCCGGGTTCAATTCCGGCCTTAGGTGACTATCTGTGTCGAGTTTGCACTTTCTCCGTGTCTGCATGGTTTTCCTCTGGGGCTCCGGTTTCCTCCCACAGTTCAAAGATGTGCAGGTTAGGTGGATTGGCCATGATATAAACTGTACCTTAGTGCCCAAAAGGAGTGGGATTATGGGGATAGGGTGGAGGTGTGTACTTAAGTAAAATGCTCATTCCCAGGCCGGTGCAGACTCGATGGGCCAAATGGCCTCCTTCTGAACTCTTGGGATTCTATGATTCTATAACCATTTTCCTTCTGAAATGTTGTACCTGATTATGTACAAGGAACCTCAAAGCCCTCAACACCAGCATTTAATAATTTCTAACAATTTTAAAATATACGTCCTGCCAAAATGAATAATCTCACATTTTCTCATAACATTCTATCTAAAAACCTTGCCCACTCACTCAACCAATCTATATCTCTTTCCAGCTCCTGAATGTCTTCTGGACATTCTTACCTAGCTTTGTATTGCCAGCAAATTTGGGTATATTACAGTATCTTCATCTAATAAAATTAATATAGATTGTAAATAGCTGAGGCACAGCATGTCACTAGTTACTGCCTACCAACCTGCTCTGTTGTCTGTCATACCACACATCCTCTATCCATGTGAATATATAACCCCACCGCCATGGGCCTTTATTTTGTGCAATCACCTTTTAATGTGACCTTATCAAATGTCTTTCAAAAAAGATATTCTCCAGCCACTGGTTTCCCCTTTGTCTATTCTGCTAATTATATTCTGGTTTAGCTCACTCAGCTAAATCGCTGGCTTTTAAAGCAGGCCAGCAGCACGGTTCGATTCCCGTACCAGCCTCGCCGGAATGTGGCGACTAGGGGCTTTTCACAGTAACTTCATTGAAGCCTACTCGTGACAATAAGCGATTTTCATTTCATTTTCATATTCTCAAACACTTTCATTTCTTGATCATAAAAACCTATTGTCTAATCATATTTTCATGATTTTCTCAGTGTCCCGTTACCATTTTCTTATTATTGGATTTCAGCATTTTCCCTATGTCAGACTAGCTGGCCTATAATTCCGTTTCCTCCCTTGCATTTGCAATGCACTGGGACCATCCCAGAATCTAGAAAAAGTTGCAAGATCCCAACCAGTGCATCTGTAATCTCGCCAATCAGCTCTTTTAAAATGTAAGTCATTGTACCCAGAGTATTTGGCTTATTAATGCCATTAGTTTCTCTTTTTTTTTACTAATTATTTATGTTCCTCATTTTCATTAGATTTTTACATCCTCATAATTTCAGGTAGCTTTTAGAACGTCTAAAGTTGTGCAGGTTAGGTAGATTGGTGCAGGGTTACGGGGATAGCGTGGGGGAGTGGGCCTAGGTAGAGAGCTCCTTTGGAAGGTTGGTGGGCCTAATGAACTCCTGTACTACGGGGATTCTATGGATTACTATGGTGACAGATCCAAAATTGTTATTTAACATCTATTTCCTTATTCCCCATTATAATTTCTGAATCTCTAAGGGGCCGATGTTTACTTGCGCTTGTTACATACTTGTGGAAGTTATTTTTATATTTCTTCCTTGTTTCATCTTGAATTCTATTTTCTCCATTTTATGAAGTTTTGGTGGTACCTAACACTCCCAAGGGCAGCACAGTGGTTAGCAATGTTGCCTCACGGCACTGAGATCCAGCTCTGGGTCACTGTGTGGAGTTTGCACATTCTCCCCCGTGTTTGCGTGGGTTTCACCCCCACAACTCAAAGATGTGCAGGCTAGGTGGATTGGCTATGCTAAATTGCCCCTTGATTGGAAAAAAGGAATTGGGCACACTAAATTTATTTTAAAAAAACACTCCCAAGCCTCGGGCTTACTATCCTTAGCAATATTGCAAGCCACTTTTGATGTAATCTTTGTAACTTCTTTAATTAGCTACAGATGGATCACATTTCCCATGGGAGTTTTTAATCTCAATGGAATGTATATTCATTGAGACCATCATACTTCTTAATCTAATTTCCCAGTCTACCTCAGCCAATTTACCTCATCCCTATATTTAGTTTAATACTCTTAAGGACGGTGCTGAGGACCCAGGTTTGATCCTGGCCCCGGGTCACTGTCTGGAGTTTGCACATTCTCCCGGTGTCTGCGTGGGTTTGACTCTCAACCCAAAGAGGTACAGGTTAGGTGGATTGGCCACACTAAATTGCCCCTTGATTGGGGAAAAAATAATTGGGTACTTTAAAAAAAAAAAAAAAAATTATTTAATTTAATACTCTAGTTTCAAATTTGTGTACATCACTCTTGAACTCAATGATCACTCTTTCCCAGAGGACTCCTTACAATGAGGTGACTAATTAATCCTATCACATTACACAAAACAAGATCTAAAATAGCTTCTCCCTGGTTGATTCCATTATGTATTCTTCAGGAAATTACTTTAACTGTATTTTGTTAACTTGTCCTCCAAACTACTTTCCCTGATTTGTTTTGTCTAATCTATATGAAGATTTAAATTGGAGAGTAGCAAATTCAAGAAAGTGTGTAAAGATAGTCCAACTACAATGCTAATATTGCATTTGCCTTCCTAACTGCTGACTGAACCTGCATGTTAATCTTGAACGAGTACTCATAAGTCCCTTTGTGCTTCTGATTTTGTAAGCCGTTACCCATTTAGAAATTAGTGTGGTATCAGTAGTAAATGAGATTTTGGGATCCATAATCACGTTTGAGTTCAGGAGAGTCAGTGCTATGTTGATAAATGAATGTTTTATTGAAGTAAGAAATTGTTAATGAAGAAAATGCAGTGGATGTCTAGATTTTATGGATTAGAATAAAAATTGGTTTACTGACAAAACAGCGGATAATGGTAAATAGTTGTTCAGACTAAAAGGTGGTAATGTGGTCTTCCCCCAAGTGCTAGGATCGCTGCCTTTTGTTGTCAATCTTCGAAGATGGTGGGACATTCAATAGTTAGCAAAGCAGATGGGATCTTCAGCGTCGGAAATCAAAGCATTGAGTACTTTGCTCAATGGGTCCATTCCTGGTCATTGCACTTTTGGAAAGATATAAGACATAGGAGCAGAATTAGGCCATTTGGCCCATGGAGTGTTCTGCCATTCAATTGTGGCTGATATTGTCCTGCTTCTCCACATAAACACTGATCCCTTATTGATCAAGAACCTACCTATCTCTGTCTTAAAGTCACTCATGATTTGGTCTCCACAGCCTTCTGTGGCAATGAGTTCTGCAGATTCACCACCTTCTGGCTGACGAATTTCTCCATCTCAGTTTTAAAGGATTGTCCCGTCAGTCTGATACTGTGATTCGAGTTCTGTTTTTCTGACCAGTGGAAACATCCTCTCCACGTCGACTCGATCCAGGCCTCTCCGTATCCTGTTTAGTTTCAATGAGATTCCCCCCGCCCCGTCTTTCTGAACTCCCAACGAGTACAGACCCAGAGTCTTCAGCCGCTCCTCATACAAACTTTGTTCCAGGGATCATTCGTGTGAACCTCCTTTGGACTGTTTCCAATGCCATAACATCCTTAGATGCGGGGCCCAAAATTGCTCACAGTACTCCAAATGGGGTCTGACCAGAGCCTTATACAGCCTCAGAAGTACATCCCCACTCTTGTATTCAAGCCCACTCGACATGAATGCTAACATTGCATTTGCCTTCCTAACTGCTGACTGAACCTGCATGTTAACATTGAACGAGTCCCTTTGTGCTGATTTTGTAAGCCTTTTACCATTTATAAATTAGTCTGTACTTCCATTCTTCCTACCAAAGTGCATAACCTTACTTTTCCACAATATATTCCATCCGCCGCTTCTTTGCCCACTCTCCTAACCTATCCAAATCCTTCTGTAGCGCCCCCTCCCCTACTGCTTCTTCAATACTACCCATACCTCTGCATATCTTGGTATCATCTGAAAACTTAGGAACCGTGCAATAAAGGTTCTTGAGAGGGTGGGTGCACAGGAAATTTACCCAAATGAGCCAGAGGATGAGAGTTTTTAGTAACCAGGTTAGGTTGAAAAAGTTGGGGTTCTTTTCCTTTGAACAAAGGATTTGAATTGTACGACATTATGACGAGTTTAGATGAGGGACACGGGAAAGCTTCCCATTCGCTGCTGGTACAAGGCTGGGATGGGGGGAGTGGAGAGACAGATTTAAGATTTTGAGCAAGAGATGGGTGGGGGGGACGGTTTTGCACAGCAAGTGGTAATGACCTGAAAAATACTGCACAAAGCTGCCTTTTGGCTAAGATGAGCGTGAGGTCAGATGTAATTCCTGGATCTGGTATGTCTCTTGTGGGGACCATGAATTGGATTTAATTTGAAATGGTTTTTGGAGCAGGCGAGTAGCTGGATTAGGGGGTTTCCCCTGTCCACACACTCGGCTCTGGCTTTGTAACTCTGATAAAGTAATCAATGATTTTCGAATGGACACTTTAAACTTCTGATCCATAATTGACTCTCCGTGATTACTGCATCGTCTTTGTTACAAGCTTCTCATTTTTTGAATAATATAGCTACTATGGAGGAGCCTATGAACAGACCCCCAGCATTTTCTGCCCCATGTCATTTCTATCCATATTGATAGTTCTTCCTGCTCTTCCGAGCCAAGATCCTTCCTCACTACTGTCCTTACGTGATCTATTATTATCAGATTTCCCACCCTTGCTTTTCCATTTTATATGAAATATCTTGGAATATTTATTTCCCAATCAGTCAGCATACAACCATGCCTCGGCACTGGCTAATATTGTGCTTCCAAAACTTATCCCCAATATGAAACTATATTAATGCCTCTTCAGAGGTTAACTTCCTCTCCTGAGCAAGGGGGTGGGGAGAGTTTAGCTTGCAAGAATTATTAAAACTGCAGGGTTTTTAAAGAACACAGGCTTTTTGCAGCAGCAATCAAGCCTAAGATCTGTCCGTTAGGCCATGCCGAGTAATAGAATAGAAAAAAAGATTTTAAAGGGGCCTCGCACCCGTTAGCGTCAGTCGCTCCAAAGCAGCTTTACTGCTTTGGAACTCATGACACCAAATCATATTGCGGGGTGGGGGTCATGATCCACAGTTCGGGAAAGCCTGGGCAATTAGTTTAAGCTTTTATGCTTCATATATTCAATTAACACCCTATCTATCTATTGCCCTAGTTTATCAATTCACCAGGACACTAATCCCATTTCAGCTTAAATGGAACCTGCCCCAAAGTAACTGTTCCATCATTCTGGCACCAGTGTCCTTAAATTGAAGCCCACATTTAATATTTATTAGTGTCACAAGTAGGTTTACATTAACACTGCAATGAAGTTACTATGAAAATCCCCTAGTCGCCACGCTGGCGCCTGTTTGGTACACTGAGGAAGAATTCAGCATTACCAATTCATCTAACAAGCACATTTTTCAGGACTTGTGGGAGGATAACCACGCAGACACGGTGAGAACGTGTAGACTGCACAGACAGTGACCCAAGCTGGGAATCAAACCCGGGTCCCTGGCACTATGAAGCAAAAGTGCGAACCACTATGCTACCAACATTTCCACACAATTCTTTGTGCCACACATTCAACTATAATCTATTTGACCCAATGCAAATTTGCACATTGCCACAGTGGTGGTGAGCAAATTAGGCATACGCAAAAATGTTTTCTTCTAGCATCTGCACCATTACATATGGTGTTCCCCAAAGGTTTATCCTTGGCAGACTCCCATTTCTCATCTACATGTTCATCTTGATGCTATCTGAAAGTACAATGTCAGATTCCACACTGCCTCACTACCACTGTTTTAAGCGTCATGATGCTTCTCTAAAATTCCCTCCAATTTTTTTTTTTCATTCATGGGAGGTGGGCATCTGGACCAGCATTTATTGCCATCCCTGAGGGCATTTAAGAGTCAGCTATGGATCTGGAGTTACTTATAGGCCAAACCAGGTCATCACAACAGATTTCCTTCCCGAAAGGGCATTAGTGAACCAAGTGGGTTTTTCCGACAATGGTTTCCATGGTCACCATTTGGACTTTTAATTCCAGACTTATTGAATTCAAATTTCACCATCTGCCATGGCAGGATTTGAAGCTGGGTCCCCAGAGCATAGCTCTGGATTACTAGTCCAGTGACAATACCACTAAGCCACTGCCTCCCCAATTAAATATTGAGAACACTCAAACCATTGACTTTGGTCGCTACAACAAACCCCAGTCCCTGGCCTCAAGAACAGCTCCTCCTCCCCTCGGCCAAGTGTCTTAGGTTGAACAAGTTTCTTTGCATCCTTTTTGAACTTGAGCCAAGGCTCTGAAGCTCTATGCTCCATCACCAAGACTGCCTACCTCCACTTCAGAAATGCTACCCATTTGCTGCTGAAAGCTTAATCCATGCTTTTGCTACTTCCAAGCTTGACTATTCCAATGCTATCCTTGCAGGATCACATCATCCACTCTTACCTCAAACTCATTTAAAGACTTGTTGCCCCTGTCCTGGTTCACACAAAGTTCTACTCAACACCCCTGTTCTCAAGATCTATACTGGTTCCCCTGGAAATTTTGAATACTCACCCTTGTGAAGTCTCACCTCACCCTACCTCGAACTTCCTTAACTGCACAACCCTACAGAATCCAGCATTCCCACAAATTTATCCCTATATTTCCTTAACCTTTCTAAATGTTGGAATTCCTTCTCTAAACTTCTCCAGCTGTCAGCTCTCCTTTCAAATGCTCCTTAAACCTACCTCTTTGACCATCTGCCTTAATATCTCCTTCAGCGACTTGGTGTCAAACTTTGTTTGAAATACTCCTGTGAAGCACCTTGGGATGCTTTACAATGTGAAAGGGGCTAGATAAATGCAAACTGTTGTTCTGACAAATGACCATCATCCTGAAAACGTAATTGTATTTTTCTCCTCATCGAAGCTGTCTGATCTGCCATTTGTTTCCAGCATTTTCCAGCAGGAAACTATTTGTTCCACAGAATCTGCACCTGCACCAGCACCCTTCAAAGAGCAACCCATGGAGTCCCACTCCCACTCTTTCCGTACAATCTTTCTCCTTCAAGTATCACAGAATACAGTGCAGAAGAGGCCCTCATCCAATCACTTTTAAAGGCTGCAATACACCTTACAGCACCAGCGACCCAAGTTCAATTTCAGTCTTGGGTCACCGTGCGTAGTTTGCACTTTCTTCCCGTGTCTGCGTGGGTGCCCCGGTTTCCTCCCACTGTTCAAAATGTGCAGGTTAGGTGGACTGGCCATGATAAATTGACCCTTAGTGTCAAAAAGGTTCGATGGGGTTATGGAAATGGGGAGGGTTGGGGGATAGGTGCAGACTCGATGGGCCGACGGGCCTTCTTTTTCACTTTTAATCCAGTTTATCCCTCCCCTATTGAGGGGTAACGAAGGAGGCGCTTCTTGGGGCAGAATTCCCCCTCCACGAATCACAAAGATTGAGCACGTCCACAAGGACCTGATAGCCAAGCCACTGGGGATTAAGGCGATCGTGGCTGGGGGGGGGGGGGTTTGATGACTGGGTGACAGAGCAAGTACAGCCGGTTCGGGGAGGGGGGAGGTCAGGGTCCGTGATGTCATCTCCGGTTGTGCAGCAGCCATTTTGTCAATCCGAGGAAACCTTTCCCGCTCCCTCCGTCCGAAAGCGGCCCACCTACAATAAAAAAATAAATAAAAGCAATACTGGAACCAGCTTTGCGTCAAAAATCTTTCCGCTCTCATTTTCTTTTCCTTTTAGTCTCCCGACCGTCCCAGCGAGGCCTCGGCTGCAGCCACAGCGGGGGCTGTGACATGTCGAGCGAGGAGAGTTACAAAGCTATCATCCGCTACCTGACCAACGAGAAGGAACCTTATGCGCCGGGGACCGAGGGCAACGTCAAGAGGAAGATCCGCAAGGCCGCCGCCTGCTACGTGGTGCGGCGGGGCACCCTGTACTACCAGAAGAAGCGCAAGGACCGCGACGAGTTCGACGAGCTCGAGGTGGTGTTGGAGGCCAAGACCCGGCGGGACCTGATCGCCTCCTTCCACCAGAGCGCCGAGGGCTTCCACTTCACCCGGGAGCAGACCTGGAGGAACATCTCTCAGAGCTACTGGTGGCGAGGTGAGGGGCCGGAGAGAGGGTGGGAGGGGAGAGGCGAGACCGGCACCATGCACGCACGCACACACTCCCTAAGCGGGGGGGCAGTGGGGAAGTTGCAGCCAGGACACTAGGGGCGGGGAGAGCAGACGGAGAACAGGCACCATTAATCAACTGACAGGCCGGATAATTAATGCACAAGCCCTGCCGCACACACCGATCCCTCAACACAGCCGCTGTCGGGAACTGCAACCCCATTCCCCCCCCAAAAAAATCCTTTCGTTTTTGCCCCACGTCCTTCATCAGGATTAAAGATAAACTGTAAGTCGCCGCTTTGCGTGATACTCAAATGTACAACTGGCATTTTGATTATGTAACACTCCCCCATTGTGTTTTTGTACAAAACTGCAGCCGTCTTGATTTGGGTGGAAATTGTTTTAATAAATTAGAGCCATTCTTGTATGTTGCTAGTTTATATAATTAGATGGCAATTTTCATTCCTCCTGATTTAACTTGTTTTGATGTAATTTTTTAATATCCATTTTTAAATATGATTATGATCTGTCTAGTTATTTTAGTTTGCTCCACTTCTATTGTTGCTTTTTAACGATGATACTTCTGGAAAAATGCTTATTAGCCTGCTTGGAACAGATCACCAGGTGAAAACAATCTAAGGTCCACCTAGTTAGTCAACTACCATCCCGGTACTCACATAATGTAATAATAATTCAGCTATTGACCATTGTAGGATTATCCTGGAATGCAAAAGGTAACCTCAGATTTATTTTCCCTACTTTGAACCTTCTTAAACCTCTTCCTAAACTCTCTTCTCCAACTGCTAACAGTAACAGGAAACCACAGTAGTAAACGTTTTTTCAGACTGGAGGAAGGTATTGAATTCCCCATTGATCAGTAGGTGTAGAATCACTGCTTTTCTTGATCTATATTGATGACCTTGACTTACGTGTGCAAGGCATACTTTCAAAATTTACAGATGATGCAGAACTTGCATGTATTGTGACACTGTTCTCTGTGACCAGGATCGAGAGTCTGGAGAGGCTAATAAAGTTACCAGAACGTGTAATAAAGTAGAAAGTGGCAGGAACCCAACTTCAGGCACAACAAAAAAAGGAGACAGCTATGAGAAGGGAGGGGGGGAGGGGGGGGGGGGAGAAAACAACTGAGGGCGGTGTACCTAAATGCACGCAGTATACAAAACAATGTAAATGAGCTTGTTGCGCACATTGAAATAGGTGGGTATAATGTGGGCGTCACAGAGACATGGCTACAAGGGGATTGGGGCAGGGATCTAAATATCCATGGATATATGCCTGTCGAAAGAATGGGGGGGGGGAGAAAACAACTGAGGGTGGTGTACCTAAATGCACGCAGTATACAAAACAATGTAAATGAGCTTGTTGCGCACATTGAAATAGGTGGGTATAATGTGGGCGTCACAGAGACATGGCTACAAGGGGATTGGGGCAGGGATCTAAATATCCATGGATATATGCCTGTCGAAAGAATGGGGGGGGGGAGAAAACAACTGAGGGTGGTGTACCTAAATGCACGCAGTATACAAAACAATGTAAATGAGCTTGTTGCGCACATTGAAATAGGTGGGTATAATGTGGGCGTCACAGAGACATGGCTACAAGGGGATTGGGGCAGGGATCTAAATATCCATGGATATATGCCTGTCGAAAGAATGGGGGGGGGGAGAAAACAACTGAGGGTGGTGTACCTAAATGCACGCAGTATACAAAACAATGTAAATGAGCTTGTTGCGCACATTGAAATAGGTGGGTATAATGTGGGCGTCACAGAGACATGGCTACAAGGGGATTGGGGCAGGGATCTAAATATCCATGGATATATGCCTGTCGAAAGAATGGACAGAGGGGGCGAGGTTGAAATTTTTAGTCAGAAATTAACTTAAATCGATAGCAAGAAGCGATTTAGAGTCGGAAGGCGTAGAATCTGTGTGGGTAGAGTTGAGGAATCGCAAAGTAAAAAGGGCTCTGATGGGAGTTATGTACAGGCTCCCAAGCAGTAGTCAGGATGTGGGGAGAAAATAAATCGGGAGATAAAAAAAGGCATTTAAGAAAGGCAATATTATAATAATCATGGGGGAATTCAATATGCAGGTGAACTGGGAAAATCAGATAGGTAGCAGATCCCAAGAGAAGGAATTTGTGGACTGTCGACATGATGATTTTTTTGGAGCAGCTTGTGACAGAGCCCACTAGGGAACAAGCAATTCTGGATTTTGTGATGTGTGATGAGGCAGACTTGATTAGGGAACTTAAGGTGAAGGAACCCTGGGGGGGGCAGTGACCATAATATGATAGAATTCACACTGAACTTTGAGAGGGAGAAGCTGGAATCAGATGTAATGGTATTACAATTAAATAAAGGTAACTACAAAAACACGAGGAGCTGGCCAGAGTTGATTGGAAGGGGAGACAAGCAGGAAACAGTGGAACAGCAATGACAGGAGTTTCGGGAAGTTATTCGGAGGCACACAGAAATTCATCCCAAGGAGGAAACATGCTAATGGGAGAACATGGCTGACAAGGGAAGTCAAGGACAGCATAAAAGCAAAGGAAAATGCATACTATGTGGAGGATTAGTGGGAAGCCAGAGGATTGGGAAGCCTTTCAAAGCGAGCAAACCAGAACTAAAAAAGCAATAAGGGGGGAGAAGATGAAACATGAGTGCAAGCTAGCTAGTAATATAAAAGAAGGCTCTAAATGTTTTTTCCCTGATATATAAAAGGTAAGAGAGAGGCAAGGATGGACAATGGACCATTGATAAATGAGGCTGGAGAAGTAGTAATAGGGAACAATCAAATGGCAGAGGCCCTTTGCATCTATCTTCACAGTGGAAGACACCAGTGGGATACCAGAACTTCATGAGAGTCAGGGGGCAGAGGTAAGTGAAGTGGCCATCACTAAGGAGAAGGTGCTGGGGAAACAAAATGGTCTGAAGCTGGATAAATTGCCCGGACCGGATGGACTACACCCCAGGGTCCTGAAGGGGGTGGCTGAGGAGTTTGTGGAGGCATTGGTGATCTTTCAGAAATCACTGGAGGCAGGGAGGGTCCCAGAGGATTGGAAAATGGCTAATGTAACACCCCTGTTTAAGAAGGGACAGAGGCAGCAGACAGGAAATTATAGGCCGGTTGGCCTGACTTTGGTTATCAGTAAGATTTTAAAGGTCTATTCCGGGCTACTCCTAGGGGCAGGGGTGCAGTTTGAGCGAGCTCCAGGGGCTCCTTGCCGCTGCCAGTCCTGGAGGCCTGCGCTCGTCTCGACCAGGGTCACAGTTCTCGCTACCATGGAGCACACGACTGTGACCCATGGCTGATATCTTCGCACCGAAGGTCTCCACTGCGGGCGCCATCCATGCCGTGTTGGCCTGGGTGGCATGCATTATCAGCACCACCTCCTTCCCCTGCAGGCGGTTGGACTCCTCCAATGGATGGTTGCGGACAACCCCTCAAGTAGTCCCTGGCTCTGCTCTTCCATCTCCAGCGTTGATGGGACCGCCGTTTCCAGAAGCCCAAGACCCAAATGAACGGCAGCTAGGGGCTGCCGCCCTCTGACCATTCGCCCCTCGGTGATTTCCACCTCCACCTGATGTACCGCAGCATGTGTGGTGTGCACCAGATAGTGCTCCAGAAGCCTCTTCACTAACATGCCCAACTGAAGTGAATGTTTCTGCGATGGTGGAGGGTGTTGGTGACATCACCGGCTGTGTCCCGGGCTGCAACTGGGGGCTTGCGACATCAGCAGATTCCACCTCGTCGCTGGGGTTGGAAATGGCAGTTAGGCCCACCTCATCGCCAGATGAGCCTGAAAAGCATAAGACAAGATGTATGATTAGATCCGGCGGGCCTCCTCTGGTCACTCTCTCTGCAGTTGTGGGCCGCCTTCTCCCATGATGCAGATAATGCACAATGTGAGACACGTGGATGCTGGCAGCACAGGGGGTCCGTGACCTGTGTCCAGAGTCCCTGGCCAGCGGCATGGTTGTTGGGGTGGGGTGTGGGCAGCCTGCTGGAGGATGGGGTTCGATCGTCTTGTGGGGGGGGGGGATTGATGCCAGGGACATGGTGGTGGCCACCCTGGCTGGCCTGGGGGTGTTGTCCTCCATGTCCGGTCTGCCTGGTGGGGACCACATGGGGAGTTGCTATGGGTGTGGGACGCGAGTGATGCCAGCGGCGCTGATCTGGTCACCCTGGCCGCCCTGAGAAGGTTGTGCAGCTTCTTGCAACACTGCTGGCCGATAATGGCGGTGGGGTTCATGGCCTCTGCCATCTGCGCCCAGGCTCGGTTGGCATCCGTGGGTGGCCGTCGCCTTTCCACCCCGGGAACAAAATGCCTGGCTCTCCCACATGGAATCCAGCAGGGTCTCGAGCTCTGCATCATTAAAATGGGGTGCCGCTCTTCGGGGTGCCATCATGTTGGCTGGAATGAGTGTGTGTGTGGAGTGGAGTGCTTTTATGCGGCTGCAGCTTGTCAGCCTCTCTAGTGCCACTTCGACCCCGGCGAATCAGATGGCATGTATTGGAATTGCACTAGTTCCACGTGGCGCCGGTGATACCCAATTAATGGGTCCTGAATTACACCGGGACCAGCACCACTTTTGTCAACGTAGAACACTCACGATTCAGTCCCAGCGTCATCACTCAAACGGACAATTTCAACAATTGTCTTTCATCCTGCTCCAACTTTGTTACGTAACCAAATTTTTAAAAATCATTTACGGGATGTGGGCTTCACTTGGGAGACCAACATTATTTACCCATCCTTAGTTGGCCTTCAGAAGGTGGTGGTGAGCTGTCTTCTTGAAGCGCTGCACACCCTGAGATGTAGGTACACCCACCGTGCTGTTAGGTAGGGAGTTTCAAGGTTTTGAACCAGCAACAATGAAGGAACGGCGATATATTTCCAAGTCGGGATGGTGAGTGACTTGGTGGAGAAATTCCAGATGGTGGGATTCCCAGGTATCTGCTGCTCTTGTCCTTCTTGAAGGTAGTGGTCATGGGTTTGGAAGGTGCTGTCTAAAGAACTTTGATGTATTACTGCAGTGGACCTTGTAGATGGTACACACTGCTGCTCCTACTTGTCAGTGACAAATGTCTTTGGCTGAACCATATTGGTCATGACCTTGATGTCATATGACCACATATTCACACCATCACTAAAACAGCCTATTTCCATCTCTGTAATATTACCCAGCTCCATCCTGCCACAGTTTGTTTACTGAAACCCGTAATTCATGCATTTAACTCCTCTACAGTAAGAAGTCTTACAACACCAGGTTAAAGTCCCACAGGTTTGTTTCAAACACGAGCTTTCGGAGCGCAGCTCCTTCCTCAGGGATCTTGGATTCATGTCACATTACATCCACCCCCCCACCATCTGGCCTGGACTTGCGAAATCCTACCAACTGTTCTGGCTTGAGACAATTCTCACCTCTTTAACCTGTGATTACCCCTCTCTCTGGATCTGTAATGATTTGATTACCTGCAAATGTTCGCATTCCAAGCATTGGCCAGCATCTCTGACTTTGTCTATATAAATGTTTCTGGAACATACCTCTCCATTCACCTGAGGAAGGAGCTGCGCTCCGAAAGCTCGTGTTTGAAACAAACCTGTGGGACTTTAACCTGGTGTTGTAAGACTTCTTTCTGTGCTCACCCCAGTCCAACGCCGGCATCTCCACATCTTAACTCCTCTAGACATGACTATTCCAATGCACTGTTGGTTCCCCTCGCATGTACTACTATCATTAAATGTGAAGCATCCAAGACACACCTTTCTGTGCCCTAACCTCCCAAGTCCAATGTATCCATCATATTTTTGCTCACTGTTCTACATTGTTTCCCAGTTATATAATGCTTTACTTTGAAAATTCTCATCCTTGTTTTCAAATCCCTCTATGGCCACACCCCTCCCTATCTTTGTAACTTCTCGCACATTCCTGAAATAAAATGAAAATGAAAATCGCTTATTGTCACAAGTGGGCTTCAAATGAAGTTACTGTGAAAAGCCCCTAGTCACCACATTCCGACACCTGTTCGGGGAGGCTGGTACGGGGAGTCCTCAGATTGAATCATTGGGTGCGATTCTCCGCAAATGCAGAGAATCGTAAAGGCTGCCGTGGGACAGGCCGTGACCCACGGCAGCCTTCATGCCCACTTCCGGGGCCGATTTTCCCCCCCCCCCCCCCCCCCGGCGGGGCTAGGAGTGCGGCCCCGTGCGTCACGGCGGCGCGGCCTTGACGACAGTCATTAAGGCCGCGCGTCACGCCGGCTGTCACGGCCGATGACGTCGGCAGCGCATGCGCAGGTTGGACAACGGCAACCTGCGCAGTTGCCGTCTTTTCCCTCAGCTGCCCCGCAAGACGTGGCGGCATGATGTGGGCACCGATCGCAGGCCTATGCCCCCCTTGGCACGGCCGTGATACTGCCGTGCCAATCGGGCCCCCAGATGCCCCAAACGGCCCGGCCGCTCGGCCCATCGGCCTCGGAGAATCACGGCGAGCAGCGATTCGTGGCGTGGGTGGGGGGAGAATAGCGGAAGGGTGTGAAAAATGTCAGGAGGCCCTCCCGCTATTCTCCCACCCGGCATGGGGGGGCGGAGAATCGCGCCCATAGAATCCCTACAGTACATTGAGTCTGTACGTTGATCCATTGAGTCTGCACCAACCCTCCCAAAGAGCACTCTGTCTTAGCCCATGCCCCCACCCCTGTAACCCCACCTAACCTTTTGAACACAAAGGGATAATTTAGCATGACGAATCCATCTAACCTGTACATCTTTGGATTGTGGGAGGAAACCCGAGCACCCAGGGGTAACCCACACCAACATGTAGAGAACATAAAAATTCAAGACAGACAGTGAGCCAAGGCTGAAATTGAGCCTGGGCCCCTGGCTGTGTACTTCTCTATTTTCTTATTCTCTATTTTGTACTCTTGACCATCTCTACTTTTCATCACTGCACCATCGGTGACCATGTCTTCAATAGCCAAGGCACCAAGCTCTGGGGTTCCCTCTGTAAATGTACCCAACCGTCCTTCGTCCTTTAAGGTACTCCTTAAAATTTACCTGTGACCAAGGCCATCTGCCTTACATGAAATGAAATGAAAATCGCTTATTGTCACGAGTAGGCTTCAATGAAGTTACTGTGAAAAGCCCCGAGTCGCCACATTCCGGCGCCTGTTCGGGGAGGCTGGTACCGGAATTGAACCGTGCTGCTGGCCTGCCTTGGTCTGCTTTAAAAGCCAGCGATTTAGCCCTGTGCTAAACCAGCCCTGCTTGGCATCAAAACTTTCATTATAACACTGATATCATAGAATTTACAGTGCAGAAGGAGGCCATTCGGCCCATCGAGTCTGCACCGGCTCTTGGAAAGAGCACCCTACCCAAGGTCAACACCTCCACCCTATCCCAGTAACCCCACCCAACACTAAGGGCATTTTTGGACACTAAGGGCAATTTATCATGGCCAATCCACCTAACCTGCACATCTTTGGACTGTGGGAGGAAACCGGAGCACCCGGAGGAAACCCACGCACACACGGGGAGGATGTGCAGACTCCGCGCAGACAGTGACCCAAGCTGGAATTGAACCTGGGACTCTGGAGCCGTGAAGCAATTGTGCTATCCACAATGCTATCGTGCTGCCCTAAGTGTGTGTGAAGTGTTTTAGGATGTTTCTTGCATTGAGAGCTCTATATAAATACGAAGTATTGACCAATCACATCTCTCAAACTCTATCAATTAATTCATAACAGATACAGAAAGACGCGAATTGAAACTCATATTAATGGCAGCTTTGGAGACCATAACTTCGGTAACTTGTTTCTCCGAAGGTTTCTGCATTCCTCACATGTTATGTTTCAAATTTCTCATACTACTGCCTAAAATATTTCCTGAAAGTTGTAGAGGAGGAGAGGGCAACAGAAGTTGTCTTCCAACTGGATATTTATGTTGCATTCAGATCAGTACTGTCAACCATAACCAAACTTTGTCAGTTTTTGAGGAGGAAACTGCATAACAGTGAGAAGGTGGCCCTTTTGTAAGTTGAAGCAATCCATCATGATCAGCTCAGTTTCAGCAGATTGTGGAGTGACATTGACGACATTAGTCTTGCAATAGTAGAACAATGCAATTTTGCAATACTGTTTTTTATTTCTGAACAGTAGGTTGCCCAGGTTCACTTGATGTATATAAATTTGATATAAAAGAGATTTAAGAAAATAATTCCACAGGGCCATGTAGTGGCTGGAAGCTTGAATTTGTTGTGACAGGTGACATAGCGACTAGTTGAGGCTTCCGGTTGCGGCTATGCGGAGCTAAGCTGCACGTTCGGCAGCTCCCGCGTTAATAGGACTTGTGGGCTCTTTTAAGGGCCCCAAACGGCGCTGATTCGACGATTCCCGGTAGATAAAGGGGTCTGGAGCAAAACCCCCCATGATTTATGGTGCGGACTCGAAGTGGGACGAGGAGAAAAACGGCAGCAGCTCCCCTGGAAAAGCGGGGGAAGGTGGATAAAATGGCGGCCGGTGGAGCCCCTGAGGAGTGGAGGCAGTGGGCTGAGGAGCAGCAGGTGGCTCTTCTGCGCTATTTTACAGAGCTGAAAGGGGAGTTGTTGGAATCCCTGAAGGTGACGACTAGTAAGCTGCTGGAGACCCAGACAACCCAGGGTGCAGCGATACTTGAGTTGCAGCAGCAGGCCTCTGAGCGCGAGGAGGAGGTTTCGGCCCTCGTGGGGAAGGCGGCGATACACGAGGCGCTTCATAAAAAGTGACAAGATCGGTTCGAGGAGATGGAGCTTCGGTCACGGAGGAAGAACCTGCGGATTCTGGGCCTCAAGGAGGGGCTGGAGGGGTCGGACCTGCCGGCCTATGTGGCTGTGATGTTGAACTCGCTGGTGGGGGCAGGATCCTTCCATCTGCCCCCGGAGCTGGAGGGGGCCCACAGAGTACTGGCCAGGCGGCCTAAGGCGAATAAACCCCTGCGGGCGGTGCTGGTGCGGTTCCATCGGTTCAGTGACCGGGAGGGTGTTCTCCGATGGGCCAAGAAGGTGAGGAGTAGTAAGTGGGAGAATTCGGTAGTGCGTATCTACCAGGACTGGAGTGTGGAGGTGGCCAAGTGGAGAGCCGGATTTAACCGGACGAAGGTGGTGCTCCATGGAAAGCAGGTGAAGTTCGGCATGTTTCCGCCTGTGGGTCACCTACAAGGACCGGCATCACTACTTTGAGTCCCCGGAGGAAGCGTGGGCCTTTGTGCAGGCTGAAAAGCTGGACTCAAACTAGAGATTGGGGGCTGTGGGAGATTTTCTATTTCTGTATCATTGTTTATGCTGTAGCGTGTTATTCTGTTTGTTTCTGTTTTTTCTCTCGCTTTCAGACGATGTGGGTTATGGTTTTGTGTTCTAAGTGGGGTACTGGGGTTTGTGGTTGATCTGTGTCTTTGTACGGAGTTGGTGGTTGGGTTGGGACTGCGGTTTGGGAGCTGCGTGGGTGGGGCAGTGTGAAAGCGCGGGCTTTTCTCTGGTTTCCTGTGCTGTGGGATGAGGGGGTGGAGCTGGGGGCGAGGGGCGTGGTTATTAGTCAGGGTTTCCCGCGTTGAAGCGGTGCCAAGGAGATGATGCAGGGGAGGAGGGGGACCTCATATTGGGAGGGGTCGGAGTTAGAGCGGGAGCTGCCGGGGTCAGCAGACGTCAGCTGGCTCACGGGAGTACTATGGAGGGAGGGTCGCGGCTAGGAGGGGCCCTAGCCTTTGGGGGGGGGGAATACCGGGTTGCTGCTGGATTGGCCAGGGAGGAGTTGGTGGGGGTCGGGGTGAGGTTCTAGCGCCATGGGAAACGGGCCGAGTGGGTGCTGGCCAGGGGCGAGCAGTCGATGGGCTATGGCTAGTCGACGGGGGAGGGGGGGCAGGGTGCCCCCTGATCCGGCTGATTACGTGAAACGTGAGGGGGTTGAATGGGCCGGTTAAGCGGGCCCGGGTGTTTTCGCATCTGAAGGGGCTGAAGGCAGACGTGGCCATGCTCCAGGAGACCCACCTGAAGGTGGCGGACCAGGT
Source organism: Scyliorhinus canicula (assembly GCF_902713615.1). NCBI lineage: Eukaryota > Metazoa > Chordata > Chondrichthyes > Carcharhiniformes > Scyliorhinidae > Scyliorhinus > Scyliorhinus canicula. Next base: position 37,939,536 of record NC_052152.1, on the reverse strand, counting down.
CCGTCTGAGGAAGGGGTGGGTGGGGCAGGTTTTCCACTCAGGGCTCGATTTGAAGAACCGGGGGGTGGCGATCCTGGTGGGGAAGAGGGTGGTGTTTGAGGCGTCTGAGGTTGTGGCTGATAGTGGCGGCAGATATGTGATGGTGAGCGATAAGCTGCAGGGGGAGAGGGTAGTGTTGGTTAACGTGTACTCCCCAAATTGGGATGATGCTGGTTTCATGAGGCGTATGTTGGGCCACATTCCTGGCCTGGAGGTGGGGGACTTGATCATGGGGTTGGGGGACTTCAATACGGTGCTGGATCCCGTACTGGATCGTTCTAGTTCAAGGACAGGCAGGAGGCCGGCGGCGGGCAAGGTGTTGAGGGGGTTTATGGACCAGATGGGAGGAGTGGATCCCTGGAGGTTCGGGAGGCCGAGGGCTCGGGAGTTCTCTTTTTTTTCTCCCATGTGCACAGGGTTTATTCCCGCATTGATTTCTTTGTTTTGAGTAGGGGACCGGTCCCGAGGGTGGGGGAGGCCGAGTATTCGACTATTGCAATTTCGGACCATGATCCGCATTGGGTGGATCTGGAGATGGGGGAGGTGCGGGACCAGCGCCCACTTTGGCGTCTGGACGTGGGGTTGTTGGCTGGTGAGGAGGCGTGTGGGAGGGTTCGGGGATGTATCGAGAGTTACCTTGAGGTCAATGATACTGGGGAGGTCCAGGTGGGGATGGTGTGGGAGGCTCTGAAGGCAGTGATTAGGGGGGAGCTGATCTCCATCCTAGCCCATAGGGAGAGGGGGGAGAGGGAGAGACTGGTGGAGGAGCTGTTGAGTGTGGATAGGAGGTACGTGGAGGCCCCGGAGGAGGGATTGCTGGGGGAGCGGCGTAGCCTGCAGGCCAAGTTTGATTTATTGACCACCAGAAAGGTGGAGACACAGTGGAGGAAGGCGCAGGGAGCAGTCTATGAGTACGGAGAGAAGGTGAGCAGGATGCTGGCGCATCAGCTTCGTAAGCGGGACGCGGCTAGGGAGATTGGTGGAGTTGTGAACGTCTCTTTAATTCACTTGTCTATCTGTCCGGAAGAAACAGGAGGGGCCTCACGGTAGCATGGTGGTTAGCATCAATGCTTCACAGCTCCAGGGTCCCAGGTTCGATTCCCGGCTGGGTCACTGTCTGTGTGGAGTCTGCACATCCACCCCGTGTGTGCGTGGGTTTCCTCCGGGTGCTCCGGTTTCCTCCCACAGTCCAAAGATGTGCGGGTTAGGTGGATTGGCCATGCTAAATTGCCCGTAGTGTAAGGTTAATGTTGGGTTGCGGGTATACGGGTTACGTGGGTTTAAGTAGGGTGATCATTGCTCGGCACAACATCGAGGGCCGAAGGGCCTGTTCTGTGCTGTACTGTTCTATAAACAGTCTCGAACACGCTCGTACTTAGAATATTCTTTATTGGGCAGCCCTCTAGGTATTCCAAAGAAACACCTCTGAGTGTGCCAAAGTTTTGCCCAAAGCATCCTATCTTTATATGGTTTTTTAAAGGGGCTGTCCCTTACATTCACTTGAGCTTGCCTCCAGTACAGATTACAGCTTGTTTTTACCAAATGTTTAGTACATGATTAATTTTTTTATTGTCATATTTTCAATACATAATTTTACAGACATTGAGGTTATCTATTGGCACAGGAGCGTATAGCAATTTTAGCAAAACACCAGGTGTCCAGCCATGATTTATCAATGGCTCTTACATTTCATATTCCGTCATCCAGCCATCTTCCTTGTTTCTCAAGGCTATTTGGCTTACAGTCATGAATCGGCTCACAAATTCAATAATAACTCCCTCCTTAGTAAATTTCCACTAATGTGTCCCATTAATTCTGGATGGTTCTAGCTATTAACCCTTGCTTCACATTCTCAGAGTGAAGGATAGAGTTGGGAATGTGGTGCGGCAGGGGGCAGAGGTCAATGAGGTCTTTAGGGACTTCTATAGGGAACTGTACCGGTCGGAGCCGCCGGCGGTGGGAGGGGGAATGGAGAGTTTTTTGGACAGGCTCCGATTTCCAAGGGTGCAGGAGGACCAGGTGGAGGGACTGGGGGCGCCGATCGAGTTGGAGGAGCTGGTCAGTGGGATTGGCCACATGCAGTCGGGGAAGGCGCCGGGACCGGATGGGTTCCCGGTTGAATTTTATAAGAAATATGCGGACATGCTGGGCCCCCTGTTGGTTAGGACCTTCAACGAGGCATGGGAGGGGGGTGTTCTGCCCCCGACGATGTCTCGGGCGCTAATCTCCCTGATCCTGAAGCGTGATAAGGACCCCTTGCAGTGCGGATCATACAGGCCGATTTCACTGCTGAATGTAGACGCCAAGTTGCTGGCCAAGACCTTGGCCACTAGAATAGAGGACTGGTTGCCAGGGGTGATACATGAAGATCAGACGGGTTTTGTGAAGGGGAGGCAGCTGAACACTAACGTGCGAAGGCTGCTAAATGTGATAATGATGCTGGCAGCAGAAGGAGAGGCGGAGATTGTGGTGGCATTGGATGCGGAGAAGGCCTTTGACAGGGTTGAGTGGGGGTACTTGTGGGAGGTGTTGGAGAGGTTCGGGTTTGGGGTGGGGTTTATTAAATGGGTGAGGTTGCTGTACGAGGCCCCGATGGTGAGTGTAGCGACAAATGGGAGGAGATCCGAGTACTTCAGGCTCCACTGTGGGACGAGGCAGGGGTGCCCCCTGTCCCCCTTGCTTTTTGCGCTGGCAATTGAGCCTCTTGCTATGGCTCTCAGGGAGTCGAGGAGGTGGAGGGGTTTGGTGTGAGGTGGGGAGGAGCACCGAGTGTCGCTGTATGCGGACGACTTGCTGTTGTATGTAGCAGACCCGGTGGGGGGAATGCCGGAGGTGATGGACATTCTTGCTGAGTTCGGGAGTTTCTCGGGATATAAATTGAACCTGGGCAAGAGTGAGCTCCCGTACACCCGGGAGATCAGGAGGAAGGGATTGGTAGGCTTCCGCTAAAGAGGGCAGTGAGGAGTTTTAGGTACCTGGGGGTTCAGGTGGCTAGGAGCTGGGGGACTCTGCACAAGCTCAATTTTACTAGGTTGGTGGAGCAGATGGAGGAGGAATTTAAAAGGTGGGACATGCTGCCGTTGTCGTTGGCGGGTAGAGTACAGTCAGTTAAAATGACGGTGCTCCTGAGGTTTTTGTTTTTATTTCAGTGCCTCCCCATTTTCGTTCCGAGGGCCTTTTTTAGGAGGGTGAACAGCAGCATTCTGGGATTTGTTTGGGGCACGGGACTCCGAGGGTAAGGAGGGTCTTTTTGCAGCGGGGCAGGGATAGAGATGGGCTGGCGCTGCCCAACCTCTCTGGGTACTATTGGGCGGCTAACGTCTCAATGGTACGTAAGTGGGTAATGGATGGGGAGGGGGCAGCATGGAAACGGATGGAGATGGCGTCCTGTGAAGGCACGAGCCTGAAGGCACTGGTAACAATGCCGCTCCCTCCAACGAGGTACACTACGAACCCGGTGGTGGTGGCTACCCTCAAAATTTGGGGGCAGTGGAGGCGACACAGGAAGGAAGTGGTGGGCTCGGTGGAGGCCCCGCTGCGGGGGAACCACCGGTTTGTCCCAGGGAACATGGATGGCGGGTTCCTGGGGTGGCACAGGGCAGGCATTAAGAAGTTGGGAGACCTGTTTATCGACGGGAGGTTCGCGAGCCTTGAAAATGAAAAAAAAGATGAAAATCGCTTATTGTCACGAGTAGGCTTCAATGAAGTTACTGTGAAAAGCCCCTAGTCGCCACATTCCGGCGCCTGTCCGGGGAGGCTGGTACGGGAATCGAACCGTGCTGGTCTGCTTTAAAAGCCAGCGATTTAGCCTGGTGAGCTAAACCAGCCCCTAAACAGCCCCTTGGTGAACTGGAGGAGAATTTGAGCTCCCCCCGGGGAATATGTTCAGGTACTTTCAAGTCAAGGCGTTTGCTAGGCGACAGGTGGAGGGGTTCCCTTTGCTGCTCCCGCGGGGGGGTAAGGGATAGGGTGCTTTCGGGGGTGTGGGTAGGGGATGGGAAGGTGTCTGACATCTACCAGGTAATGCAGGAGGTGGGAGAGGCGTCGGTGGGGAGCTGAAGGCTAAGTGGGAGGTGGAGCTGGGGAAGCAGATTGAGAGGGGGACATGGGCGGACGCCCTGGAGAGGGTGAACTCCTCCTCTTCATGTGCGAGGCTTAGTCTCATCCAGTTCAAGGTGCTGCACCGGGCCCACATGTCCGGATCTCGGATGAGTTGGTTCTTTGGGGGCGAAGACAGGTGCGTCAGTTCGGGGAGTCCAGCGAACCATGCCCATATGTTCTGGACATGCCAGGCACTGGAGGAGTTCTGGAAGGGGGTGGCGAGGACGGTGGCGAGGGTGGTGGGATCCAGGGACAAGCCAGGCTGGGGATTCGCGATATTTGGGGTTGGGGTGGAGCCGGGAGTGCAGGAGGCGAAAGAGGCTGATGTCTTGGCCTTTGCGTCCCTAGTAGCCCGGCAGAGGATCTTGCTGCAGTGGAAAGATGCGAGACCTCCGAGCGTGGAGACCTGGATTAATGACATGGCGGGATTCATTCAGCTGGAGAGGGTCAAATTCGCCCTGAGGGGGTCGGTACAAGGGTTCTTTAGGAGGTGGCAGCCTTTCCTCGGCTTTCTGGCTCAGCGATAAGGTAGCAGCCCGGGGGGGAGAGGGAAGAGAGAGGAGGAGGGGGGAGAGGAGGGGGGCGAGGAGGGGGGCAAGGAGAGGGGGGTGGTTTAGGGGGATGGTGTTTAAGTTAATTTGCTTATTTATATTGTTTATTGGGGTGGGGAGGGGGTTGTTATTTGCGTTGTTACGGGTGCCGGGGGGGGGGGGGTGTTTATTACTATTATTGTTATTATTGTTTTGTTGATTTATATTTTTCAAAAAATTCCAATAAAAATTATTTTTAAAAAAAAGACATAGCGACTAGTTTAACATTTCTGACATAGCTAATTACAAAATGTATGCCTAAAATCAGGATGAGGTCAGAAGGTTTGTGGACAGGAATTGCATGCCCTGCAAACTATTTATGTGTAGGCATTTCAATCTCTTTGTTGGCTGTCCAGATGAGATGGTGAGCAAAAATTATTTTCCAGGGAGCAGGAAACAATTGTGACATAGTTCAACTTTTGTTGCTTATGCTCAGTTTCTAATAACATTCCCAGAAGCACCAGAATGAATATTCTTTCCCATATTTTGATCAAGGTGCAGCAAATTAGAGAAGGGACTGTTATATCGTGAACAGAGCAGAATTTCATTGCGTAAAGGATTCACTTAGATGATATTTTAAGTTTAAATGTTTCATCCAAGGGCATTATATAACTCTTGAGGTGTGACATATACAGAATATTGTATAGTGTGTTTATTTTTTTGTTGTTTTGTGTTTTGAAAGGACCTACAGAAAAGTGTGTGGGAGTTGAGATAGAAAAAATAATATTTTGTACAATTGTGATTAGGTTATTAAAGTGGCACCAACCCTACACAATGTTATTTTCAATGTAAAATATTTGAAATCTGGTTTGTTTTTCAGTTTTCCACTAGATAAGGAAAACTACACAGAAAATATCTCATTCTATTCGTGACGGTGGGTTTTGGAAAAGATTTTTTAAAAGTGCAATTTAGTACTTTTTAAGTCACCTTTTTCAAACTTGTTTCAAACTGAGTTAAGTTTACCTTTCAAAGACTAATTGTCAGTGAATCATAAATGTTAAATTTTATGGTCCCAACTTTGGATTTATTTTCTCTGCACTTTAGGTTTTTTTCATGGAATTGGGAGAACTGACTGTGCACCTGCAAATCTTCTATATTTCTGATGACATTTTGTTTTATTTTCAGGTATTTTTAAGCAAGTGAAAGATTATATCCGAGAATGTATTCCATGCAAGGAGAAAGTCGATCGAAACAAGTTGGTGTCTGCCGATACAATGGAAATCCTGGAGCAGCTGGGAATAGATACCCCGATGCTGGAGGATAGCAATGAAACTGATGATGAATTGAGTAATTCTGAGGGAAGATCCAATGTTCCTCCACGACCTACCAGGAAAAAAACCGTCCCAAAGCAAGAATTGGTATTTGTAAGTAATATTTTGTTATAACCCGTAGATTGATCTTTTAAAGTTTCCTTTAGGAAAGGTTGGAGGCAAAATAGCTCCATACCTGCCCAATACAAAGTAAAGTAACAAACTTTTAATGAGAGGAAAAAGTGTTATGTTCTCTTTGATTCATTTACAATGGCAACCACAGAGAATCTAACCCAATTTGTTAACTAAAAATGGGAGCTGTAAAAATACCTTTGAGAAACGACACATGTAGAGTTTTTCTTTTGACCCCAATTTCCATCCTCTCTCTTTTCCAAGTATGATCAGACAAAGTCCATCATGGTTTTATGAAAGAGAAATAGTGCTTGACAAGTTTATTAGAGATTTATGAGGATGTAACTAGTAGAGTAGATAAAGGGGAACCAGTAGATGAGATATAAAAAAGAATTCTATTACGGTAGCACAAGTGGATAGCACTGTGGCTTCACAGCGCTTGGGTCCCAGGCTCGAATCCCCGCTGGGTCACTGTCTGTGTGGAGTCTGCACGTTCTCCCCGTGTCTGCGTGGGTTTCCTCCAGGTGCTTCCCACAGTCCAAAGACGTGCTGGTTAGGTGGATTTGCCATGATAAATTGCCCTTAGTGACCAAAACGGTTAGATGGGGCTATTGGGTTACGGAGTAGGGTGGAAGTGAAGACTCGCTGGGCCGAATGGCCTCCTTCTGCATGTATGTTCTATGTACGTGCCACACAATGCAAGTTCAATTAACGATGAGAAAAAAAATGCTCACCAGTAAAGTTCATTTGTTTGAAGTGTAATATAGTAAATAATATAAAGCATTTGCAATCAAGATAACTTAATAGAGGAAATGAAATGAAAATCGCTTAGTGTCACAAGTAGGCTTCAAATGAAGTTACTGTGAAAAGCCTCTAATCGCCACATTCCAGCACCTGTTCGGGGAGGTTGGTACGGGAATTGAACCGTGCTGCTGGCCTGCCTTGGTCTGCTTTCAAAGCCAGCTCTTTAGCCCTGTGCTAAACCATTCTGTCGACTGACTATTCTTTTTTTTAAATAAATTGAGAGTACCCAATTAATTTTTTCCAATTAAGGGGCAATTTAGCTTGGCCAATCCACCAACTCTGAACACCTTTGAGTTGTGGGGGCGAAACCCACACAGATACGTGGAAAATGTGCAAAAGCCACACAGACAGTGACCCAGAGGCGGGAACGAACCTGGGACCTTGGCGCCGTGAGGCAGCAGGGCTAACCCACTACACCACCGTGCTGCCCAGACTGACTTTTCTTGAGCTGTTAAACATTTCTTTTGACAATGTCTATGTACGGCATGCTCAATATGTCGTGGTATCAGCATACCTATGCCTTTCTCTCTCATGTACTTAGCTTGTATCCCCAAAGTTACATCCATGCTACTGCCTTCAAACGCTCCATGTTGTAGCACGTTCCATGTTCTCACCAAGCTCTGAGTAAAGAAACTTCCCAAGTTATTCACTGGATTTGTAGTGACAGGAGTGTATTTATCATTCCCAGATTTGCACTCCTTTATAAGTGGAGACATATTCTTTATATCTGCCCCATAAAATCCATTAATAATTTTAAAGATCTCAAAGGGAGCTAGATAGATGGCAGTATTTTGCAGTTCTTCAATTAGTTGATAACTACCTAGTTACTAATTGACTTAAATTGTTGTAGCACATTTTGAAATATACAAATGTATTAAATCAATTTATTCAGGTGGATAGCAAAGGCCTTGTGAAGCAGGAATCTGAAAAGCACTGTCAATTAGTGTTAGAGCAATTGAATGTTCAGAGGCTATTCAACCAGTTCTGTGATGTCACACTCCTGATTGAGGGAGAGGAGTACAAAGCACACAAGTCCATTCTGGCAGCAAGCAGCGAATATTTTCGAGAACTCTTCATTGAAAAAGGGGCAGTCTCCAGTCATGAAGCTGTTGTCGATCTTTCAGGTATGGAATAATTAAATAATTTTGTAGGTGATCATTATGGCTATGAATTGTAGTAATTATTATCGGTACAACAGTAAGTGGTTTCACGTTTGCTAAGGAGTGAGGGTTTATTCTTGCTGAGTAGAATGTGCATGCTTTGTTCCATCAGAAGTACGAGACTATTAAATCCTATTTGGCCATGGTCAGTGTTAATTAAAGCATGTTAATTCTGATGGATTTAATGTAGCCAGTGCCAGAATGTAATTAAGATATGTTTGTTTTTCTTTTCTTTCACTCTGACACTCCTCTCTCTTCTTGGGCCTATTTTTGTTACCTTCAAGACCTGAAGGCATATCGTCCCCACATGACCCAGCTGCAGTACAATTCCACAGGGGCTGATGATCACCCTTATGTGCTGTACCTTGATAGCTCCAATGACAGCCCAGTTATTTAATTATAAACTGAACCATCCTCTGCTACCTGCCGCCAAGTCAGAGACAGTCGACTCCAAGTAATGAATCAAAATCTAATATATTTAACTTTACTTTCTTATCCTGAATTGAATGAGGTGGTTTCTGACAGCTTATGTGCAACTTATTTTTCCCCATTGGTGAATTTTGCTCATTAATTTTGTTGTCAGCGGGCTTCAAATATACTGCAGTGGACGTTCCTCAGTTGGTCCTACAAGACCGGAAAGAACTTGGTAATCACTTTGATTTTTAAAATGATTGCAAATAGTTTGAAGTTCATCGTCCTCCCGCTTTTGTTCACGTTTACATTTCCGTGATAAATGGTAATAATGATCAGAAATTAGGTGTGAGGGAAGTCATGAAGTTCATTGAATAGTCTTGTAACCTTGCAGTTTAATTGCAGAAATGCTGTAGTTGCAATTTGAATTATATCCTGCTTTATTTCTGTATTACAACCTGTTTAATTATCTTGGTGCATGCACACGATAAGAGGCCAGGCAATTCAGTCCGAGATATCACCAGCAATGTGTTGTAGCAGCCCCCATTAAATGTGAAAGGTGCTGTATTCTCATTTGTTCCCCATTTCATGGTTTCTTGGTCAGTGATACCTGCAGTGACAGAGCTGAAACTGAGATTTTGGAATCAAACCAGCATTTCATGTTGGTGCTTGAACACAGTAAGCTGCCATCTATTTGGAATTGGTATATTCATAATTATTTTCACTTTGGCATGATGGATTCCATGTTATTATTTCATGTTATATCAAAATAAATTAGCTTTTCTTTCTTAAGTGGGCAGCACAGTGGCGCAGTGGGTAGCAGGTTCGGCGCCAAGGTCTCAGGTTCGATCCCGGCTCTGGGTCACTGTCCGTGTGGAGTTTGCACATTCTCTCCGTGTTTGCGTGGGTTTCGCCCCCACAACCCAAAGATGTGCAGGGTAGGTGGATTGGCCCCGCTAAATTGCCCCTTAATTGGAAAAAATTAATTGGGAACTCTAAATTTATTTTTAAAAGCTTTTCTTTCTTAACATTTTGAATTGAATGATAATAGATTTGATAAACTTGCTTATGTGGAACTATTTTCTCCTCTGATTTGACTCCTCCTTAATTTTGTTGTCATCAGGTTTTCACATTTGGCTTTTGGCATACTGCAGTGAACCTACCTCACATTTCCCTCCCAAAAACTGAAAGAAACGGATGATCACTCTGATTTAAAAAATTAATTGAGATGTTATGTAAAATACTGCACTTTTAATTCTTTCCTAGGGTTTAATAAGACAAGTTTTCTGCCATTGTTGGAATTTGCCTACACATCTGTGTTGGCATTTGATTTCTGCCACATGGCTGATGTTGCCACACTGGCACGACACCTATTGATGCATGAGGTTCTGGAGATGTGCGAGCATGTACACAAGCAACTGGAAGAAAGGAAAATTACAGTGTACCAAAAAGGAGATGTGAAAACTCTTAATTCTAGAATTAACACCCCAGATGCGGAGGTGCCTATGGATGTTAATACTTTGGAACATCAGGAGCCTGAAACTAATGAAAATGCTGCAGATGGCTCCATAACCGTGGTACTTCAGAAGTCTGTACAAATTCCTGTACCCGCTGAAGCCCCTCCATCCAATATGGAAGATGAGATCCTGAATGAAGCTGTAGTGCATGAATCAGAAGAGACACCGGCAGCTGAAGAACTGACAGTTCAGCCAAGTCAAGATAGTCTGGAGTGTCCTGCAGAAGGTAATAATGATGAAAACAGCCAGGCTAATGACCAAACTGAACCTGTGGAGTCCACTAGAAGTGTGCCAGATCTGGAAAGCACAGAGATTAATGTCAAGGAAGTGACAGAAACTCCCACTGATGATGTACAGCTGGACACACCTGTTGTTAATGGTAATGAGAATGAAAATCAAGTCAAAGAGGAGTCTGTGGACACCCTGAATAGCAATGTGTCAGATGTGCCAAAACGAAAGCGTGGTAGGCCACCAAAACTGCATGACAAACAGAAAATTCCGAAAGTTGCTGTTGCTTCTTCTTCCAAATGCCTCTTAGATGATACTTACAAAAGCAGATTACGACAGCGTACACTGGCTGAAGGTGGATACATTCGATTGCACAAAGGTACTGAGAAGAAGCTGAGGGCCAGGAAAACTAACCTGAAATCTGCAACACAACAGGTATGAAATTTTAAACTGTGGACTGTTAAGGAAGTTTTGGGTAATGGGTATTTTGCAGATATAATAATCCTAGTCTATTATCATGTTGCCTAATGTTTGTAGTTTACTACATACACTCCTTGTCTGATTTTTGCAGAATATTGGGTTAAGCAATATTAAGACCCTGAATACAAAGCTACAGGAAGCCCTCGGGTGTGGCTGTATTCCTGAAATTGTGACTTTCAGTGAATCATGGGTTCCCATCGGAATTAATACTGTAGCAAGAGTTAGGTTCCTTTGATTTTACTAGGCAAGAAATGTCCAATGTAGATGTTGATATATCTATTGTTCAGCACAGTGCATTCCTAATAGGAATAATTTGCAAAATAGAATAAATTACTGAATATAACAGAAATGCTATATGCATTCAAATTAGGTAACACTGAATCACCCAAACAAGCCAGGAGTAGCTCAGCATCTGTGCCTCATCCCCACCGCACTCCTCAACCTCCACTCAACTTTTGCTTACTTCCCTCTCTCCTCTCTCTCTCTCTCTGCCCCTCTCTCTTTCCCCCCTCTCTTCCCCCTCTCTTCTTCCCCTCTCTTCCCCCCCCCCTCTTCTTCCCCTCTCTCTCTACCCCTCTCTCTTTTTCTCTCCCTTCTCTCTCTCTCAGTCTCTCTCTTTCCCCCCTCTCTCTCTCCACCTCTCTCTCTACCTCTGCCACTTTCTGTCTGCCCAGAGTGTGGTCTCCTTTCTGACAGTATACAGGGAAACCTTACCAAGCCCCAACTCTGGGTTACTCACATTTAATCACCTGATCAGTGGCTGGCACCGTCCCAACACTGCCTTGCGCTCCTATTCCTGGATGTCAGACCTCACATTCTCCCTGCAGCCTGGGCCTGACTGCAGCAGCGGCTCCAGCAACAGAATGTGGCAGCAACTGAGCCAGTGGGGGCGAGGTCCAGGGCCAGGATGCAAACGGCATAAAACCGAAAATGGTGAAGCAAATTGATTTTAAAAAGATCCTACACAATGAAAAACATTAAAGCAAAATAATTTTAAGTGGAGCGACTTAGCAATAATTTTCTGTATAATTAGAAATGGTTGGGGTTTATTTGCATTATAAATGGCACAAAATAATTAAGAATACTGCTGCTACTAGAGATCTGCTGTCTTTGTGTGTCAAGCTCATCTGTCTTGCGCCACCGTCGCACAACACTGTGGCTTGTCTACAAGCAGTCTGCGAGGTCCAACTAAGCCGTAGTCAACTTCTCTTTCTGCTGCCCTCCACTTTGCCCTTTATGAGCGAGCTCTAGATTTTCAGCACTGATTAAATGGCCAATATACTAATATTTTGGAAGAATTATTTTTGTTCTTACAATTTCAATAAAGTGAGCTGTTATCTAAAACAAGTAAAAAAGATGGTTTCTCCATCAGTGCTTCAGTGAGTAGTTGAGCCACAGGGACAAACTAAGTTTACTGATAGTGAGTGGGTGTCACAATTGGCTTGACCTATCATGATCGAAACAAGATTCTTGCAGCTGATCCAGTTCCTTAGGCAATGTTAGATTTAGGGGATATAAAAGAAAAATAGAAACAATATAAGTGTTTTACAGAGAGAGTGTTGTACCCCCTTCAACCTGGGAGGCCAGTGATTGAAATGCATATTCTGGATTGATTGAAAGGGCAGAGGAAAACTTGTGCTCTGGGCCTATTTATTTGTCAACATTTTTTTAACCTTTTGTTTTCACGAGTTACACAGTCTTTCAACTGTCAATTGGTTTCAAAAATAGGCTCGGTTAAGAGATTATTTAACAAGGTTTTCGCTCTGAGCTTTAATAGGCTCAGTGTGATTTTTTTTCAAAGGCAGTGAAACTACTGAAGCACTGCGGCTTTTTGACAGTTTTTGTGCTCATACACATGTAGTTTGGGGTATAAACAGGCAGTACTTTAAATAATGTGCATAATATTCCTTTGAGCAAGTGAAATTATTTAAAGTCAAGGATATGTGATGATGTGGAGATGCCGGCGTTGGACTGGGGTGAGCACAGTAAGAAGTCTTACAACACCAGGTTAAAGTCCAACAGGTTTGTTTCAAACACGAGCTTTCGGAGCACGGCTCCTTCTTCAGGTGAAGAAGGAGCCGTGCTCCGAAAGCTCGTGTTTGAAACAAACCTGTTGGACTTTAACCTGGTGTTGTAAGACTTCTTACAAGGATATGTGAAGTATGAAACAATCTTCATGTATAAATTCCAGTATAGATTGACTTGTGGGGAAACTATTTTTTCATTTTAGTTGAAATGAAAATGTATAATACAATGTGCTTGATTCCGTGACAACTTTGTAGCCCTGAGTCAAAAGCTTGTAGTTGAAGCCATCCTCCTGGACTTAGCACATAATCTTGGCTGACATTTTAATAGTACTGAAGGAGTGCAGTATTATCACAGGTTCTGCCTTTCAGGAGGCATTAAACCACCTATGATGTTTAGAAAAATCCTATGATGCTATTTGAAAAAGAGAAAAGCGTTCTGGAAACTATCTGAGGTTGAGTCAGAGTGTTCACAGACATAATGAGCTTTCAACCACATCCATGCTGTCACTAAGACTGCCTGTTCCAACCTCGATTACATCTCCCTGTCTCCACCCCTAACTCATCTTGTCTACTGCTGAAACCCTCATCCATGCATTTGTTACCTCCAGACCTGATTATTCCTGGCTTGTCTCCCACATCTCCTGGGTGAAATTTCTGACTGACCGGGTGGGAGTGTGGGTGGGGCTGTGTGAGTCTGCCTTATGCTAGTTTTCCCTTTTCTCACTCACTCTGACCGCCACACACCAACACATATGCACGCACTCGCATCCACGTACACTGACCCTCCAACATTCTGACAATCTTTTATTGCTTACTCTTTTTTTAACACAGCAATTTCTTGCTATGACATTATTTTAAACTGAAAATTCATTTAATTGTTTTAGCAAACGTTATCTTTCCGAAATGTGTTAATCTTTCTAAAATTTGCTCGTTGGCCCTCTAGTAAGAAAAACATGCAAATGTGGCCGCCTGAGCAAAAAGATGTTGGACAATCCTGATGTGTCATCACAAAATAGAACTGTACGGTGCTCTGAAAGCCTATAAAATGAGCTGTGAGGTTGCATTACTTAAGCCTTGTACTTCTTAACCCACTAACGTGTGAAAGTATTTCTTCCCCAGGTTGCCCAGAAATTGGTGAAGAGGGGTAGAAAGATGCAACCAAAACGAACAGCCATAGAGGGAGATGATGTAGAGATGGAGCACAAATGTAATGAATGTGGAAAGACCTTCCCAAAACGTTACACCTTGATGATGCATATCATGACCCACAACAGAACCAAAGAATTTAAATGTCCGGTAAGAATTCTGAGGATTAAAAACAAAATCTAATTCAATAATTACTCTAGTATTGCCTTGGGTCGCTGATGGAGCTAATTATTTTGGTTCTGTGTAGTTTCTGTAAATGTCCACAGAATCCAAATTTTAGACTCAGAGCAAAATTACTTGTGTAATACTTTTACTGTCTTCATTCCAATAAAGCTGCTCATTTGCTAATGTATATTATTGTTACCTGCAATAAAGGTGTTTTTTGCACCTATTAGCGAATGACTTATGTCCTGATACTTCAGATCTGTAGTAAGGATGGTGAGGAAGAACAAGACATATCGGATTTTTTCCTAAAATCGGCGACTAATTTTATTTATGGCTTCAAAATTAAATCTTTAGGCATTATATGGTACTGGTCCATATAGATCTACATCTATTTTGTACTGAATTAATTCATCTTAACTCCGTTGTGCATATATGCTAACATCTATGATCGAACTTGTCTCTGATGACTTCCTATGATGCAACAACACACATTCTGGGTGTCCACAAATGACGAGTGGCTTCTTGAGCTAGGTATCAAATGGCAATTGATGCCTCTGGAGATGTACTTTCCTGAAAGGAGGAAGTATCGGCGGAAGAAAACAAACTTTTTAAATTTCCAATTCAGGGGCAATTTAGCATGACCAATCCATCTACCCTGCACATCTTTGGGTTGTGGGGGTGAGACCCACGCAATCACGGGGAGAATGTGCAAACTTCACATTAACCGTGACCAGGATCGGACCCGGGTCTTTGGCGCTGTAAGGCAGCAGTGCTAACCACTGTGCCACCCTAGAAGAAAACAAACTTGGTAATTAAAATTCATGCAATCTTTGAAGCTTGCACTCTTGTGTCAAGACTTTTTCTACTATGACAGCAATCTTAGTTAACTATTTCCCTATTGCTTTAGCTCTGTGAGAAGGAATTCCTCTATAAAGCGTCACTCCTATCTCATCTTCTACGGCACAAACGGAACAACGAGCAAATAGATGAGAGTCCTGGAGGAAGGACAAAGCGACAGTTCATCTGTGATATCTGCGGAAAAACATTGCCCAAACCATATAATCTACGACTTCATATGCTTAAACACACAGGTGTCAAGCCACATGTTTGCAAGGTGAGAATCTATTATGATAGATTTCAGTTCATATTTTAAAGACAACTTTTCAGTAATAGTGACGAGAGATATTTTTCTATGTTTAAAAAATACTATATAAGTGTACATTGTTATAGTGATGGAAGAATTAAGTGAAAAATAAAGCTAAGACCAGCAGTATTTTTTACATTGCAGACACTTGACATGCTCAGTGTACAGAGGGATCTGGGTTTCCTGGTACATGAATCACAGTAAATTAATATGCAGGGTACTGCAAGTGATTAGGAAGACAAATGGAATGTTGTTGTTTAATGTAAGAGGAATGTAATATTGAAATAGGGATACTTTACTACAGTTAGGAGAGACTAGAACTTCAAATAAAAATAAGGGATCCCCCATTTAAGGCAGAGATGAGAATCTTTCCTTTGAGATCAATGAACTTTTGGTATCCTCTTCCCCAGAGAATGCTGGCGGCAGGGTCAATGAGTTTTTAAGGCGTAGGTAGATAAATTCTCAACTAAGTTGGAGTCACAGGTTATGGGGGTACGTGGAATGTGAAGTTGAGGCCACAATCAGACCAGCCATGATCTTATTGAATGCTGGAGCAGGCTCGAGGGGCTGAATGGCCTGCTGCTGCTTCTAAATCGTATCAACATAAAAAATTGTGTAAAATTGTTCCGTTTCTTCAAATTAATACAATCAACCCAATGTTCCAAGAGTTATAGCTTCCATCTTTAAACAAATCATTAAGTCTCCAAGCTTGATTTCAGGTCTGTACTGGTTAGCTGGTTTCCGCTGTGGAGCTGATAGTGATGCTACAGTTGTCCACTGCACTATTGTGTCAACAAAGAGAAAATTGGCAGAATTCCCTCTTATTTCTGTACAGTGACGAATGCAGAAACTGGTTGATGACTGGAACAGGTTTGACTTGGGTTTGAATAATGGCACAGTTTGCGATTCAATAGACTATAAGATATAGGAGCAGAATTCGGCCATTTGGCCCATCAAGTCTGCTCTGCCATTTGATCACGGCTGATATATTTTTCATCCCCATTTTACTGCCTTCTCCCCATAAGCCCTTCTGCGGCAATGAATTCCACAGATTCACCACCCTCTTGGCTGAAGAAATTGCTCCTCCTCCCCAGTTTTAAAGGATTGTCCCTTCAGTAAGAGGCTGTGTCCTCTAGTTCTAGTCTTTCCTACCAGTGGAAACATCTTTTCCACGTCCACCCTATTTCGGCCTCTCGGTATTCTATAAGTTTCAATGAAATCTCCCCCCCCCCCCAATCCATCTAAACTCCATCGAGTACAGACCCAGAGTCCTCACCCGCTCATCATATGGCAAGCTTTCATTCCAGGGCTCATTCTTCTGAACCTCCTCTGGACCCTTTCCAAGACCAGCACATCCTTCCTTAGATACGGGGCCCAAAACGGGCCAATATTCCAAAGAGGTCTGAGCAAAGCCTTATATAGCCTCAGAAGTACATCCCTGCTCATGTATTCTAGCCCTCTCGAAATGAATGCTAACCTTGCATTTGCCTTCCTAACTGCCAACTGAACCTGCATGTTAACCTTAAGGGAATCCTGAATCAGTCCCTTTGTGCTTCAGATTTCCAAAGCCTTTCCCCAGTTAGAAAATAGTCTGTGCCTTTATTCTTCTTACCAGCGAGAGAGTCAACACATTCGTCACAGGATTGGATGACTTTAGATTGTTTATTGTGAAACATAAAGAATGTTCCAGTGTTTTAACTTTATTTTCTCAATTTTTTAGATATGTGGAAAGACCTTTGGCTATAAACATAGTTTAAGACTGCACATGGCTCATCATGAGGGTAAAAGGGAATTCAGTTGTGAAATATGTGAAAAATCATTTGCTACAAAACGTAGTCTTCAGGAACACAATAGTGTTCACACAGGTAAGGAAATAAATGTGTGACAGAAAACATAGTAGATGGTCCATGGTTGATGGGGTGGGCAGCACGGTGGTGCAGCCGTTAGCACTGCTGCCTCAAGTCGCCGAGAACCCGTGTTCAATCCCGGCCCCAGGTCACTGTCCGTGTGGAGTTTGCATATTCCCCCCGTGTCTGTGTGGGTCTCACCCCCCCCCCCCACACAATCCAAAAGGTTGTGCAGGGTGAAATTGGCCACGCTAAATTACCCCTTAATTGGAAAAAAAAAAAAGAATTGGGTATTCTAAATTTAAAAAATAAATAAATAAAAAAGATAGTTGATGGGAAATGTATGACTTCCTTACTTCTGCTCCAGTGTAATTTCTGCAATAACGGTCAGATGTCAAAACTAGAAACATGGCATAGAAGGGAGCCATTTGGGACAGAGATCTGGAATTCCCTTATTAAACCTCACTTCCTCTCTTCCTTTCTTTAAGAAGTTCCTTAAAACCTACCTATCACACCAAACTGTTGGCCATCTTGCCTAGTATCCACTTCTGTGGCTCTGTGCCAGGTTTTATTTAATACTATTCCTGTGAAGCACCATTTTTAATGCGTTGAAGGCACTCTATAAATATATGCTGCTGGTGATGTTTACCGGTAGTGTATTATCCTTCTCAAACTTTAGCTAGCTTTCAATGGAGTTGATTCTACCATTCAGCTCTGTGGAAAGGTGGTTTCCCTTCCCATCCTTGCATAATTGCCTTTCAAGTCATTCAGAGATCCACTCTTGGCCCCTCCTCTTGCTCACCTTTTTAGTTGCCCTTGACAACAGCTTCCTGAGACAGGTGGTCAGCATTATTAAGTCACTTATGCAAACTGTACTTCATGAACTCTCCGTTGCTTGTCCTGTGTTGAATGTGGCATCCATGGCCTAAAAGATGGATTTTAAGGAGATGTTGCAGGAGAGAGAAGGAGGTGGAAAGGTTTATGGATTGGAAAGACCCAAATCAAAGCCTTTGCTCCATGTAAAAATTTTGATTTTGATTTGTTTATTGTCACATGTACTGAGATACAGTGAAAAGTATTTTCCTGCGTACAGCTCAAACAGATCATTTGGTATATGAAAGGAAAATACATAATAGGGCAACACCAGGTACACAATGTAAATACATAGACACTGGCATTGGGTGAAGATACAGGAGTGTAGTGTTAATCAGATCAGTCCATAAGAGGGTCGTTTGGGACTCTGGTAACAGCAGAGAAGAAGCTGTTTTTGAATCTGTTCGTGCGTGTTCTCAGTCTTTTGTATCTCCTGCCCGATGGAAGAAGTTGCAATAGTGAGTAAGCCGGGTGGGAAGGGTCTTTGATTATGCTGCCCACTTTCCCCAGGCAGCAGGAGGTGTAGATGGAGTCAATAGTTGTGAGGCGGGTTTGTGTGATGGACTGGGCGGTGTTCACGACTCTCTGAAGTTTCTTGCAGTCTTGGGCTGAGCAGTTGCCATACCAGGCTGTGATTCAGCCAGATAGGATGCTTTCTATGGTGCACCTATAAAAGTTGGTAAGAGTCAATTCCACACACATCACCATTCACTCTACCCCTTTCTGTGGGAACTGTCTCAGATTAAACCAGATTTTTTCGCAACCGCAATCTGAATTTTCAACCTTATTTCCTCTCCATCACAAGGATTTCCTACTTCTGTCTGCTTCTATCCTACCTCAGTCTTCCATAGCTTGATATTTTTATTTTCCACTTTTGGGACATTTCCTTTAAGGCACTGTAGAAATGGAGGATGAAAAACTTTGGATAAAATGTATTTACCCTTGCCGTACATTTCTATTTAAAAGCTTTCCTATGAAACTGCAAAGTGTATCATAACATCTGATCTAAATACGTTAAAGATTTTATGGTCACGCTGTGCCTGAAAGGCAAATCGCCATGGCGCAGCGTGGCCGATCAAAGCTGGGAGACCCTGCTGTCGGGATCGGCTGCCATGCAATGCCTCGAGTGATCATGTTGCAATGTAAATTCTGCCCATTTTGGACAGGATCATTTTTTAGCAAATCTGCATATTAAAGCGAGACAGCTAATTCCTGAGGTACCCGAGGCATGGGATCAATCTCCCTCGCCTCAGAGAACTCGGGTGAGCACCATTCAGTACTGGTCTCCGCAAACGGGAGAACGCTCATCAGGGTCTCTCGGGGGCCCTGGGTGCATGCCATTTGGGTAGGGTGGTAGCCTGGTACTGCTGCCTTGGCACTGCCAAGGTGCCCAAGTGGTACTGCCAGCTGACAGGGCCACTGCCAAGGTGCCAGGCTGGCCTGGGGTGCCCTGCATGGGTGTGTGGGGGTGCCATGAACCTCCCATTTTGCATTGGGGCTGAGGGAGGGGTCGCTTCAGGGGTTCCAGAGATCGGAATGCCATTGAAAAATGGCGTCCCGATTTATCACGACACTGAAGAGTTCCAGCGAACAGAGCTCCTCAGTACACAAAATATGGCTATGTGCGACCTCAGCTGTGCGTTCCCCGCTGAGGTCCCCTATCTCACGCGAGTGTCGTTTTATGGCATTGTGCTTCTCGGGTCTGCGAGCGCTGGGGAACAAGTAGCTAAACACGCTCGTTGTGGGACTTTGTTTCCATTGGTTAAATCATGCCGTAGTATTTGTACAGATGTGTTCAAAAGGCATTCATTAAATGTTGCTTGGGATGTTGATTTTAATTGTTTCAGGTGAATCTAAGTACCTCTGCTCAACTTGTGGAAAATGTTTCAAACGGGCCTCTGGTCTTAGCAAGCACTTAAAGAGACATTTGCCAAAGCCTGAAGTCAGAAGCTTTCAGTGCACTCAGTAAGTTGGCAGAATTAATTGATTTTATATTTATGTCTTGTGACCAATAGAAGGTATAGTAGCAAAACAATTCGAGATTCCACATTGAAGAAGATAAGATGCCTGAAGACTAGAATGTAGAAGACGTGGCATGGATACTCACTATATGATATTTACAATTTGAAGTAAATTCTTCAAAACCATCTTGTACGATAAGGATGTATTGGGCTTCATTCTTTTCTAAATTATGGCTGACCACAATCACCACCCACTTGCAACTTCCATTACTTTACAGGGTTATATAGTGTAGCTATTTATTTATCTCGGATCATTTCTACAGGACCAATCTTTGTCTTCACGCCATGTGATAATTTGGCAGAGCAATTGCTCACTTCCCATGTACAGAAACTGTCCATTTTAATTCTGTTGATTTCAGTGGAATAAAAATTTTACAGGTTCTATAAAGAGCAGATGATCTGCTCCTCCAAATTACCATCCAAGAGGTACAGACAGAAAAGGATTCCCAGGGCAGCACGGTGGCGCAGTGGTTAGCACTGCTGCCTCACGACGCTGAGGTCCCAGATTCGATTCTGGCCCCGGGTCACTGTCCATGTGGAGTTTGCAGATTCTCCCCCTGTTGGCGTGGGTTTCGCCCCCACAACCCAAAGATGTGCAGGGTAGGTGAATTGGCCACGCTAAATTGCCCCTTAATAGGAAAAAATTAATTGGGTACTCTGAATTTATTTTTAAAAAAGGATTCCTGCAAGTCTGGAGGTGAACATGTCCTGCAAAATGATAGGTCAGATTTCATTGTTTCACTGGAAATTAAACAGGGATAATCCTACAAAATTATAAGAGATATGGACAGGGTGGATAGCAACAAGCTTTTTCCAAGAGTGGGGGTGTCAATTACAAGGGGTCACGATTTCAAGGTGAGAGGGGGAAAGTTTAAGGGAGATGTGCGTGGATATTTTTTTACGCAGAGGGTGGTGGGTGCCTGGAACGCTCTACCAGCGGAGGTGGTAGAGGCGGGCACGATAGCATCATTTAAGATGCATCCAGACAGATATGTGAATGGGCGGGCAACAGAGGGAAGTAGATGCTTGGAAAATAGGCGAAAGATTTAGATAAAGGATCTGGATCGGCGCAGGCTGGGAGGGCTGTTCCTGTGCTGTAATTTTCTTTGTTCTTTTGTTCTAATCCAATTTTAGATTGAGAGGTTTTGAATGTTAAAAAATCCAATTTAAATGCACTTTCACTAGAGTTCTTGAACTCCTTCATTTATCATTAATGATTTCTATTGTTTTTGCTTCTGTGGCCACCAACATCAAGCTGGCCCTGCCGTGCAGTTTTATTTGTAGATTATGTTTTATTTTGTACGTTTGCTGTTTAACTTCACAGTCTAGTCATATAATCAGATTGTGGGTTCTGCAAATCTGATTGAATATCTTAACTTTGAAATATTTTAGACAGCACGGTGGCGCAGTGGGTTAACCATGCTGCCTCACCATCTGGGTCACCGTCTGTGTGGAGTTTGCACATTCTCCCCATGTTGGCGTGGGTTTCACCCCCACAACCCAAAGATGTGCAGGGTAGGTGGATTGGCCACGCTAAATTGCCACTTAATTGGATAAAAATAAATTGGGTGCACTAAATTTATTCTAAAAAGTTGAAATATTTTGTAAAATTACTAGAATTAAGTTCTCGTACTATCAGGTTAATACTGTCTACTGTCAGTGTTAATAGATATAAAATTTGAAAGGAATGCCTTCTAACAAGGTATCTTTGTTTTATTCAGATGTGAACGAAGTTTTTATGAAGCACGGGACCTGCAGCAGCACTTGTACAAGCACCTCGGGGTGAAACCATTTCAGTGCCAGATCTGTGGAAAGTGCTACAGCTGGAAGAAAGACTGGTATTCTCATGTGAAAGCGCATTCTGTTACAGAGCCATATAAGTGAGTACAGTTATTCATGCCCAGGAAAAATATTTTTTATGTGATAAGTAAGTTCCATCACAATTTTAAGCTCCCGTTTAAAATCGTGGTATATTAAAGTGATAAATAAATTGTGAGTTGGTTTAACTGTCAAAAGAATACTTTAAAGCATGTTCATTATTTCATCTGAGAAGTCACAAATGTTTGGATTGCTGGCTGGAAGAGTAGTTTATACTTTTTCCAGTTTTCTGTCTTACTCTTCTGAACGCTTGATTCATGGTGAGATTTGCGTTTGCCAAGGATGCTGGGGCCAACTTTTGCACTCCAGGTACAGTGTCTGAAATCCAACTTTCCAAAAACTGGACATTTTTTCATTATTATATGAGTAAAATAACTGACTAGCTTGTTCGGCTAGGTGCTGTATTGGCACAATTTATTTGCTTTTGCACCGTCTTTCACCGTGTGATCCTTGGCCCAACCTAGCCCAAACCACCTGACCTGAAAACTAGTAAGATCCGAAATCTGGCACAGACTTGGTTCCAAGGTTGCCAGTTTTGTGACACTGCCTGTATCACTATTGCTATTGTTGAGATCACCTAACCTGGATCCTCCCTGACCGTGTAAAGTTTAATAACACATCATGGTTGAAATCACCTACTAATCATTTGTAGGGAATTGAACTGTGTGTTAATTAAAATGTACTTATAAACATAATTCTTACAATTGAATTCAAGGAAAAGGATTTTGATATTCAACAATTCTCAAGTCATCCTAAATTATTTGCGTGATGCAGCCTTTAAAAATCCCCTTGCCATCGATCCAGCCTGTTATTTGAATTTATTTTTAATTTGAATGCTAGTCTGTTTTTTTGCAACCAAAATACAGCTGCTATTTCTAGTAATGTAGTACTTCTGTGTACATTCTACTCCTGCTTCTGTCAAGTAATTTGGAGACAATTGGGACAAACAACTTTTATTTGGAAAACCAAAATGATCTTCAAAGGAGAAATCAGTTTATATTCTAGTTGTCCTGTAGATTCTAGCTGTCCAACTTCCTACAAACATGAATTAACTGCTGGATTTAATTTAACTTTCAATTTAGCACCCATTTAAGAAGATTTTTTTCCTAAGTTAAGAAAGGATTGCAAAAGAGGGCAGCAATATGCTTTCTCCATCCTTTTGTATAAAGCAATAGCATTGTGCGTCCATATAACAGGTACAGCACAGCTTACTTTCTTGTTTTCCTTGATCACAATTTTGATTCTATTATTCAGGCCATCAAACTAATTTTCAATTCATAAAATCATAGAATTTACAGTGCAGAAGGACGCCATTCAGCCCTCGAAAAGTGCACCCTACCTAAGCCCACGCCTCCACCCTATCCCAGTAACCCCACCTAACCTGCACATCTTTGGACTGTGGGACGAAACCGGAGCACCCGGAGGAAACCCACGCAGACATGGGGAGAATGTGCAGACTCCGCACAGGCAGTGACCCAAGCCGGGAATCGAACCTGGGACCCTGGAGCTGTGAAGCGACAGTGCTAACCACTGTACTACCATGCCGCCAAGTATTGCCAAACAATATTCATGTATCTGCTAGGGCAGAGATGCTGGAGGAATGAAATCGGATGGACCACACACATCAATCTAGGAGCCATAAACAGCAATGACACATTCAGCCCTATCGAAACTGCCAAGTTCTCCTTACTAACGTTTGGGGACTTTTGCCAAAATAGGGAGAGCTGTCCCATAGACTAGTCAAGCCTGACATTGTCTGTAAGCCATGATGTAGAGATGCCGGCGTTGGACTGGGGTGAGCACAGTAAGAACTCTTACAACACCTGGTTAAAGTCCAACAGGTTTGTTTCGAATCACTAACTTCAGAGCGCAGCATATTAGTGCAAAAGATAAGGTTTAAACGTTCATAACAATCTTAAGTCAAAGATGCCAGGTGGATGATCCATCTTCCCAGAATCATAGTTGCCGGTCTTCACCCTATTTGATTCACTCCACATGATATCACAAAATGGCTGAAGTCATTGGATACCGCAACAGCTATGGGCCCTGACAATATTCTGGCAATAGTATTGAAGATCTGTGCTTCAGGACTTGCCACACCCCTAAGCTGCTCCGGTACAGCTACAACACTGGCATCTACCCAACAATGTGAAAAGCTGCCCAGGTATGTCCTGTATACAAAGAGCAGGACAAATCCAAACCAGCCAATTACTGCCCATCATTTCACTTGATCATGGGCAGCACGGTAGCATGTTAGTTAGCGCAATTGCTTCACAGCTCCAGGGTCCCAGGTTCGATTCCCGGCTTGGTTCACTGTCTGTGCGGCGTTTGCACATTTTCCCCTTGTGTGCGTGGTTTCCTCCGGATGCTCCGGTTTCCTCCCACAGTCCAAAGATGTGCAGGTTAGGTGGATTGGTCATGTTAAATTGCCCTTAGTGTCCAAAATTGCCCTTGGTGTTGGGTCGGGTTACTGGGTTATGGGGATAGGGTGGAGGTGTGGGCTTTGCTAGAGTTCTCTTTCAAAGAGCCGGTGCAGACTCGATGGGCCGAATGGCCTCCTGCACTGTAAATTCTATGATCATCAGTAGCACAGGGCTAAAGAGCTGGCTTTTAAAGCAGACCCAGGCAGGCCAGCAGCACGGTTCAATTCCCGTGCCAGCCTCCCCGAACAGGCACCGGAATGTGGCGACTAGAGGCTTTTCACAGTAACTTCATATGAAGCCTACAATAAGCGATTTTCATTTCATTTCATTTAAAGTGATGGAATGGGTCTTGTGGTAGCATGGCCCCTTTAAGGGAGCAGGCTCCATGGACCACATGACTGTCTCAGGGCCAATCACACATGGGCGTGCAAATCCCAGCCAATGGGGAGTTTGCACGGCCTTGGAGCAGGATCCCAGGCAGTGCGGACAAGGGAGCTGAAGTGTAAAAACCTGTTATACAGTCTTGTATACCTATTATCTAACTGACTTTAGCATTTCATCAATAAACCCCTTTGTTTATTACTGGAAGCCTCCAGTGTATGTCTCGAGTCACCACAGTCAGCAACAATGCACTCAAGTTGCACTTGCTTAGCAATAACCTGCTCACTAATTTAACAATCTTTATTGTCACATTAACACTGCAATGAAATTACTGTGAAAAACCCCTAGTCGCCACACTCCGACGCCTGTTCGGGTACACAGAGGGAAAATTCAGAATGTCCAAATTACCTAATAGTACGTCTTTCGGGACTCGGCGCAGACAGTGACCCATGTCAGGAATTGAGCCTGGGACCCTGGTGCTGTGAAGCAGTGGTACTATCCACTGTGCTACCATGCTCAGTTTGGGCCCACCAGGGCTACTCCGCTCCTGACCTCATTGCAACCTTGGTTCTAATGTGGACAAAAGAGCTGCTCTCCAAAGGTGAGGTGAGGGTGACTGCCCTTGGTATCAAGGCTGCATTTGACCAAGTGTGGCAGCAAAAAGCCCCAGCAAAACTGGACTGACTTGGAATCGGGGGGAAACTCTCTGCTGGTTGGACTCACACCGAGCACAAAGAAGATTGGTGTGTCTGTTGGAGGTCAGTTATCTCAGTTCCAGCACATCACTACAGGAGTTCCTCAGAAGAATATCCTAGGCCCAACCATCCTCAGCTGCTTCATTAATGACTTTCCTCCCACCATGGGGTCAGAAGTGGGTATGCTGATGACTGCAGAATATTCAGCACATTCACAACTTCTCAGACACTGAAGCAGTCCATGTCCAAATGCAGCAAAGAACAAAGAAAAATTCCAGCACAGGAACAGGCCCTTCGGCCCTCCAAGCCTGTGCCGATCTAGATCCTCTATCTAAAACTGTCGCCTATTTTCTAAGGATCTGTATCCCTCTGCTCCCTGCCCATTCATGTATCTGTCTAGATACATCTTAAATGACGCTATCGTGCCCGCCTCTACCACCTCTGCCAGCAATGTGTTCCAGGCACCCACCACCCTCTGCGTAAAGAACTTTCAAGCATATCTCCCTTAAACTTTTCCCCTCTCATCTTGAACTCGTGACCCCTAGTAATTGAGTCCCCCACTCTGGGAAAAAGCTTCTTGCTATCCACCCTGTCTATACCTCTCATGATTCTGTAGACCTCAATGAGGTCCACCCTCAACCTCCGTCTTTCTAATGAAAATAATCCTAATCTACTCAACTTCTCTTCATAGCTCACGCCCTCCATACCAGGCAACATCCTGGTGAACTTCCTCTGCACCTTCTCCAAAGCAGCCACATCCTTTTGGTAATGTGGCGACCAGAACTGTACGCAGTATTCCAAATGTGGCCGAACCAAAGTCTTATACAACTGTAACATGACCTGCCAACTCTTGTACTCAATACCCCTTCCGATGAAGGAAAGCATGCCGTATGCCTTCTTGACCACTCTATCGACCTGCGCAGCCACCTTCAGGGTACAATGGACCTGAACACCCAGATCTCTGTACATCAATTTTCCCCAGGGCTTTTTCATTTACCGTATAGTTCGCTCTTGAATTGGATCTTCCAAAATGCATCACCTCGCATTTGCCCGGATTGAACTCCATCTGCCATTTTTCCGCCCAACTCTCCAATCTATCTATATTCTGCTGTATTCTCTGACAGTCCCCTTCACTATCTGCTCCTCCACCAATCTTAGTGTCATCTGCAAACCTGCTAATCAGACCACCTTCCTCCAGATCATTTATGTATATCACAAACAACAGTGGTCCCAGCACAGATCCCTGTGGAACACCACTGGTCACAGTCCTCCATTTTGAGAAACTGCCTTCCACTACTACTACTCTGTCTACTGTTGCCCAGCCAGTTCTTTATCCACCTAGCTAGTATACCCTGGACCCCATGAGACTTCACTTTCCCCCTACCATGGGGAACCTTATCAAATGCCTTACTGAAGGCCATGTATACAACAAACTGGACAATGTCCAAGCTTGGGCTGAGAAGTGACAAGTAACATTTGTGATAGGCAATGAGAATCTATCCATTGTCCCCATGACACTTAGTGGTATTACCATCATCGCTGAAACCCCCAATATCAACATACTGAGGGTTACCTTTGACCAGAAACTCAACCGGCTAGCCAGACAAATACTTCAGCTACAAGAGCAGGTCAGAGGCTAGGGATATTGCGGCGAGTAATTCACCTCCTGACGCCTCAAAGCCTATCCACAATCTAAAAGGCACAAGTCAAAAGTGTGATGCAATACTCTTTCCTTGCCTGGATGAGTGCAGTGCCAACAACACTCAAGAACCTCAACACCATCCAGGACAAAGCATCCAAACCGCAATCATTCACTCCCTCCACTACCAATAACAGTGGCAGCACTGTGTATCATCTACAAGAGACAGCACCTTCCAAACCCACAACCAATAACATCTGAGAGGACAAGGGCAGCAGGCTCATGGGAGCACCACCACCTGCAAGACCCCTCCAAACCACTCGCAATCATAACTTGGAAATTTCTTGCCGTTCCTTCACTCTTGCTGGGTCCAAATCCTGGAACACCCTTCCTCACAGCACTGTGGCTGTACCAGCACCACATGGACTGCAGTGGTTCAAGAAGATGGTTCACCGCTATCTTCTCAAGGGCAAGTAGGGGTTGACAATAAATGCTGGCTTAGCCAGCGATGCTCAAATTCTGTGAGATTAAAAAGAAACCTTTTCACTGTGGAGATGCTCAATGCTGCCATCTTTAGAATCTTGAGGCACAGTTCCCTCCCCACAATACCATGCATGTAGACCTGTGCAGGGATGCCTTCTGGCCTTTACATGTGTTGGGTTTCAGCAGTGTTGAGTTGGGTCAGGTGGAAAGCTAATCTTGCGGAGGTTGGTGCGATATATCACTTAGTGCATCAGCGGGCACTGCAGAGTGAAAGCTGAGGGCTTGGTTGAAATGGCTAGCCCAGCATTCCAGGATTTCTGCTAGCAATATTATTCCATCTTGGTTCACAATGAGGACATACCACTTATCCATTCGCAGCCTTTTGTTTGTCATTGAAGTGCTTTATGCCCTTTGGATTAGTGGATGGTTGCAGCATCTCAACATTCATGTTCACCATTCCTCCTTCATAAAGTAAAGCTTAGTTCAAGCTTGCTGCTTTAATCGTTGTGGTGCAGTATTCTGCACCAAACAACTCTTTTCATTATTGCAGGAGAAGTGAGGAACCTGCACAGAGGCAAGAAGCTATTTGATTGGTTTTCATTGTTCTCATCAAACGTTTTACATTTAATAAAACCAAATACTGCTGCGAAGATGCTGAATACAACTTTCCCTGGAGTTTAACTGCTTGCTTTTGCTATAGCTAATTGCTACTTGGAGGTGAAATTTGATAACTCACTTCATTTTTGTACTTTCTCAAGCTTATTTGTTAGCTCAAGGCAACTGTGGTAGTTCTTAACTGTATGCATGTTCTTTCACATACTGTTTGCTGCAGTACTGCTAGGGTATTTGAGCAGTGTGGCAGGGGAATGTATAATTTGTATAACGCTGAAGGCATCTTCAACTTTTATTGACTCCATGCAAAAAAAACTAATACAGATAGCCAATGTCACATGCTTGTTTGTTAATTATGTCTTATTCAGCTACAAATAAGGACATTCATCTGTTATCTGACCACATGGCTCAGATAGCATGATATCTGGCCCTATAATGAGCTTTAAAAAGTCTGAGCTCCTCGTCCAATGTATACTTGGGTTATGCATTCACATCTGCTATGGTTATCATCAGTAGCAAACCACTTCATGTCAGGGGGATAACCGGCTAATTGGGTGGTGTTCTCTCCCAAAACTGAAGATGGCATCTCTCTCAGGATTGGCAGGGCCGACTGCCTTTGGTGAACCCAGTTGGAGTCTGGCAGGAATGAAAGGGTGGTTTGTGAACAAACGTCTGTACATACTAAGAAATTGTTCTCACCACATTACTTTATGGTTGGGGGTCATGGAGCTGCTACTGCGTTCTCATCAAGTAACTGGATTACTTTTGCTTGTCCTCACTATGGAAGCTTCAAGCGGCATTCAAATGCTGGAACTGGAAATGAGACAAAATCAAAAAGATCCAGTTGCATGCCTGATTATAGAATTCCCAAAGTTGTGTTCTATCGTGAGCTGCAGTCCACATCACACCAGAGAAGGGCAAATGAAATGAAATGAATTGAAAATCGCTTATTGTCACAAGTAGGCTTCAGATGTAGTTACGGTGCCTGTTGCTATAAAAGCAAACACGCCCGAGCTTGCCAAACTCAAAATATAATGTCTAACCTGAGTAGTAATTACGTGATTGGACAGCACTTGCTGAACAGTCCTGCATATACTGTACTAAGAATTGCACTAACAACCAATTTAAGATTTTTGGTGGGGCTTGCAATGTGGCTCAATACTTGCTAGAAGCTGCACATTTTCATACACATGGACATGTCCTCTGCAGGAACTAATTCATGAAATATTTAATGTTTTTAACTAATGACTGTATGATTATATGTTATATTGGAGGTGAAGCCAAAGACGAGTTTCCACTTTTGCGTGGGCAATAAAGTTCTAGTTTATCCTATGATCAGGCATTGCACCTTTTTGAATTAAACAAAGGTGTGGAGGGCAAAGTCCTCTGGTGCATTCTCCATGGCAATGCCTCAACCAGTCGACTTGCCAACCAATCAGCACCCTTTTCCGTGCAATATAAATTGTTGCTCCCTTTGAAATTTGACCATTTGTATCTGTCCTGATGAGTGCAAGATGAAAAGCTTCAACAGCATGTCTCTTTTCAGCAATTCTTCAATTTGAGGTTGTGAATTTGCAAAATCTGGACTGCAGTGCAGTTCATTTATTTGTCTCATCTGGCTGTCATTGCTGGATACATGACTATATCTGTGCATCCAGAACTGGACTTTTCTTCTTTCAGTGCACCTGTATGAAGCAAAACTCATCCATCAATTGAACAGGGAACCAGTTCAACATAGTTTATACTGGAGCGTAAGATGCGCAGTGGTTAGCACTGCTGCCTCATAACGCCGAGGACTTTGGTTCGATCCCAGACCAGGTCACTGTCCGTGTGGAGTTTGCACATTCTCCCCGTGTCTGCGTGGTCCCGCCCCCACAACTCAAAGATGTGCAGGGTGGATGGATTGGCCATGCTAAATTGCCCCTTAATGGGGCAAAAAAAAATGAATTGGAGTTTTCTTTTTAATGTTTTAATTAAAAAAAACATTGTTTATACTGCTCTTAACACATAGAACATACAGTGCAGAAGGAGGCCATTCGGCCCATCAAGTCTGCACCGACTCACTTCCATCCTATCCTCGTAACCCAATAACCCCTCCAACCTTTTTTGGTCACTAAGGCCAATTTATCATGGCCAATCCACTAACCTGCACGTCATTGGACTGTGGGAGGAAACCGGAGCACTCGGAGGAAACTCACACAGACACAGGGAGAACGTGCAGACTCCACAGAGACAGTGACCCAGCGGGGAATCGAACCTGGCGCTGTGAAGCCACAGTGCTATCCACTTGTGCTACTGTGCTGCCCGAGACAAATATGAGACAAATCTATAGATTCGATCCCCGCATGAGAATACCATTTGTATTAGGTCACTATGACCATTTCACTTGTTGCTTATTAATCATAGTTATCTTTCTCATTTGTATCAATTGAAAATGTGACTGAATAAATTTCACTTAAGATCCTTAGCAACTGTCCAAGCAATTATTCTATTTCTTCCTGTGTATTGAAGATCGAATGCAGCGGTTTGAATGTGATTTTCATCTTAAATATAAATTGTGGCTTACTTCAGTATGACAAAGGAAACAGTATATCCAATGTTGTTGTTTTCTACTTTCAGATGTAATGTCTGTGGAAAGGAATTCTTTGAGAAAGCTCTTTTCAGGCGACATGTAAAGAAAGCCACTCATGGCAAGAAAGGCAGAGCAAAGCAGATGCTGGACCGTACCTGTGAACACTGTGGAAAGAAGTTTTCACAACTTAGAGAGTACAGGAGGCATATGAACAATCATCAGGGTAAGTATTAAGTTTCACTTTGGTTTAATGATTTTTTAAAATATTAATTTCAAACCTTGCCTTTCGGGCTCGTATACATTGTCAAATTCTTGACTTTTATAGTGGTTTGCAGATGCTGCAGTGGTGGAAGAATTGAAATACTGTGACGCAATACATGATCAAAAACCTTGAATGTGTAGGAAAATGATCCAATTTATGCATTCCCCTTTCATCTTCATGTATTATTTTGCTCTAAGTGGGCTTGGGGGGCCTGAAGAGTGAGGAACCCCATAGCGGGGTGTACTCACTTGGGGGGGGTTTAGGGGTAGTGTCCATGTGTGGAGGTGACATTACATAAGGATGGGGGTTGTGGGGCCCACAAGCTCACTTCAGGATCGGGGCACTCTTTCAAAACGCTGGCCCGATCTCCTCAGCTCCGTGCTAAAAAAATTCTACATGTGGGCTAAACCGTGAGAAACTCCCCAGGGCTCAATAAGGTGACTAAGTGTCATTGAATAGCGGTGGGGAACTCACCGACAGGGAAACTCCCTGAAAAAACCGCCACAAATTAACTTCAGAGATTTTTTGGCCACGAATCCAACCACCGGTGGGACATTCTCCCACCACCCCTCCTGCACCTTTTATACTCAAAAGATCCACCCGTTAGCTGGGGAAAAGGTCTAAAAATTCCACCACGAGCAGTAGCCACCAAATGTGCGACCACTCACACCATGGCTGCCACTGGAAGTCGACACTAAGAGTTTCTATAAGAACATGAAGAGAAAGAGATTGGTGAAGACGAATGTAGGTCCCCTACAGACAGAAACAGGGGAATGTATAATAGGGGACAAAGAAATGGCTGAGCAACTGAATACATACTTTGGTTCTGTCTTCAAAAAAAGGACACAAATCAGACACCAGAAATGTTAGCGAATACAAGATTTAGTGCGAGGAAAGAATTGAGGGAGATCAATATTAGTAGAGAAATGGAGCTGGGGAAATTGATGGGATTGGAGGCTGATAAATCAATTCCCCGGGCCTGATAATCTGCATCCCAAAGTACTAAAGGAAGTGGCTCTAGAAATAGCGGATGAGTTGGTGGTCATCTTCCAGGATTCTATAGAATCTGGATCAGTCCCTGCAGATTGTCACTCCAATATTCAAAAAGGGAGGCAGAGAGAAAACGGAATTATAGAGCAGTAAATCTAACGTCGGTGTGGGGAAAATTTTCGAATCCATTATCAAGGACTTTATAGTGGAGCATTTAGAAAATGGTGGCAGGATCAGACCGAATGAGCATGGATTTATGAAGGGGAAATCATGTTTGACAAATCTATTGGAATTCTTTGAAAATGTAACTAGTAGAGTTAACAAGGGGGAGCCAGTCAATGTGGTACATTTGAACTTTCAGAAAGCGTTTGACAAAGTCCCACATAAGAGACTATTGTGCAAGATTAAAGCGCATGGGATTGGGGGAAGTGTATTGAGATGGATAGAAAACTGGTTGGCAGAAAGGAAACAAAGAGTGGGAATTAACGGGTCCTTTACAAATTGGCAGGCAGTAACTAGTGGGGTGCCACAGGGATCGGTGCTGGGACCCAGCTATTCACAATATATATTAATTATTTGGACGAGGGAACAAAATGTAACATCTCAAAGTTTGCAGATGATACCAAGTTGGGTGGGAGGGTGAATTGTGACGAGGATGCAGAGATCCTTCAGCGTGATCTGGACAGTTTGGGTGAGTGGGCAAATCAATGGCAGATGCAGTATAATTTGGATGAATGTGAGGTTATTCACTTTGGAAGAAAAATCAGAATGATTCACCTGAAGAAGGAGCAGTTCTCCGAAAGCTAGTGATTTGAAACAAACCTGTTGAACTTTAACCTGGTGTTGTAAGACTTTTTACTATCAAGAAAACCAGGTAGACAAATTTGCAAGAGCAACCCACAAAGTCAAGACGTTTAGCATTCAAAATTTAAAAACTGTACCTCGGTTGATGAGACGGCTTCAAAGCTGTAACAACCTTGATGGGCAAAATGTAAGTTATAAAGTATATATTTTTTAAATGCTAATTGTGTTTGCATAAATGATTTCTCTTTTTATTTAGGAGTGAAGCCATTTGAGTGCTTGACCTGCGGTGTAGCCTGGGCTGATGCACGCTCTCTCAAGCGGCATGTGCGAACACACACAGGAGAACGGCCTTATGTTTGTCCACTATGCAATGATGCCTACATCGATGCTCGTAGCTTGCGCAAGCATATGACTAAGTTTCACAAAGAGAATGTTCCTGGCAAAATAATGCTAGAGAAAGACACACTTCAGTTTCATAATCAGGGAACTCAGGTAGAGCACGCAATCAGAATCTTAGCTGCTGATATGAAAGATGAACTGGACAAATCAGATTTAATTGGTGAAGAAATTGAGACCGTCATAGTGTCTGGAGAAACAGTGGAGGCTGTTGAGACAGTGGAGGCTGTTGAGGCGGTGGAGGCTGTTGAGGCAGTGGAGGCTGTTGAGGCGGTGGAGGCTGTTGAGGCGGTGGAGGCTGTTGAGGCGGTGGAGGCTGTGGAGGCTGTTGAGGCGGTGGAAGCAGTTACTTCTGTAGAATCCATTGAAGCTGTAGGAGTTGAAAGCCAAGATGAGGCACTGCCCACGTTAACGGACCATGGAATTATGCAAGTGGTAAACTATGTACTGTTTCACCAGCAAGGACAGAAACTTACTGAAATTGGTGAGACTGTGGAAGTTGAGGTTGCCCAAACTGGCGAGGGTGAAGAAAATGCATAAGAAAACTGACCTACTAATCATTGAGAATGTGCACATTGCCCAGCATTGGGTAAGATGGAAATGTATTTGTGTTAAAGCATTCTTGCAGGCAAATAACTAGTAATGGTCCTGCAGTGGTCGGAACTAAATAACTGGCAGTCTTTTACAAGTATAGGTTGGTCTCTTCACTGAATAATGTTCAAAGTGAATAATATTCAAAGTGAACACAGGGGAGAGATTTGAGTTACGAATCTGAAAGTATTTCGAACTTACTAATCTTTGTATGAGAGGAAATTAGCTTATAGCATCCTGCTGTAAACCATATACTTTCACCCATTTTGGGAGAAATTGCAACATTTTTGTCTTTCCTTATTTCAAGCAGTGGCAGTTTGCAAACAAATTACTTCAATGGAAACAGTCTTCTATCAGTACTTTATGTTGGAGATCAGCTTTTGTAGATTGCAATATATAAGAGTACATTTTTTTTTAAACTGCACAGATTTATGGGTGGAAACTGTGGTCCAATTCTGATATAATCTTCGTGGAAAGAATGGACTGGCGATCTAACCTGTGAACATGGCTCTCCACTGGGAGCATGGGAGTGTGGCTAAATATATGGGCACAAAATCCTTCTGTAAGGAATCAACAAAACATGGAATGAGGGAGGAAAGGAAATTTAATAAGCACAATATTTCTTTGAAGGAGTGGGAAATAAAATCTGAATTTCCAAATTCAGAGTAAGTTTAACTTGGGGCCTTGTTAGGGTTACTAAAGTTTTTGGTAAGTATTTCTTCAGTTTATTGCTTTGAGAGCACTGAGGATTCTGTTATTATTATCCGCCGTCAAATCAATAAAGCGAGAAACCTCCAAATGCTGTCGTCATTTTTACATATTGCCAGCTGTACTAAAGTGATTTTGAGAAAGCTCAGCTTGAGTATGTTTGAAAGCACCCAAATGTTGTGTACCTTCTTTTATGATATTCTGAAAACTTAAGTTAAAAGAAACATTTTGTAAACCTGGAAACACTAATCCCAGGTTGTAAGGAAATGTTTGCATTTCTGTCAAATAGGAGGCCTTCACTGGGCATATGAATCTGAAATGTAATTTATGTAAATAAATGTGCATACAAAATAGGTTTATACATTTATTGATTTATGCACGTCTATACCTTCATAGTCCAGTCACTTCTGTTAATCATACTATGTATGTGTGACTTTAAAAATAAGAGTATTTGCAAAGGGCGCACATGTAATTAGAGCACTGAAAGAGTGCTGGCTGTTTCCGGGTGCATTCCAGAAGTTTATTAGGTGAAAAAAATTAAAGTGCAATCAAGAGCTTTTTTGTTTTGGTTTGTAAAATATCTGTCTTGTCTGGCTGTAAGCTTTCATGCAGAATTATTAAATTACAAGAAAAAAACTATGCAGTCTCATTACTGAACTTTGCATCAGACAATACTTTTCCCTTTTGTATAATGCAGTAAAACTGGAATTGTTGCTTTGCTGTCAGTAAAAGCCTTGGTTACCAAGATTGCTTTATATTTTTGGACGAGCGAATAGGATTTCCCCGTATTATAAACTTATCCGGGGGAGGGGGGGGGAGGAAAGACATTGTTTGATAACACAGCTCATGAAACCAGAGCCTGTTCTGTACTCAAAATTTAGGGTATATTGTCAGAATGGTCTAAAATTAGACAAAGAATTGAGTAAGTGATGTTGCAGATTCGCCTTAGCTTCACATTACACCAACAGCTCTGATAAGGCCAGCATAGTAGTTAACATTGCTGCCTCACAGCGCCGAGGACCCGGGTTTGGTCCCGGCCCTGGGTCACTGTTCATGTTGTCTCACCCCACAACCCAAAAAGAAGTGCCGGGTAGGTGAATTGGCCACGCTAAATTGCTCCGTAATAGGAAAAGAAAATTGGGTACTCTTTAAGGAAAATTGAAAAACACAGTTCTGAGCAGCATGGAATCACCACAATATCATGGCTGAAGAACATTCTTCAGCGTTCAGCCCTGCCTTCTGCGTGCAAGTTTCAGACATGGTAGTTGGACTAATCGTCCATGAGCTAAACATGGATTTACCTTTTATGGTGATTTTAAAGCTGACATTTCTCCAAATTGTGCAAGCAGTAAGTGTCTAGCAATCCTATTACTTTATAAATGTGAATTACAAAAGTCTGTCTGATTTGCCCTGCTCCTCCACAGGTTTGGCTGCACCAGTATTTAGATAAAATGTTTGGCATTAAAGTTTGTGAAGTTAGGGCAATTACCACCAAACACACCAAACAATTCAGGCTGGTGTATTCACACGTAAGTGAACTTTTAATAGTAGGATAAGTCTTAATGATTGCAAAACAACTCTTTGGCCCAGTGAAACCAATTATCTAAATGTCTCATTCCTATGGAATAAAATTTGAATTTTACAAAGATTTGACCCGGCACAGTGGCTAGCACTGCTGCCTCACAGCGCCAGGGACCCGGGATCAATTCTGACCTCGGGTGACTATGGTATTTACTCCTCATATTTGCGTAGGTTTCCTCCGGGTACTCTGCAAGGTTGTTGTGAAGAAAAGTGTGTTCAAACCATCATCTGAACAGGGCGTACACATAGTTGGTGGCCATGTTGGTTGGCCCCTGGACAAAAGGAAACCCCAGGGCCCTGGCCACATGGTGAGAATGATGACTGCGGCCATTGTGGATGGCCCCCTAATGAAGAGAAACCCTGAATTGCAGGGACATATCCACAAGGTAAGTATGGTTGATCCCACAGGAGGGAGGAATATAGAACCCCCGTCAGGATGGTCACCTAAAAAGTCAGGGGACTTAACAGTCCAGTGAAAAGATCCAAAGTCTTCGCCCACCTGAAAGGTATGAAAGCTGCCATAGTCTTCCTCCACGATACACACCGGAAGGGAAGGACCAACAGCAGGTAAGGAAGGACTGGGTGGAACAGACCTACCATTCCTGCTATGGGGCGAGGGATAGGTGGGATAGCCATGTTGATAAGTAAGAGGATGGTGTTTACTGCGACGAGGACGGTTTCGGACCAAAGGCAGCAGTATGTCATGCTCAGCGGTGTGCTAGGTGGCCACCAGTAGTCCTGGTGAAAGTGTGCGCGTCCAACTGGGACACCGAATTTATAAAAAAGACCATGGCAGGAGTAGGCCCTTCGAGCCTACACCACCATTCAACATAATCATAGCTGATCATGCAAATTCAGTATCCCACTCACGCTTTCTCCCCATACTCCTTAATCTCTTTAACCCTAAGGGCCACGTCCAGCTCCCTCTTGAATATATCCAAAAAACTGGCCCCCAGCTGCTTTCTGTGGTAGAGAATTCCACAAGGTCACAACTCTTGAGAGAAGTTCTTTCTCATCTCAGTTCTGAATGGCTTACCCCATATTCTTAGGCTATGACCTCTAGTTCTGGACGTCCTCAACATCGGGAACACTCTTCCCATATCTAGCCTGTCCACTCCCATCAGGATTTTCTGTTTCTATGAGATACCCTCTCATTCTTCAAAACTCCAGTGAGTACAAGCCCAGTCGCTCCAGTCTATCTTCATATGTCATTCCTGCCATCCTGGGAATTAGTCTGGTGAACGTTCGCTGGACACCCTCAATAGCAAGAATGTCCTTCAAACTAGCAGACCAAAACTGTTCACAATACGCAAGGTGTGGCCTCAACAAGGCCCCGTATAACTGCAGCAAGACATCCATACGCAAATCCTCTCGCTATGAAGGCCAGCATGCCATTAGATTTCCTCACCACCTGCTGTACCTGCATGCCAACCTTCAGCGACTGTTCCACCATGACACACGGGTCTCGTTGTACTTCACCTTTTCCTAAACTGTCACTATTCAGATAATAATCTGCCTTCCTCATATTTACCCACATTATATTACATTTGCCAAGTATTTGCCCACTCAGCCAGCCTGTCCAAGTCACCCTGCAGCCTCTTTGCATCTTCCTCACAGCACACACTGCCACCCAGCTTAGTGTAGTCTGCAAGTTTGGAGATATTGAATGCAATTCCTTCGTCCAAACCATGAATGAATATTGTGAAGCGCTGGGGTCCCATCACTGAACCCTGCGGTACCCCATTAGTCACTGCGTGCCACTCTGAAAAGGACCCATTTATTCCCACTCTCTGCTTCCTGCCTCTATCCACGTCAATACATTACCCACAATACCACAAGCTTTAATTTAGCTCACTAATCTCTTGTGTTGGACCTTGTCAAAAGCCTTTTGAAAGTCCAGATACACAAAATTCACTGGTTCACCCTGCCCACTCTACTGGTCACATCCTTAAAAATTCCAGAAGGTTTGTCAAGCACGAGTTCCCTTTAGTGAATCCATGCTGACTTGGACCGATCCTGTCCCCATTTTCCAAACGCTCAGTTATTTCATCCTGAATAATTGATTCCAGCATTTTCCCCTCCACCGATGTCAGGCTAACCGGTCTATATTTCCCCATTTTTTTTCTCCCTCCTTTTTTTAAAAAGTGGGGTTACATTAGCTACCCTCCGATCCATTGGAACTCTTCCAGAGTCTATAGAATG
The DNA here is from genome assembly GCF_902713615.1 of Scyliorhinus canicula. Taxonomy (NCBI): domain Eukaryota; kingdom Metazoa; phylum Chordata; class Chondrichthyes; order Carcharhiniformes; family Scyliorhinidae; genus Scyliorhinus; species Scyliorhinus canicula. Next base: position 37,901,384 of record NC_052152.1, on the reverse strand, counting down.
CTGGAAAATGATCACCAATGTGTCCACTATTTATAGGGCCACTTCCTTAATTACTCTGGGACGCAGAGCATCAGGCGCTGGGGACACCGGCTTTTAATCCCATCAGTTTCTCCAATACAATTTCCTGACTAATAAAGATTTCCTTCAGTTCCTCCTTCATGCTAGACCCTCTGTGACCTAGTATTTACGGAAGGTTACTTATGTGCTCCTTAGTGAAGACAGATCCAAAGTAATTGTTCAATTGGTCTGCCATCTCTTTGTTACCCACTATGAATTAGCCTGATTCTAACTGTAAGGGACCTACATTTGTCTTCACCAGTCTTTTTCTCTTCACATATACATAGAGGCATTTGCAGTCAGTTTTTATGTTTTCCGCAAGCTTACTTTCATATTCTATTTTTCCCTTTCGAGTTAAACCCTTTGACCCCCTCTGCTGAATTTTTAATTTCTCCCAGTCCTCAGGCTGGCTAATTTTCTGGTCAATTTATATGCCTCCTCTTGGCTTTAACACTATCCCTGATTTCTCTTGATAAAAGAAAATTACTGCAGATGCTGGAATCTGAAACCAAAAGAGAAAATGCTGGAAAATCTCAGCAGGTCTGGCAGCATCTGTTGGGGGAGAAAAGGGCTAACGTTTCGAGTCCAGGTGGCCCTTTTACAAAGCTAAAAGGCACAGAAAGTGGGAGAAACTTATACTGTGGGGTGAGGGAATGAATGATGAGTTATGGCCACAGAAACCAGGGCAGCACAGTAGCATAGTGGTGAGCACAATTGCTTCACAGCTCCAGGGTCCTAGGTTCGATTCCCGGCTTGGGTCACTGTGTGGAGTCTGCATGTTCTCCCCGTGTCTGCGTGGGTTTCCTCTGGGTGCTCCAGTTTCCTCCCACAGTTCAAAGATGTGCAGGTTAGGTTGATTGCCCTTAGTGTCCAAAATTGCCCTTAGTGTTGGGTGGGGTTAGTGGGTTATGGGGATAGGGTGGGTTTGTGGGCTTGGGTAGGGTGCTCTTTCCAGAAGCCAGTGCAGACTCGATGGGCCGAATGGCCTCCTTCTGCACTGTAAATTCTATGAATCTATGAAAAGAGTGCTAATACTGTAGCCACATAAACCAAGGGAAAAGAGTGTTCATGGCAGTCCACAAAGAGAATAAAAGGTGTGAAAGGCCAAACAGCAGAGAAACTAAAATCAGAGGGTAGTTGTGACAGATGTTGGGGGGGGGGGGGAGCAAAAGGGAGAAAAGGTAAGGAGAAGGGAATAAGATAGGGGGGTAATGTATATATATATATATTTATATATAAAGAAAGACAATAAATAAAAGGTAAACTACATTTTTTAATTTTTGGACAGTTAAAATGAAATGGAAAGAAAACAAAGGGATTGAGGGGTAGAATAAGCATCTGAAGCTCTTGAATTTGATGTTGAAACCGGAAGGTTGGAGCATGCTAACCGGAAGATGAGATACTGTTCCTCCAGTTTGCAGGCCAAGGACAGACATGTGGGCATAGGAGTAGGGTCTTGTGTTAAAATGGCAAGCAATGGGAAAATCAGGGCCCTGAATGCACACCGATCGAAGATGCTCAGCAAAGCAATCACCCAGTCTACATTTGGTCTCTCAGATATAGAGGAGACCGCATTGGGAGCAGCGAATGCAATAGACCAAATTGGAAGAGATGCAAATGAAACGCTGCTTACCCTGGAATGAGTGTTTTGGGCCTGGGATGTTAAGCATGGAAGAGGTAAAGAGGTGGGTGTTACACCTTCTGCGATTGCTTGGGAAGATGTTGGGTATGGTGGAGGAGTGGACTAGACTATCTTGGAGGGAACGGTCTCTGGGAGTGAAGGGAGATGTGTTTAGTGGTGGCACCACGCTGGTGTTGGCAAAAATGGCGGAAGATCATGCTTTCCATACAGAGGCTGGTGGGGTGATTTGTGAGAACGGCGGGGACTCTATCCTTGTTCCCTTGTTCCTGATTTCCCTTGTTATCCATGGTTGAGCCACCTTCCCCATCTTACTCTTGTGCCAGACCGAGATGTACAATTGTTGAAGTTCATCCATGTGTTCTCTAGATGGCTGCCATTGCCTATTCAACGTCAACCCCTTAAGTATCCTTTACCAGCTTATCCAAGCCAATGCACATCTCATACCATCAAAGTTAGCTTTCTTTAAATTCAGGACCCTAACTGTGGAACTAACTGTGTCACTCTCCATCTCTTTTTTTTCTTTGTTAATGTTTTTTTTAAATTTAGATTATCCAATTCATTTTTTACAATTAAGGGGCAATTTAGCGTGGCCAATTAACCTATGCACATCTTTTGGTTTGTGGGGGCGAAACCCACGCAAACGCGGGGAGAATGTGCAAACCCCACATGGACAGTGACCCAGAGCCGGGATCGAACCTAGGCCCTCGGCACCATGAGGCAGCAGCACTAATCACTGCGCCACCGTGCTGCCCTGTCACTCTCCATCTTAATTAAGAATTCTACCATATTATGGTCATTCTTACCTAAAGGATTTTGCACCATAATGTTGCTAATTGATCCTCTTTCATTGCACAATACCCAGTCTAGGGTGGCTTGCTCTCTAGTTAGTTCCTAGTTGGTTCCTTGACATATTGGTAGAGAAAACCATCTCTTATACATTCCAGGAAATCCTCCCCCATCGCATTGCTACCAGTTTGATTAGCCCAATCAATATGCAGATTGAAGTCACCCATAATAACTGCTGTACCCTTACTGCACCCATCACCCTAATTTCCTGTTTGATGCCATCTCCAATCTCATAATTACTGTTAGGTGGTCTATACACAACTCCCACTAACGATTTTTGCCCTTTGGTGTTCTGCAGCTCCACCCATACAGATTCCACATCGTCCAAGATTATGTCCACTTCTCTTTCCTTTCCTTCTATCTTAGCTGAATATTGAATACCCCTGGATGTTGAATTCCCATATTTGGTTTAATTCATAACTCCCTACATTCAGCTTGAAGGACCTCATCCCATTTTTACCTATATCATTGGTGCCTCTGGCTGTTCACCCCACACCTCCAGAATACCCTGCAGCCACTCTGAGACATGAACTCAACTTACTGTTTTAAATAAACATTGGATCACTTAACACCCCTTACTTCAAAGATAACCCCGAAAATAATACAAAACGAAATAATCCTTCAGTTGTTCCTTTAAACATCCAAGAAACTTAACACCGTTAAACAGAAACACATCAAGTTAAAGACATTACTATTATGAGTTTAAATCACCCAAATGATTCAGAGATAGTCTTTCATAGCAGAGATCACAGCAGATCCAGCTCACTGCAAACAGACACACCCAAGCTCTTTTCCTCAAAACTGAAACCTAAAAAACAGAAGTGAGTTCAGCTCAGCTCCCCCCATCCTCTGACATCACTTCAGTAATGTGAGCTGCTCCATTTCTTAAAGATACATTGCTTAAACTTCCATTTCTTAAAGGTACTCTCACATGACACCTCCCCTCAAGAAAACAAAATAAACCATCAACTTCAAGATGGTTTCATTTTTCACTTTTGCACCATCCACTAAGAAATGTACACAGCAAATATACTTTTTCATTTCACAAAAAAAAACAACACACACAAACAGGCATAATAATAAAGTCCATCTTTCCCGTTCTTCTTCCTCCAACCGAAATCCTTCTCGATTGACAGTCTCTTTGAACAAGACAGTCAATGCACGATCCATCCATTCCTCTACGCCTCGGCAATTCTCTTTAAAGTTAGATACTTCAGTTCAATTTGATCAGAGAGTCCCTTGCAATTCTCCAATATAGGAGCATCGGTTATCACAGCTTTCAGGCAGTCACATGCCTTTTGAAAGTCCGCTGTCCATTGAAATTTTTGACGTTTCTTTAGCAAGTCCATCAGTGGAGTAATCACGCCACAAAACATTTGCACAAAGGTTCGATCAAATCCACTCATGCCAAGAAATCACATTATTTCCCTTTGTCTCGAGGGTATTGAAAACTCCTCAATAACTGTTGGTTTCACATCCCGTGTGACCATTCGACCCTGTCCAATTGTATGGCCAAGGAAAGTGACTTGGGCTTTTCCAAATTCACTTTTGGCTAGGTTCATCGCCAAACCCGCCTCCTGAAGTCGATCGAAGAACTCCATACGATGTTGTAAATGTTCTTTCCACATCTGGAAGTTGGAAATAAAAGCAGATTGTCCCACTTTCTCAATGCAATCCTTCAAAAGTGGGATAGGGTAAGAGTCCATTCTTGTAACTGTATTCACCTTTCGATAGTCCACGCACAACCGTTGGGTACCGTCTGGTTTAGTTACCATCACTATGGGTGAGCTCCATTGGCTGCAACCCACTTCAATTATGCCATTTTTCAGCATACTCTCAATCTCTCTGTTAACCTGTGCCAATTTTAAAGGATTAAGTCTATATGGATGTTTGATAGGAATAGCATTTCCCACATCTACATCATGTATAGCCATTTTAGTACTTCCCAATTTATCTCTACAAACTTGCCCACGTGATATCAATAACTCTTTCAGGTCAATTTTTTCTTCTTCTGGAAGGTAATTTAACAATTCATCCCAATTTTTAAGAACATCCTCATTTTCCAATTTAATTTGAGGTATGTGAAATTCACAGTCATCTGGATTTGGTTCGTCACTTTGAGTTAGAATCATTAAAACCTCCTTTTTCTCTCCTTCCCTTTCAAAGTACCTTTTAAGCATATTCACATGACACACTCGGTGAGTCTTCCTTCTATCTGGTGTTTTTACCACATAATTCACCTCACTTAATTTCCTTTCAACCTGATACGGTCCACAAAACCTAGCTTTTAAAGGCTCACCTACCACTGACAAAACTACGTACTTTGGATTTCTTCTCCGCTACCCGTTTCATCACATTTTGGGCAACTTTCAAATGTTGTCTAGCCAATTCACCTGCTCTATTTAATCATTCCCTAAAATTTGACACGTAATCCAATAGTGTAATTTCCGATTTCTCACCCACCAATTTTTCCTTAATCAATTTAAGTGTCCCTCTTACCTCATGACCAAAAATGAGTTCAAAAGGACTAAATTTGGTAGACTCATTAGGTGCATCCCTAATTGCAAACAATACGAATGGAATTCCTTTATCCCAATCCTCTGGATAATCTTGACAATAAGCCCTCAACATTGTCTTTAATGTCTGATGCCACCTTTCTAACGCTCCCTGCGATTCTGGATGGTTTGCAGTTGATTTAAATTGTTTTATTCCTAAGCTATCCATAACTTCTTTGAATAAATTTGAAGTTAAATTCGATCCTTGATCCGATTGAATTTCTGTGGGTAGTCCATATCGAGTAAAGAATTTAAGTAACTCCTCCACAATCCGTTTAGCAGTAATATTACGCACTGGAATGGCCTCTGGAAACCTAGTAGACACATCCATTATAGTCAAAAGATATTGATTCCCACTTTTTGTTTTAGGAAGCGGTCCTTCACAATCGATTAGGACCCTCGTAAAAGGTTCTTCAAATGCTGGAATGGGTATTAAGGGCTCTGGTTTTATCACTGCTTGAGGTTTCCCTATCACTTGACATGTGTGACATGATTGACAAAATTTAACTACATCCTTATGTAGTCTAGGCCAATAAAAATGTTTCTGGATTTTAGCTTGAGTTTTCTTTATTCCCAAATGACCACCCACTGTACCTCATGTGCAACTCACAACACCTCCTTTCTATACCCCACCGGCAATACTACTTGATGAACTTCTGCCCACTTTTAATCTGCCTGCATATGTACAGGTCTCCATTTTCTCATCAAGACATCACTTTTACGGTAATAACACTCTGGTATACCCTCAGATTCCTCTTTCGTATATGCTTTCTGATATATCCGTTTTATTTCTACATCTTTCTGTTGTAACTCTGCCAATTTTCCTGAACTAAAAATATCCGCCTCATCCTCCACCTGTTCTTGTTCTTTTTCAACCATCTGATCAAAAATCATTTCTGATAATTGCACTTCAACTTCATCTTCACTCTTTTATTTCTCCTCTTGTCTTAACCTGTGACTTTGCGACCGGGTTACTACACAATCCGGAAAAATCCCAGGATATTCGTCCTTCAACACTTCAGTGGTCTGATTTTCCACTGGCTTATCAACCACAGTAGACATCACTCCCACCTGCGATCCAGCTATATCATTACCCAAGATAAACTGTATTCCTGGACAAGATAGTTTATCTATTACTCCTACTACCACCTCACCAGTCTTCACTGGACTTTCCAACCTTACCTTATATAATGGAATGCTACTCCTCTCACCCTGAATTCCACATATCACCACCTTTTCTGGCAACATTCTTCCCAAACTACATAATTCCTCATCTCTTACCATTAAAGATTGACTAGCTGCCGTATCTCTTAAAATTGTGACTTCTTTACCTGCTCCTCCTGATGCACATGAGTAGACTTTACCCACATAAGTAAATTCTTTAAAGACATCTGGCACCTTCTTAACAATTACTTCTTGAACAGGCTGTGCAATCGTTTGCACCTCCTTCGCTTCCCTTGGGCTTTCCTTTACCACTCTAACAAATCCCATTGTCTTATCCTGTTTTACCACATCAGCCTTTTCAGTGCTTTTCTTCAACCACCAACATTGTGACTTCACATGGCCTAGTTTATTACAGTGAAAACTTTTGAAACTTTTCATTTCTTTTCCACCCTCCTGGATTTCTTTTTTAATCTGAGGTACACTCTCTTTATTGTCTCCCATCAGATCACCTTTACCTTTACCACTTGAGTATTTCTCATGTCCCCAGTGTTTATCCCTCACCGGCTGAAACTGATGTCGGAAACCAATCTTTGATTTATGAACTAATTCATAATCATCTCCATTTCTGCTGCTAATCTTGCAGTTTTAACCCTATGTTATTCCACATGAGTTCTCACTACATCAGGAATTGAATTTTTAAACACCTCCAAAAGTATAATTTCTCTGAGAGCTTCATATGTTTGGTCTATTTTCAAAGTCCTTATCCACCTATCAAAATTACTCTGTTTGAGCCTTTCAAACTCCATGTATGTTTGACCAAATTCTTTCCTTAATGTTCTAAACCTTTGTCTGTAAGCTTCAGGCACGAGCTCATATGCACCGAAGATGGATTTCCTCACCTCCTCATATGTTCCAGATACCTCCTCCGGTAGTGATGCAAACACTACACTAGCTCTACCTACCAGCTTTGTTTGAATCAGTAATACCCACATGTCCTGTGGCCATTTCATTTGTTTAGCTACCTTCTCAAATGAAATGAAAAAGGCTTCCACCTCCTTCTTGCCAAACTTTGGCAATGCTTGGACATATTTAAATAGATTCCCACCAAGCCTTCGACTATGACGCTCTTTCTCACTATCCTCATCACTATCATCCAACTGTACGTTTCCCTTTACGTCTGCCAATTTTAATTGACTGTCATGTTTCATGGACATTTTGTGAAGTTCAAACTCCCTCACTTTATCTTTTTCCCTGATCTGTATCTCCCTTTCATTTTCTTTTTGTTCAGCTAGGGCTATTCTTTCTTTTCTCCTTTCTTCTCTCTCCTTTTCTTTTTCCTCTCTCTCTCTTTCATATTCAAGCCGCTTTAATTCTTTCTCATGTTCCATTTGTTTAATTTGCAACTGAATTTTTGCCATTTCCAATGAGTCAGACTCTATCTCAGGCAACTTTAAATGCTTAACCGCCACCATAATTACCTCATCTTTTCCCATTTTGTCAGGTAATGTTAACTGCAATGTTTTTGCCAAACCTAACAGTCTGCTTTTCGTCTCTGTCCGTAAGGTACTGCGTGTAACATTCTCCACCCCCAAAAACATCTGAGCCTCTGAAAGAGCCATTGTCCACAACACACTTAAACTAAAACACCACAACGGAAAAGCAACTATCCTTCACTGTCTTTAAGTTCACAAAAGCCAATCCAATAGAAAGACTTTTATCCCCCTCGAGCCCCCAGTTGTTATGAGAGAGGCGTTTTCAGAACCCCGAAATGTACCATGGAGTTCAACCAACTTCCCCCTTTAATGTATTGTTGCTTTTGAAGCACACGGCTTGTTCTTCAGGTGTGGTATTACAATTATGGACACGTGGGTTTTTAAACACAAAACAATGTTTATTCCATTAACTCAACTTAACCTTTTAAATAAACATTGGATCACTTAACACTCCTTACTTCAAAGATAACCCCGAAAATAATACAACACTAAATAATCCTTTAGTTGTTCCTTTAAACATCCAAGAGACTTAACACCTTTAAACAGAAACACATCAGGTTAAAGACATTTCTATTATGAGTTTAAATCACCCAAATGATTCAGAGATAGTCTTTCATGGCAGAGATCACAGCAGATCCAGCTCACTGCAAACAGACACACCCAAGCTCTTTTCCTCAAAACTGAAAACTAAAAAACAGAAGTGAGTTCAGCTCAGCTCACCCATCCTCTGACATCACTTCAGTAATATGAACTGCTCCATTTCTTAAAGATACATTGCTTAAACTTCCATTTCTTAAAGGTACTCTCACATGACATTCCCCCAATGATGAAAATACATACAGAACATGAATTTGTTTAACTAAAACAATTGTTTATTGTTAACTGGGAAGATAACTAACAGATCTATGTACAAAGTTATTGAAGTCTCCAGGGAGCTACTCTAAGTGCAGATGGCCTACTATCCTTGCCACCACCAACTGCCTAGTTGTGTCAGTCACATGATGCATATCTGGCGACACCCACCTGCAGGAGGTCATATCCATGATGACATACATGGATAAATGGCTTTATACATTTGTACAGTTAAATACAGATATGCATGAACGCATATCACCGCACTTAGGATCACATTTGACAGTTTTAACGGCAGATGTTTCACCTTTTGATTATAAATTGCCTCAGGTGGCGACTTCCAGTGGTGGCCATGTAGGAGTAGGTCGCACATTTGATAGCTCCCCTCTGTGACGGACGTTTGGACCTTTTTCCCCGTTTTTCCCTGGATTTTATGGGATAAATCGGTGAAGAGTGTGTCAGTGAGGAGAAATCCCCCTCCGGTGCATGGAGAATTTGATCAGAAGTGGCCGTGCGAGAAGACAGAGGCCCATAAGGAAGACGCGAGCAGATCTGGTAACACGGGACAGCATGGCAGAGAGCAAAGACTGTGGGAAAAGGCACAGTGGTCAACGGAGCAGCTGGTGAAGTTTTTCGAAGATTGCTTTGCCAAGCTGAAGAAGGACACGCTGGATCCCATTAAGGCTTCAATTGATCAAGTTGTGCAGAATCAAGAGACCCATGGAAGAGCAATCCAGGAGGTGGAGAAAAAGATGTCCGAGAACGAGGAATACATAACCGTGCTGGAGACCAAGGTGGAGATAATGAACAATTACCAGGAAAGAATGCAGGAGAAGCTGGAGGACCTGGCGAACAGGTCCAGGAGGCAGAATCTTAGAATTGTCGGCTTCCCTGAAGGCAGTGAGGGATCGGATGCGAGGGCTTATGTGACGGATATGTTGGAGAAGTAGATGGGGGCTGAGGCGTTCCCTCTGCCCCTGGAAGTGGATAAAGCGCACAGAGCCCTCACGAAGAAGTCCTGAGCTAACAAGCAGTCGAGGGTGATGGTGGTACGCTTTCATCAATTCCTGGACAAGGAACACATTCTGCGGTAGGCCAAGAAGGAACGGAGCAGTAAGTGGGAGAATTGTGAGCTGCGCATTTATCAGGACCTGGGCGCGGATTTGGCCAAGAGGTGCGCTGGGTTTAATTGGGCAAAAACGGCCCTCTTTAAGAAGGGGGTGAAGTTCGGGATGTTGTACCCAGCCCGTCTGTGGGTCACACAGGAGGAACGGGACTTCTACTTCGAAACACCAGACGAAGTATGGACTTTTATTAAAGAAAAGAGGCTGGAGGCAAACTAAAAGACACTGAAACCTTGGAGAGTACTGTGGTGGTGATTTGTTGTGCTGGGCTGGATAATATAAGTATAAGTAGTGTTATATGTAATAAGGGACTGTTGTGATGGCTAAAAGTTAACTTTGTCTTGCAGGGAGCAGGTTGGGGGGGTGGTCTTTTTTTCTAAAGTGGCTGTTTCTTCTGATGTTTGTTTACTGGGGGAATGTGATGCTTTGAATATGTTTGTCCAAGTGGGGGGAGAGGGGAGAGAACAATGGGGAGACAGAATGCTTGGTGCCATGGGTGGGCGCTATCAAGTTAGCTTGGGTCAGCTGACTCACGGAAGCACAGTGTGGGGTGAGCAGGTGTTAAGCTAGAGCTTGACTTGGGGCGTTGGGTTTCTAGTGCTGTTGCTAGGGGGGGGAGGGAGATGGGGGAGCTGCTTTGCTGACAGGGGAGGAACTGTTACTAGGAGACAAATGGGAGGTCGGGAACGGCAAATGCCCGAGGAGGTGCTCGAGGAGGCGGAGGGCACGAGCTGGAGGCTGGCCTAAAAAGGGTGATGGCTGGTCGGCGAAGTGGGGGAGGGAAAGACCCCCAACCAGGCTGATTACATGGAACATCAGAGGGCTGAATGGGCCAGTCAAGGGGGCTCGCATGTTTGCGCATTTGAGGGGGCTGAAGGCGGACATGGCAATGCTACAAGAGACACACCTAAAGGTTATAAACCAGACGAGATTGAGAAAGGGGAGGGTGGCCACGTATTCCACTCAGGGCTGGACTCAAAGACCAGGGGAGTAGCGATCTTGATCAGCAAACGAGTGGCATTCAAGGCAGGGAGAATCGTGTCAGACAAGGGGGTGTAGGTACATAATGGTGAGTGGGAAGCTGAAGGGGGTGCGGGTGGTACTCGTGAACATATATGCTCCGAATTGGGACTATATGGAATTTATGAGGCCGGTGTTAGGTAGGATCCCAGATTTAGAGTCACATAACCTTATTATGGGAGGAGATTTTAACAGTCATTGATCAGAAATTGGACCGGTCAAAATCCAGGACAGGGAGGAGGTCAGCCTTGGCAAAGGAATTGAAGGGGTTTATGGAACAGATGGGGGAGTAGACCCATGGAGGTTTCCATGGCCAAGGGCAAAGGAGTTTTCTTTGTTCTCACATGTCCACAAGGTATACACCCGCATTGACTTTTTTGTTCTGAGCAGGGCACTAATACCGGGGGTGTTGGATACTGAGTACTCGGCATGTGGTGAATGTGATTCACACAATATATAGTTGCCAATATCACACCATGTATATATGTTCGTTATCTAACCATTGTAAGTGCAGTTGCACTATCCGACCACCGGGGGGGAGTTGCTCTGGGAGTACGCGAGAGTTTGTACTGGGCTCCTCCCTTGGCTCCGCCCAGGACTCCTCCCCCTGGGACCGATGTATAAAGATCAGTGCCTTAGAGCCAGCCTGCCAGTTCACCTGAAGTTCAACGACGAATAGGCTGGCTCTATTGTAAGTGTATTAAAGCCTCTGTTCAGATCCAACTACACGTGTTCGCTGAATTGATGGTTCCATCAATTTAATACACTTAAGAAGCTGCCGAAGTAAAGCATGGAATCTGCTCTAAAACCAGGACGTCTAGAACTCGATCTACAGGATGCAGAGGCGAAAGAAGCCTTCTGCCACTGGCTGAAATGATTTAACGCCTACCTGGCCGAAATCAGCACCGCTGAAACTACAGAGGAACAAAAGCTCAGCCTACTGCACGCGAGGGTAAGTCACAGAATTTCTACACAATTAAATCCAGCCGGTTCCTACACCGCTGCGCTGGCGATTTTGGACAAAATGTATATTAGGCCCATGAACGAGGTCTTTGCCCGCCATGTGTTCACGACTCGCTGACAACGGGCTACTGAAACTTTAGCTGAATTTTCACGTGAGTTGAACAATCTCTCAAATGACTGCAATTACCAGGCCGTAACCGCGGCCGAACATAGGGAGCTTGCTGTGCGGGATGTTTTTGTAACGGGCCTTCGATCTAGCTATGTACGCCAGAGACTATTAGAAAATGGGGCCCAGGGCTTAGAGACTACCGTAGAGGCTTCTATCACGATGGAAGTTTCCTTCCGCAGCCTCAACTCGTTTCCCGCGGACCCCGCTAACCCCACATGGGCCCACGACCTGAGGACCCCCCAAGCCTGTGCCGCAAGGCCCCCCAGCTATCGCGCTGCCACAGCCGGTCCTACTGTCCCAGTCAACTACTCAAACTATCCAGCTGCTCCAGCTAATTACTCAGCTCCCCCAGCCAGCTACTCAGCTCGCCAAACCAGTTATTCAACTGCTCCAGCCTGCCACTATTCAGCTCCCCAAACCAGTTATTCAACTGCTCCAGCCTGCCACTTCTGTGGACAAAGCCAGCACCCGCGGCAGCACAGCTCAGCCCGATCCGCGACCTGCAGCAGCTGCGGGAAGAAAGGCCACTATGCTAAAGTGTGCCTCGGCAGAAGAGCCCCAGCCCTCAACACCCCAACAGTCTAAAAACATCGCCCCCACCACCAGCGGGCCCACGGGGCCCGAAACGCTGCGGCCTACGCTCAGGCTCCGCCCCCTCCCGCCACATGCGATCCATGGAGGCCGCCATATGGGCAAACCTCCACCATGCGGCCGGCCACGTGCAATTCATGGGGGCCGCCATCTTGGACGCCACCTTCATCACCACCCTCCACGTGCGATCCACGGGCCCTAGCTGCATCCCCAGACTCAAACAGCTCATCGGAGGAGTATGACCTTCCCGGACAGTCACCACATGGCCCGCAACTCAGCGCAGTGTTCCTGCACCAAGCTCGCCAGAACGCAGCGGCATCTACTCGACAGGACGCCTGATCGGAAGAATTCGGCTCCCCCGGGCACCCACCACGTGGCCCGCAACTCAACACGGTCACCCTCGACCAATCTTGCCCCAAGCATCTGTGAAATTCAATGACGGAGGTCCAGATCAACGGGTACAACATGCCGCGCCTCTTTGACTCCGGGAGCACAGAGAGCTTCATACACCTAGAGCTGGTAAGACGCTGTTCCCTCCCTATTTATCCAATCAACCAAACTATCGCCCTCGCTTCGGGCTCCCATTCCATCCAAATCCAAGGCCGCACTACAACAACGCTAACGATTCGAGGCGCTAGCTATTCCAAATTTTAACTGTATGTCTTGCCCAACCTCTGCGCGCCACTCCTCTTTTGCTTGGATTTCCAATGTAATCTCCAGAGTCTCACCCTCAGCTTCGGCGGGCCCCTGCCCCCACTCACTATCTGCAGCGTCGCCACGCTGCGCATCGTCCCCCTCCTCTCTTCACCAACCTCACCCCGGATTGCAAACCGGTAGCCACCCGCAGCAGGCGGTACAGCCTGCAGGATAGGGTATTTATCAGAAAGGAGGTCCGAAGGCTGCTCAGTGAGGGGATCATAGAGGCCAGTAACAGTCCCTGAAGAGCTCAGGTGGTGGTTGTCAAGACCGGGGAAAAATTCCGCATGGTCGTCGATTATAGTCAGACCATCAATCGCTTTACGCTCCTAGACGCGTATCCCCTCCCCAGAATCGCAGACATGGTAAACCAAATCGCCCAATATCGGGTATTTTCCACGGTCGATCTGAAGTCTGCATCCCACCAGCTCCCAATCCGCCCGGAGGACCACCACTACACGGTGTTCGAGGCCAATTGCCGCCTCTTCCATTTCAAGGCACTCGCAGTGTCGGATCATGCCCCACATTGGGTGGATCTACAGGTTAGTGTGGAGAGAGGGCAACGCCGGCTATGGAGGCTGGATATGGGGTTGCTAACAGCGCCGGCCCTAGGGTTGCTGGCGCCCCGGGCAAGCTGAACTTCGGCACCCTTCGGGGGGGGGGGGGGGGGCGGGGGGGGCGAGACGGGGGGGGGCCGAGGGGGGGGGGGGGGCCGGAGTGACCACCGGCGAGCCTGGATCCATCCGCCATGTTTGTGCGGGGCGGCCTGAGGGAGGGCGGCCACCGCGCATGCGCTGGTTGGCACCGGCCCAACTGCGCATGCGCGGGACCCGCACTCCTTGATAGCGCCCCCTAGCACATGGCGCCCCGGGCGACTGCCCGAGTTGCCGGTACCTTGAGCCGGCCCTGGTTGCTAACGGACAAAGTGATCTGTGTGCGGGTTAACAAGTCCATCTAGAACTACCTGAAAACAAATGATACAGGGGAGGTCTCTGCAGCAACGGTTTGGGAAGCTTTGAAGGCAGTTGTCAGAGGGGAATTAATCTTGATATGGACCCATAGAGAAAAGGCAGAACGGGCTGAGAGGGATAGATTAGTGGAGGAGATACTCCAGGTGGACAGGAGATACTCAGAGGCCCCGGACGTGGGGCTACTGAGGGAGCGGCAGAGGTTACAGGTGGAGTTTGGGCTGTTGACCACAGGGAAAGCAGTGGAACAGTTGAGGAAGGCAAGGGGGGTGATTTATGAGTACAGGGAAAAGGCAAGCAGAATGTTGGCACACCAGCTCAGGAAAAGGGAGGTGGTTTCCTGAACTTAGCTCATCCATCTCTAAAGTGCTAATACCATCATTAATTAACAGAGCCACCCCTCCACCTGTTCTCAACTTCCTGTCCTTCCTTAATGTCACATACCCTTCAATAATCTAGGTCATCCTGTAGCCGTGTCTCTGTAATGGCTACTAGATCGTTATTAGCAATTTCTGTTTGTGCTATCTGTTGATCTGAAGGGATGGTGATAGATTTGAAGGACAGGGGAACAGTACTGGACAGAAATGTTAAACAATATCAGCTAACATGGGAGCCAGGAGTGAATAATAATAATAATAATCACTTATTGTCACAAGTAGGCTTCATTGAAGTTACTGTGAAAAGCCCGAGTCGCCACATTCCGGCGCCTGTTCGGGGAGGCCGGTAAGGGAATTGAACCCGCGCTGCTGGCCTTGTTCTGTATTACAAGTCAGCTGTTTAGCCCACTGTGCTAAACCAGCCCCTCATGAAGTAGAGTGGTCAGCAGGTTAGTGGGAATAGGATCAAAAGTTGGTCTCATGGACAAGGTGACCTCAACGAAGGCACGGGTGCAGATAGAAGAGAAACTTGAGGTTACAAAGTTCAGGGTTAGGGCAGGGGTAAACTTGTCAAATGATTTCCAGGGTGGGCTGGAGGAAGTGTATGGGGTGGGAGTGGGGAGTGGCATTCAATTCAGGTGGTCTCAATCTTATTGTTGAAGAATTTTGTGAGGTGTTCACACTTGTTGGAATCCAGGATGGTGGAGACAATGGACAATTAATGGAGAAAAGAAACTGGGAGTTTTCTTTGCATTCCAGGATGATCCCAAATTAATGAGCAGCATTGGCTAATGAGCAGTACCATAGTGCTTCATATTGTGTAGCCAGATTTGGCAGTGAATAGCTGACACTGGTCCATCATATCCTTTAACGGTAGCACAGGGGCAGCACGGTGGCACAGTGGTTAGCACTGTCCCTTCACAGCTCCAGGGTTCCAGGTTTGATTTCCGGCTTGGATCACTGTCTGTGCGGAGTCTGCATGTTCTCCTCGTGTCTGTGTGGGTTTCCTCCGGGAGCTCCGGTTTCCTCCCACAGTCCAAAGATGTGCAGGTTAGGTGGATAGACCATTTTAAATTGCCCTTAGAGTCCAAATGGATTGGGTGGGGTTGCTGGGTTACGGGTATGGGGCTGAAGTGTGGGCTTAAGGGGGATGCTCTTTCCAAGGGTCAGTGTGGCCTCGATGGACAAAATGGCCTCCTTCTGCACTGTAAATTCTATGTCTATGTCATAATTAATAATTGGATTCATCAATTGAACAGAGAGCCAATATGGATTGGGAAATGCCTATAGTAGTGAACGTAAGAATCCATCACATGACTGTGGGCCAAAGTCACATGTGGGCCAGATCAGGTAAGGATGGCAGCTTTCCTTCCCTAAAGGACACAGTGAACCAGATGGGCTATTATGACAATTAACAACGGTTTCATGGCTTCCGGTTGCGGCTATGACTAGCTAAGCCGCACATTTGGAAGCTCCTGCAACAAAGGTGTTTTTGGGCCAATTGGAGGGCCCCAACGGCGCTGAAAAAACGAATCCCGGTGGGGGAAGGTCCCCTGAGGAGAACTAGACCGATTTTATGGTCGGTACCCGGAGTGGAGCGGCAAGAAAAACGGCAGCAGCTCCCCAAAAAAAGCGGGGGAAGAAAATCAAAATGGCGGCCGGCGGTGCACCGGAGGAGTGGAAGAAATGGGCGGAGGAGCAGCAGGCCGCTCTCCTCCGTTTTTTCACGGAGATGAAAGTGGAACTCTTAGAGTCCATGAACGCGACGGCCACCAGGTTGGTGGGAGCCCAGGCGATCCAAGAGGCGTCGATTAAAGATCTGCAGCAGGAGATGACCGCGAGG
Organism: Scyliorhinus canicula; assembly: GCF_902713615.1. Classification (NCBI taxonomy): domain Eukaryota; kingdom Metazoa; phylum Chordata; class Chondrichthyes; order Carcharhiniformes; family Scyliorhinidae; genus Scyliorhinus; species Scyliorhinus canicula. The sequence goes on along the minus strand of NC_052152.1, from coordinate 37,885,024 downwards.
GAGGAGGAGGCCACAGTCATCGGGGCAAAGGTGGAGGTGCACGAGGCACTCCACATGAAGTGGCAGAGCCGCTTCGAGGAGCTGGACACTCGGATGAGGAGGAAAAATTTGAGGATCCTGGGCCTGGAAGAAGGCCTGGAGGGGTCGGATCTCCCGGGATATGTGGCGGAGATGTTGAGCTCCCTGATGGGGGAAGGGGCCGGTCCGGCGCCCCTGGAATTGGAAGAGGCATACCGGGTCATGGCCAGGAGGCCTAGGGCAAACGAGCCCCCGAGGGCGGTGCTGGTGCGGTTCCAGCGGCTAAGTGATCGAGAGAAAGTCCTGAGGTGGGCTAAAAGGGAGAAAAGCAGCAAGTGGCAGAACTCGACGGTAAGGGTGTACCAGGACTGGAGTGCGGAGGTGGCAAAGCGGCGGGCCCGGTACAACCGGACAAAGGCGGTGCTACACGCGAAAAAGATCAAATTTGGAATGTTGCAACCGGCGCGCTTGTGGGTCACCTACAAGGACCAACATCATTATTTCGAGTCCCCAGAGGAGGCCTGGACCTTTGTACAAGAGGAAAAGTTGGACACGAACTAAAACCTGGGAGCACCGGCGGTCGTAGCCGCCGGGGGACTCTGGATTGTGCAAGTGGCCCTTTTCTTTTTCAGGCCAGGTCGGAACTGGGTAACAGTTTCGTGGAGTGTTTGGGGTGTTTTTTCTCGAACGGTTGACTTTTCTGAATATTTTGAAGGTTTCGAGTTGTTGGGTGTTTCTGTATATTTGTACTGTTGAAATCTCTATTGTGGGTCGTTGGCTTCTTATGGGGTGTTTTTTCCCGTTTCCAATTTCCCTTAGTTATTTACCCCTCTTACCCTTTTTCTTTGGGTGCTTGGGGGGGTTTTTTGTTCTTTTTTTTCTTTTCGGGTTATGGTTATCTGCGGTTATTTATACTGTTTGATGGAGGGTGATGGTTGGGCACACTGTTAGTTGATAGTTAGTTAATTATTTTGTTATTTAAGTATGTAGTTAAGTATTTATGTATTTAGTTGCCATTGGGTATTTGTATTTATATCGTTAAGTTGGGGAGACGGGACGGGGGGGAGCGGGTTGACTATGCGGGTCTTTCTCGGGGGTTTTAAGGGGATCTTTCACGGGCGCAGATGGGGTGAACCGGGAGGAGTCGGAATGTGGCAGGAGCAGCCGGGTCAGCGGAGACCAGCTGACTCTCGGGAGTACGATGTGGGGTACATCGCGGCTAGGAGGGGTCCTAGCCAGGGGGGGGGGGGGGGGGAAGGGGGGGGGGACTGGGGGGGGACACCGGGTTGCTGCTAGAAAGACCAGGGACGAGAAGGGGAGAGCCGGGGGGGGTGGGGGGGGGGGGGGGGGCCATCGCTATGGGAAGCGGGTCAGAAAAGAAGGGATGACCCGGGGCGAGCAAGGGACAAGACATGGCTAATCGACAGGGAGTAGGGACGGGTCGCTCTGCGACCCGATTGATCACGTGGAACGTAAGGGGGCTGAATGGGCCGGTCAAAAGATCAAGGGTCTTCTCACACCTGAAGGGACTGAAGGCTGATGTAGCAATGCTGCAGGAGACTCATTTGAGGGTAGCAGATCAGGTCCGCCTGAGAAGGGGGTGGGTGGGACAGGTGTTCCACTCAGGCTTGGATATCAAGAACCGGGGGGTGGCGATTTTGGTGGGAAAGAGAGTGTCGTTTGTGGCGGCAGAGGTGGTGGCAGACAAGGAGGGCAGGTACGTGATGGTGAGGGGTAGGCTGCAGGGAGAGAGTGTGGTACTGGTAAATGTGTATGCCCCGAACTGGGACGACGCGGGTTTTATGAGGCGCCTGCTGGGCCTCATCCCGGGACTGGAGGCAGGGGGCCTGATCATGGGAGGGGACTTTAATACGGTGTTAGACCCTGGGCTGGATAGATCGAGTTCCAGGACGAATAGGAGGCCGGCAGCGGCAGAGGTGTTAAGGGGGTTCATGGAGCAGATGGGAGGGGTAGACCCATGGAGATTTGGTAGGCCTAGGGCGAGGGAGTATTCTTTTTTCTCCCACGTCCACAGAGTGTACTCTAGGATCGATTTTTTTCGTATTGAACAGGGGGCTGATACCGAGAGTGCAGGACACGGAGTACTCGGCCATTGCGATATCGGACCATGCACCACATTGGGTGGACGTGGACATGGGGGAGGCGCGGGACCAACGCCCGTTGTGGCGCCTGGATGTAGGGCTGTTGGCGGACGAAGAGGTGTGCAGAAGGGTGAGAACGGGCATTGAGAACTATCTGGGTACGAATGACACAGGTGAGGTGCAGGTGGGGACGGTCTGGGAGGCCTTGAAAGCAGTGATTAGAGGAGAGCTGATCTCCATAAGGGCACACAGAGAGAGGAAGGAGAGGCAGGAAAGGGAGAGGCTGGTGGGGGAGCTCCTAGAAGTAGATAGGAAATATGCGGCGGCGCCAGAGGAGGGGCTATTAAGGGAGCGGCGTAGCTTGCAGGCCAGGTTCGACCTACTGACCACTAGGAAGGCGGAAATGCAGTGGAGAAGGGCGCAGGGTGCGGCGTATGAGTACGGGGAAAAGGCGAGCAGGATGCTGGCGCACCAGCTTCGTAAGCGAGATGCAGCCAGAGAGATTGGGGGAGTGAGAGAGAGGGGTGGGGATGTAGTGCAGAAGGGGCAAGAGGTGAATAGGGTCTTTAGGGACTTCTATAGGGAATTGTATAGGTCTGAACCGCCGAAGAGGAGAGGGGGAATGAAGAACTTTCTCGACAAATTGGGGTTCCCAAAGGTACAGGAGGAGCTGGTGGAAGGGTTGGGGGCGCCGATAGAGCTGCAGGAGCTAATTAAAGGGATAGGCCAGATGCAGGCGGGGAAGGCGCCGGGGCCGGATGGGTTCCCGGTGGAGTTTTACAGGAAATTTGTGGACTTGGTGGGTCCAGTGCTGGTGCGAGCCTTCAATGAGGCGCGCGAGGGGGGGGTTCTGCCTCCAACAATGTCGCAGGCCCTGATCTCCTTGATTTTGAAGCGGGACAAGGACCCGGTCCAGTGCGGGTCCTACAGGCCTATCTCCCTCTTAAATGTAGATGCCAAGCTGTTAGCAAAGGTCCTGGCAACCAGGATAGAGGACTGTGTGCCAGGGGTAGTCCATGAAGACCAGACGGGGTTCGTGAAGGGACGCCAACTTAACACAAATGTCCGGAGATTGTTAAATGTGATTATGATGCCAGCAGTGGAAGGGGAGGCGGAGATAGTGGTAGCGCTGGACGCGGAGAAGGCATTTGACAGGGTGGAGTGGGAATACTTGTGGGAGACGTTGGAAAGGTTTGGGTTTGGGGAGGGATTTATCAAGTGGGTAAAACTGCTCTATTCAGCTCCGATGGCAAGTGTGGTAACAAACGGGAGGAGGTCAGAATATTTTGGGCTCCATCGAGGTACTAGGCAGGGATGTCCCCTATCTCCCTTACTCTTTGCATTAGCGATTGAGCCGTTGGCGATGGCACTGAGGGGTTCAGGGGGGTGGAGAGGACTGACAAGGGGAGGGGAGGAACATCGGGTCTCGCTCTATGCGGATGATTTGTTGTTGTATGTGGCAGACCCGGAGGGGGGAATGCCGGAGGTAATGGGGATACTAGCGGAGTTCGGGGACTTTTCGGGATATAAATTAAATCTGGGGAAAAGTGAGGTCTTTGTAATACACCCGGGAGACCAAGGGGAGGGAATTGGGAGGCTCCCCTTCAAAAGAGCAGTTAAAAGTTTTAGGTATTTGGGGGTGCAGGTGGCAAAGAACTGGGGGACCCTACACAAGTTGAACTTTTCCAGACTGGTGGAGCAGATGGAGGAGGAGTTTAAGAGGTGGGACATGGTGCCGCTGTCGCTGGCAGGGAGGGTGCAGTCAGTTAAAATGACGGTCCTCCCGAGGTTCTTGTTTTTGTTCCAGTGTCTGCCCATCTTCCTCCCCAGGGCCTTTTTCAAGAAGGTAACGAGTAGTATCATGGGGTATGTGTGGGCACATGGCACCCCGAGAGTTAGAAGGGTCTTTTTGGAGCGGAGTAGGGATAGTGGAGGGCTGGCGTTACCCAACCTTTCAGGATATTACTGGGCGGCAAATACATCGATGGTACGAAAGTGGATGATGGAAGGGGAGGGGGCAGCCTGGAAGCGCATGGAGAGGGCGTCCTGCGGCAACATAAGCTTAGGGGCACTGGTAACGGCACCATGGCCGCTCCCTCCCACGAGGTATACCACGAGCCCGGTGGTGGCGGCCACCCTCAAGATCTGGGGGCAGTGGAGGCGACACAGGGGGGAAGTGGGAGGTCTGATAGGGGCACCACTAAGAGGGAACCACAGATTTGCGCCGGGAAACACAGGAGGGGGATTCCAGAGCTGGCAGAGGGCGGGTATTAGACAACTGAGGGACTTGTTTATAGAGGGGAGGTTTGCGAGCCTGGGAGAGCTGGAGGAGAAATTTGGGCTCCCCCCGGGGAACACGTTCAGGTACCTCCAAGTGAAGGCATTTGCCAGACGACAGGTAGCGGGGTTCCCCGCGCTCCCCGACAGGGGGGTGAGTGATAGGGTGCTATCAGGGGTCTGGGTCGGGGAGGGGAAGATCTCGGACATCTATAAGATTATGCAGGAGGTGGAGGAGGTACCAGTAGAGGAGCTGAAAGATAAGTGGGAGTTAGAGCTGGGGGAACAGATAGAGGACGGGACATGGGCAGACGCCCTGGAGAGGGTCAACTCGTCGTCGTCATGTGCGAGACTAAGTCTCATTCAATTTAAGGTACTGCATAGAGCCCACATGACGGGGACAAGGATGAGTCGGTTTTTCGGGGGTGAAGACAGGTGTATTAGATGTTCGGGAAGCCCTGCGAATCATGCACATATGTTTTGGGCATGTCCGGCACTGGAGGAGTTCTAGAAGGGGGTGGCAGGGACGGTGTCGAGAGTGGTGGGGTCCAGGGTCAAGCCAGGATGGGGACTTGCGATCTTCGGGGTTGGGGTGGAACCGGGGGTACAGGAGGCGAGGGAGGCTGGAATATTAGCCTTTGCGTCCTTGGTGGCTCGGAGGAGGATCCTGATTCAGTGGAGGGACGAAAGGCCTCCGAGTGTTAACACCTGGTTAAACGACATGGCAAACTTCATCCAACTGGAAAGGATCAAATTCGCCCTGAGAGGGTCGGTGCAGGGGTTTTCCAGGCGATGGCAACCCTTCCTAGACCTCTTGGATCAGAGATAGAAACTGAGGCCATGACAGCAGCAACCCGGGAGGGGAGGGGAGGGCGGGAGGGGGGGAGGGGGGGGGGGGAGGGGGGACAACGACGAAGGAAGTACGGTAGCGGCGGTGGCACGGGCAAGGCCTGCCCGAGGACGCTGCTAGAAATGATAAGTTGGTCTGACTGTCGGTTCGCCGGCGGGGGGGGGGGGGGGGGGGGGGGGACGCGCGGGTAGGGGGGGGGGATTTTTTTTTCTTTTTCTTGTTAAGTAGGGGGGTTTGACTTTGTTTTGTTATAATTGAAATGTAAATGTAGGGGGGGTTAAAATGTTTGTATTTTGAAAAATTCAATAAAAATTATTTAAAAAAAAACAACGGTTTCATTGTCACCATTCTGAGACTACCTTTTAATTTCAGATTTTAGTAATTGAATTTAAATTTCACCAGCTGCTCTGGCAGAAATTGAACCAAAAGCATTAGTTTGGACCTCTGAATTAATATTCCAATGAAATTACCACTACGCTACAGTCCTTCCCCCATATAATTGACAGGATGTGACCAATGGCACCCCTCGAGGATGTGTAGGGGCCTCAACTAGTCACTCGCTTTCTTAGAGACGTAGAAGGTGGGATAGAAAGCCACATATCCAAATGTTCCATTGACAAAATGATAGGCTGCATTGTAAGGTGGAAGCACAAAATTACTCATAAATATTAAATTAAGTGAATGAGTAAAATTGTCACAAATGGATATCAGCACAGGCAGATATGAGATCATCCACTTGGGATCTAAACAGGGTGCTTTCTAACTGCTGTAAAATTATAAACAGTGAAGGTCCAAAGAAACTTGGGGATTCAGGAACATAGAGTATTGAAATATCATGGATATAGAAAGTAATTAAAAGGGCTAATAAGAATGCTGGCCTTTATACCTAGAGGACAAGAAAAGAGGGTTAGAAGTCATGCGCCAGTTGTACAAAACCCTGGTTAGACCATATCTGGAGTACTATGAATGGTTGTGGGTGTTATATTACACTTTGTGGTAATATGTCATTACTCTTTGCCGTGTGATCCAGAATGGTCTGATGAGTTGATGATAAAGAAACCACCAATCTTTAACTTGAAGCAAAACTGATTTATTGAATAACGATTAAATTAAATAGAGTTTTCACACTCTACAGAACTATAACTATTAATAAAGTAAGATTGAGTCTGTTACACATTAATCTATCATTAAGTATTAACTAATGATGTCCTCGTGCTACTTCTCTCTAATCTAAACTAGTCCTTGAGCTGTGATCAATCTTTCTCCTCTGCTAACACTACCCATGATTGCCTGAAGTCTAATATTTATACTGGGAACTGGTGGTGCCCTCTAGTGTTTGAATTACACTGAGATGTAATAATTAACCCTTCACTGGTATACCTATATACATATCATTACATCCCCCTTTTTTAACATTTCTTTTCTATATGCAACAAAGGAAAAAATGTATAATATTATTACAATACATGATATGTATATAACTTTGTAACATAATGAAAAATCAATAATGATCACAAAGTTCACTGTAAATGATTTACAAGTTTAGTTTGTTCAGTTTTCTTCTTCTCCTGGTAGATCTTCTTAAAACACGAGGAGATGACGTAGAAGTTTTTACAGTTCTCTGTGAGTCTTCACGAACTTGAGTGCGGGTCAAAGCATCATGGAAAATACTTTCATGAAGCTGGAAATCAGGAAACATGTTAGTGTGTTGCTTGAGTTTTAGTAGTGCTCGCCGATTGCGTCGAACTATTGTTCCTTCAGCTGTCTGAACTATGTATGAACATGGTGCTGCTTGCAGATGACTCTTGCAGGAGCAGACCAACCTCCATCAGGTACCTTGATCCTGGCGGTATCATCTGGAAGCAGAGAGTCCAGAGTGGTTGCATGCTGATCATAATACATTCTCTGTTGTTCTTGCTGATGTTTAATTTTTTGTATCACGGAAGATGATCTGGATTGGATAGAGACATAGATGATAGAGTTGTTCTCAAATCTCTGTTCATTAACATCTGTGCAGGTGATAGTCCAGTCAAAAGAGGAGTCGCTCTATATGATAATAACACTAGATTGATACCTGACAAAGAATCTGAAGCTTTGTTATGAAATTGCTTGATAATTTGAACTCCGTTCTCCACTTTACCATTTGACTGTTGGTAATGCAGACTCGACGTGATATGAGTAAAGTTGTACTCCCGAGAGAATTCAGCCCATTCATTACTGTCAAAGCACGTCCCATTGTCAGACATGACAGTGGTTGGAATACCATGTCTGGCACAAGTTTCTTTACTTGGTTTCATGACAGATCTGGCTGTGAGATCTGATAACTTCATGACTTCTGGATAATTCGAATAGTAGTCAATTATAAGGACATAATCATGACCATTGCAGTGATACAAATCAATGCCAACTTTTGCCCATGTAGATGTTTCCAAAGCATGTTGTTGTAGTTTCTCCTTGCATTGCGCAGGTTGAAATTTCTGGCATGTTTCGCATCCAAATACTATATCATTGATGTCCCGATTGATACCCAGCTAGTAAACAGTGTGTCTTGCCCTTCTCTTGCATGTTTCAATGCCAAGGTGACCTTCATGAATTTGGTTGAGAATCATGGGTCGGAGAGACACTGGTATAACTATCCTATCAAACCGAAGTAACAGTCCATCCACAACTCTTAAATCTTCTTGAATATTCCTGAACTTGGAAAAATGCCCGTTCGGCCACCCATTGTTGAGATGGTGTATGGCCCGTTGGAAGCATTGCGTCCTTCTTTGTTTCTTCACGGATTAGGTTGATTTTCACCTGCGAAACAGGAAGATTTTCAGCCCAGCTTTACTTGAGATTCTACATGCTGAATGAGTTCAACAGGTTCACTTTCTGATGTGATCAAATGTGATAAAGCATTTGCAATTATCAGTCTTTTCTTGGAGTACAGATGAGGTTGAAGTCGTATAATCTAAGCTTCATCAAGATCCTCTGGAGTTGCGGAGTCATATTATTTAGATCCTTTTGTATGATATGTACAAGTGGTCTATGGTCAGTTTCAACCGTAAAGGTAGGAAGTCCAAAAACATAATCATGAAACGTTAATACTTTTTGTAAGTAAACCAAGACATTCTTTCTCAATCTGTTCATATCGTCGTTCTGTTGGTGTCATCGCTCTGGATGCGTATGCAACAGATAACCATGACGAGTCGTCGTCCGTTTGCAACAGAACTGCTTCTATTCAATAGAACTGCTCCAAGCATCAGTTGAAATTTTTGTCTCGCCATTGGGATCGAAGAACAGAAGAAGAAGCGTAGTCATGAATTGAGATTTTAAGTCGAGCCATTCCTTTTGATGATTGTTGGTCCAATCAAACGTGGTAAACTTCATTATGAGATTTCTGAAAGCATTAGTTCTGGATGAAACGTTGGTAATGAATTTACCCAAAAAATTCACGACACCTGAGAAAAATAGAACTGCCTTTTTGTCCTCTGGAACTTTCATTCGTTGTATGGCAGCAATCTTGTCATTGTCAGGTCGCACACCATGATCAGAAATCTGGACTCCAAGGAACTTCAGAGTCGAAATGCCAAAACTACACTTGGTTCTATTCAATTTCAGACCATACTCGTGCACTCTTTGAAATACCTTTTGTAATCTTGAGATGTGTTCATCTCGTGTAAATGACCAATGATTATGTCGTCTACATAAACACGTACACCTTTGATACCCTCAGTCATCTGTTCCATAACAACATGGAAGATCTCAGACATTGAGATGATCCCAAATGGCATCCTGTTAAAAACCTACCAAAAGGCGTGTTGAAAGTACATAACTTTCTACTAGATTCATCAAGTTGCATCTGCCAGAATCCTCTTGATGCATCCAATTTGGAAAAAATCTGTGCGTTAGGCATTTCACTAGTGATTTCCTCTCTCTTGGGAATGGGATAGTGTACCCTCTTAATGTTCTTATTAAGATCTTTGGGGTCTATGCATATCCTCAGATCACCAGAAAGTTTCTTCACACAAACCAGAGCTGACCCAGTCAGTCTGTTCAGTCAGTCGGTTCAGTGATTCTTGAAATAATGCCTTGATGTTGTAACCTTGCAAGTTCAAGTTTTAATCTTTCTTTAAGTGTAGCAGGAACTCTCCTCGGAAGGTGTACCACAGGTTTGGCATCCATCCGTAACAGAATTTTATACTTGAAGGGAACAGTACCCATGCCTTTAAGACGTCTGGAAATTGATCCAGAATCCCTTGAATGTCGCCTTGAATCATTGGTTGAGATGAAGTTGCACTATAAAGTCTCTGAATTAGGTGTAAATCCTTGCAGGCTTGCGCACCTAAGAGTGAAGACTTGTCAGAATCAAGTATCTCAAATCTCAGAGAAATCGCTACATCATTATTGGAAACTAACAAGTAGCAAGATCCAATTGATGTGATTACATTGCCATTGTAGTCGCGCAATTGACAAGCTGATTGATTTATTTTAGGGGTTTGCTTTAGCTTTGTGAAGTCAAGCTTGGTAAGCAAATTGGCAGAGGCACCTGTATCCAGTTTAAAGTTGATTGGATAATCATTGACTTGCAACACAGTGTTCAATTCTGTATCAGAATTGATGGAGTGCACTGGCTTGAGAGATTAAACTTCTGTGGTTCTATCATATTTCTCTATGATGCCAACAAAGAAAGTGTCTTCCAAACAATAAACATCTGTGTCCTTGGAAAAATTTTGTTGGAAACTTTCTTCCTTAGATTCTACACTTCTCACATTAATCTGTCTTGAATTTGACTTTGCAGATTTAAATGCTTGTCTGGAACTGCACTGAGCAGCAAAGTGATTTTGCTTGTCACATTGTGAGCATTGTTTTCCTCTAGCAGGGCTTTTGTTTTTGAAAGTGGGCGGTTCCACACAGTCCACAGGTCATGACGTACGCGTCATTATGCGCCACACTTCTTCGCACATGCGCAGATCAATCGTCGTCCGTCTCGCATCTTTTAACAAAGTGCACATATGTAGGGTTTGAATGCGCATGCGCAAGATGGCTGCTATCTGAAACGTGCATTTTGTTCATCTGCGACACTGCCTAAACACAATCTACCTCAAGGTTTGTTTTCGCGCCCTTTTCACAGAGATACAATTCATGGTACTGCCTTTTCGATAACTGATGTAAATATTTCAATCAAATTTTCAAGACTGAGATCCTTTTGCCTCAGCAATCGTTGTCTGGGCTTTTCATCATTTATATCGAAGACTAGTTGGTCTCTGGTCATGGAATCATTCAATACTGAGAAGTTACAAGATTGAGCTGGCAATTTAAGATCAGTAACAAAGCAATCAATTGATTCACCATTGTTTTGCATTCTCCCGTTAAAAATAAAACGCTCAAACGTTTCATTCGTTTGAATTTTGCAATGATGATCAAACTTTGCAACTATTACTTCAAACTTAGTTTTATCTTGTTCCGCCGTATATTGGAAAGAGTTATAGATTTCAATGGCATGTGGACCAGCCATAGTGAGTAGAAGAGCTATTTTACGTGCAACAGTAGCATTATTCAAATCAGAAGCCTCTAAATAAACTTGAAACTGCTGCTTCAACACCCGCCAGATTACATCAAGTTTAGCGGTGATCCTTAGTTGTCGTGGAGCTTGAGCTTTTTCCATTGATCCTGGATTTGTCAAAGTTCTGCAGTCACAGGTTGGTGCTTCGCACGTCAAATAGCTTCTTAGTTTTCTAGGGACCTTCAAGCGGCTATTGGATAGGTACTTGGATTAGGGTAGAATATTGGAGTGTAGGTTAACTTCTTAAGGGCACCACGGTAGCATTGTGGATAGCACAATTGCTTCACAGCTCCAGGGTCCCAAGTTCGATTTCGACTTGGGTCACTGTCTGTGTGGAGTCTGCACATCCTCCCCGTGACTGCGTGGGTTTCCTCCGGGTACTCCGGTTTCCTCCCACAGTCCAAAGATGTACAGGTTGGGTGGATTGGCCATGAAATATTGTCCAAAATTCTATGATTAACCTAGGACAAAAGTTCGGCGCAACATCGTGGGCCGAAGGGCCTGTTCTGTGCTGTATTTCTCTATCTATTCTCTATCTATCTATCTATACTAGATTCTTACTAAACTATGCGAGTTAGCTTCAGTAGACATCCCTGGTACCATGTTATATTACACTTTGTGGTAATATGTCATTACTCTTTGCCTTGTGATCAGAATGGTCTGATGAGTTGATGATAAAGAAACCACCAATCTTTAACTTGAAGCAAAACTGATTTATTGAATAACAATTAAATTAAATAGAGTTTGCACTCTACAGAGCTATAACTATTAATAAAGTAAGATTGAGTCTGTTAAACATTAACCTATATTAAATATTAACTAATGATGTTCTTGTGCTACTTCTCTTTAATCTAAACTATCCTTGAGCTGTGATCAATCTCTCTCCTCTGCTAACACTACGCAAGATTGTCTGAGGTTTAATATTTATACTGGGAACTGGTGGTGCCTTCTAGTGTTTGAATTACACTGAGATGTAATAATTAACCCTTCACTGGTATACATATATACGTATCATTACAGTGGGCACTATAGCTTAGGAAGAGTGCTGTGTAAATTTAGCAGACAAACCAGTGTTGTCTAGATTTTAAAAGGTTAAGGGGTGATTTCACCAAAGGTTTCAAGATTTTAAGAGGAACACAGCTCAAGTAGATGGAAAGAAACAACTTTTTTTTTAATGCATTTTATTCAAACTTGTATCATAGTAGGTTACAACAAGTAAACACCCCGGGAAACATTCTTCCCAACAATCAACTATACAGTTTGTACAGATTTTTCTCCTTTTTCACACCCCCTCCCTCCCCATTACTTACGCCCCACCCCCGGTGACGAACAGCTCCTCAAACACGGTCACAAACAGCCCCACCTTTTCTCAAACTCCCCTGCTGAGCCCCTTAACTCATACTTTATCTTCTCCAACCGCAGGAAGTCATACAGGTCAGACAACCATGCTGCTACCCCCAGTGGCGATGCCGACCACCATTCCAGCAAAATTCGTCGCCGTGCAGTCAGAGAGGCGAACCCAAGACAGCGGCCTTCCTCCTCTCCATTAGCTCCGGTCCATTCCCTCCTCCACTATCCTGGCTAAGACCACGAACACCCCTGCCTAGAATGTTCCTAATTTTTCACAACCCCAAAACATGTGCGCATGATTTGCTGGCCCCCAGCCACACCTTTCACACTCATCTGCTACCACCTGAAAGGACTCACTCATTCTCGCCTGAGTCATATGTACCCTGTGCGCCACCTTAAACTGTATCAGGCTCATCCTTGCAAAAGAGGAGGTCCCGTTTACCCATCGCAGTGCCTCACTCCATACTCCCCAATTGATCTCCATTCCCAACTCCACTTCCCATTTCTCCTTGATCTTCACCACCCGCTCGCCTTCCTGCTCCCCCAGCCACTTATATATATCCCCAATTCTTCCCTCCCCTTCTACATTCGGAAGCAGCAGTCGCTCCAGGAGGGTGTATCCCGGCAATCTAGGGAATCCCTTCCAGACCTTTTGTGCAAATTCCCTAACCTGTAGATACCTGAACTCACTACCCCTCGGCAGCTCTATCCTCTCCCTTAGCTCCTCGACTGGTGAACCCTTCCTCCAAATACAAATCCCTCACCTTGACCAGCCCCACTTCCCTACACCTCCTGTATACACTATCCATCCCCCCGGGCTCAAACCCATGATTCTCGCACAGCGGCGTTAGCACCGACATCCCTTCCCTCCTAAAATGCCTCCTCAGCTGATTCCATATCTTCACCGTGGACTGCACCACTGGGCCCTCTGAATACCTACTCGGAGCCATTGGCAATGCTGCCATCACCATAGCCTTCAAACTAGGCCCCTTACAAGATTCCTCCTCCATCCTAACCCACTCTACCCCCTCTCCTTCCCACCACCGCCCACATTCGCCGCCCAATAATAATGAAGCAAGTTTGGCAACGCCAACCCCCCTGCTGCCTCTGCCTCTGTAGCAGGGTCCTCCCACCCTCAGCACCTTCCCCGCCCATACAAAGTCAGAGATAATTGTGTCCACTTTCCGAAAAAAGGCCTTTGGTATAAAGATCGGGAGAGCCTGAAAGATAAACAAGAGCCTCGGCAGAATATTCATTTTCACCACTTGGACCCTCCCCGCCAACATTAAGTGCAGTGTATCTCACCTCTTAAGATCCTCCCAGGCCTCCTCCACCAGCTTTGTTAAGTTCCACATATGGAGCCCCGTCCATTCCCTCACTACCTGAATCCCGTAGATGGCGAATTTGATTTTCTCTATTTGGAGAGATTCCGAGAGGTCGGACAGCCAGTCTGCAGCTCTGGGTGGTGCTGCTGATCGCCAGCCAAACAGGATTCTATGGTGGGCAATCAGGGAGACAAAGGCAAGAGCGTCCGCCCTCCGCCCCAGGAATAGATCTGGCTGGTCTGAAACCCCGAAGACCGCCACTTTCGGGCATGGCACCACCCCCATCCCCACCACTTTGGACATTGCCTCGAAGAAGGCTGTCCAGTACCCTGCAAGTCTGAGGCAAGACCAGAAAATGTGGGCGTGATTGGCCGGGCCTCCTTGGCACCGTTCACATCCATCCTCCACCTCCGGGAAGAACCTACTCATACGGGTTCTTGTTAAGTGGGCTCTATGTACCACTTTCAGCTGCGTCAGGCTGAGCCTTGCACACGTGGTGGTGGAGTTGATCCTATGCAGTGCTTCACTCCAGAGTCCCCACCCTATCTCAATCCCCAGGTCTTCCTCCCATTTCTTTCTTGTTGCGTCCAGTACGGTGTCGGCCCTTTCTATCAGTCGGTCATACATGTCACTACAGTTTCCTTTGTCTAGTATGCTTGCATCCAGTAGTTCTTCCAGTAGTGTCTGTCGTGGCTGTTGTGGATACGTCCTTTCCTCCTATGATTAGATGATCTCTTGTTGGAGATGGTTATTGCCTAGTATTTGAGTGACACAAATTTTATTTACCACTTATAAACCAAAGCCTGAATGTTGTCCAAGTCTTGCTGCATTTAGACACAGACTGCTTCAGTACTTGAGGGATCACGAATGGTACTGACCATTGTGCAATCATTAGTGAATATCCTCACTTCTGACCATATGATGGATGGAAGGTCATTGATGAAGCAGCTGAGAGTTGGACCGAGGACACTGCTCTGAGGAACTGCTGCACTGGTGGTCTGGTTGGCTTCCATGCCTTTTTGAAATTTGCAGTGGCTTGATGCAATTAAGTGGCTTACTAGGCCTTTGAAGAGATCACATTGCTGTGGCTCTGGTATAACAAGACCATAGAGGAACACTAGATTCCCTTCCCTAAAGGATATTTATGAACCCGATGGGTTTTTATGACAATTACCAATGGTTTTACAGTCACCATTACTGGGACTAGCTATCACATCCCTGGAACATTAGCCTGGGCTTCTGGATTACCACTCACTTTTCACCCCAAAGAATCATCCTCTGCCAGTTTCAGCATGATGTCACCACCACACACATCTTCCCCACAATCCCCGTCAGCATTCTGCAGGGACCATTCCCCCCGGGGTACCCTGGTCCACATCTCCATCACACCCAACACCTCACCCTCTTCCCACAGCATCTTCTCATGCAACCGCAGGTGTAACACCTGACCCTTTACTGTCTCCCTGCCCACCATCCCAGGGCCTTAACACTCTTTTCAAGTGAGGTAGCACTTCATGATCAACTCCTTCAATCTGGTCTATTGCATTTGCTGTTCCCAATGCGGTCTACTCTACATTGGAGAGACTAAATGCAGACTAGGTGACCACTTTGCAGAACACATTTGGTCCATCCCCAAGCAGGATCCATACTTCCCCGTCACTCATCATCCTGCTCTCATGTCCATCCTTGACCTGTTGCAATGTTCCAGTGAAGCCCTGCGCAAACTAGAGGAACAGCCTTCCGGACTTAACAGTTCAACAACTCTGGTTAGCACTGCTGCTTCACAGCGCCAGGGATCAGAGTTCAATTCTGACCTCGGGTGACTGTGTGGAGTTTGCACTTTCTCCCCATCTGCGTGGGTTTCGTCCTCGTCCAAAGATGCGCAGGTTAGGAGGATTGCTAAATTGCCCCTCACTGGGATTACATCGGATGCTTTCAGAGGGTCGGTGCAGGTTTAAAGGGCCTCCTTCTGCACTGTAGGGATTCTATGAACTTCAGACTGTGAACTCTCTCCTCCTGCACCCCATTTTTATTTCTATACATTTCTTCCATGTTTCCCCCTCACCATTGTTTCCCCCCAACCCCACTTGAGCCATCTGTTCCGTTCCTAGTTGCCCTTTGACACTGCTAGCCTTTGTTCTGCCATTGACATTCTAGTCGATTCGCCACTATCAGCATCCTTCTTAGCCTCATTCACCTCCATTTAAATTCCTTTTGCCTGTCAGTCCTTACCGTTGTCAATCTCCACCTATTGCTGGCCCCCTATCCAATCCCACCACTCCAAGTCCCACACAACAATAAATCTGACTGTATCCCCAGTTCTTTCAAGCTTTGACAAAGGGTCAACCAGACTTTAAACGTGAGTTCCCTTCTCCCAGTGTGCTCCAGTTTCCTTCCAGTCAAAAGATGTGCAGGTTAGGTGGATTGGCACTGATCAATGCTTGGGGTTACAGGAATAGGGTGGGAAAATGAGCAGAGGTAGAGTCTTGCAGTGCGTCAGTGCAGGCTCGATGGGCCCATTGGCCTCCTTCTCCACTGCAGGGATTCTATAATATTCAATGTGGAAAATTGCCACGCTATGTCCTGTACACAAAAGCAGGACAAATCCAACCCAGCCAACTAGCACCCCATCGGTCCACTCTTGATCATCAGTAAAGTGACAGAAGGGGTCATTAATGTTATCATGCAGCACTTGCTCAGACACTCAGCTTCTGACCTCATTGCAGCTTTGGTTCAGACAAAAGAGCTGAACTCCAGAGCTTAGGTGACAGTGACCACCCTTGACATCAATGCAGCATGGATCGAGCATCAAGGAGCCCTAGCAAATCTGAAAACAATGGGAATTGGGGGAAACTCTGGTGATTGGGACCATATCTGGCACAAAGGAAGATGGTGTGGGTGTTGGAGGTCTATTATCTCACTTCCAGAAGATTGCTGCAGGCGAGCCTAAGCCCATCACCTTCCACCGGAGTAACCCTTTGGAGCAGTACTGTTCTGCTTGGCGTGGCTGAAGAGCTGTAATTGTGCCCATAAGTCAATGGTGGATGGCAGTCTCAGGAGACGAGACTAAACCATCAGGTGGTGAGCAATTTTCCTCTACACCTTGCTGTAACATTATATTCTGCAGTCTCTCCTTCCTTCCCCATGTACTGTATGCATTGTTTGTACAGCATGCAAGAAACAATACTTTTCACTGTGTACTAATATATGTGACAATAATAAATCAAATCAAGTCATTGTAGGGCCCTCTGATTTGGAGCAACATTTGAGGCTAGATCAAAAGTGAAGACTTGAAATCCCTCATGAGGGAGACAATTTTAATAAAACTGCACAACTCAGTGGACAGTGATATCTGGGTAGGATGCTGAGAAATCGATTTGATGCCAATGTGGTGTGTTTGAGCAGTTTGCCTCTTAATTCAAATGTACCTCATCTTAATTCTGAATGTTAGCATATGAGAGACTTTGTAAGCAGTTTTACTTTTCTGACTCTCAAGTTTATTTTGGCCCGTTTAGAAAACTGGAATCTTGCAGTTTTATTCAAGTATCTTGGATCTCAAACTCGGTCTACTTTGTCACAAACCGGATTGTAGCAAAATTTGGGGATCCGGTCTGACATTGCGACAAGTTAGGTTGCAGAACAACCATGATCTCAAGACCCACTCCTACGGTCATGATGATAACACAATGATAATGCAGTTAATGGTCATATAAATTTATATATTTTGGTGTTCAACTCGGTCTTTCATAATTCTGGCCAGCAAAAGAGTTACACTTTATTCATGGGTGATAATGCACACTTGCTGTGACTGATCGAACTTTGTGAATGAAGAATTTGGATGAGCATAGGTGAACCAATCCAAAGACATGTTATCTGGTACTCTTCAAACAATATAGACTGCCTACAATAATTTCCATTAGTGTTTCCCCATATTTCAAGGTATTTAGCCCAACCTCACCAATCACTGCACCCAAGCTGTGCAAATATTTAATAAAGAGTATTTGCTAATCCAGAAAGCATTTTATTTTCCCTGCCCAACTTGCAAAATTTTACATTTTCAAAATCACATTAAAAATCACATTTCCTTAACAAAACTACCTCATATTCAAACACGACAACCAGAAGCTTCTGTATAAACAGCACAAGTCTTACAGAAGATGAAGAAAAACAATACTAACATATGAAAATACTCCAAGTTTTAACATTTAATTCCTGCATACTGTCTGCATTTGCACCTGTGATTCCCTGCAACTGAAGTCTCTGAACTCATTCTAACCACCTGGGATTGGGGTGCATTATTCCTACAGGGAGAATAGAAAGTCTTGACTGTTAATCAAACATTTCACCACATAGCTGCTGGTCATGGCAGCAGAGATTGCAAAACAGGTTGCTTACCTACTCCAATAATTAAGGAATCATGCATAGTTTTGGTAGCAGCAGAGATTGCAAAACAGGTTGCTTAGCTACTCCAATAATTAAGGAATCATGCATCGCTTCAGGGATACAAGAAGAAAAAAAGAAAATAATGGGAACAGTTCACACAATTTTAAGTTTAAAAAAAAAATAAATTTAGAGTACACAATTATTTTTTCCAATTAAGGGGCAATTTAACATGGCCAATCCACCTACCCTGCACATCTTTGGGTTGTGGGGGTGAAACCCACGCAGACACGGGGAGAATGTGCAAACTCCACACGGACAGTGACCCAGGGCCGGGGTTCGAGGCAATTTTAAGTTTAATGAATTCTGGCCATCTGAAAGGCATTCTTCAATAGCTATTTGAAACATTTGCACATTTGGCTTTGTTTCAATTCATATTCCACTAACTCCTCAAAAATACTAAATTCTGTAGTATCCAATGAAATGAAAATCAAATGAAATGCATTGCTCCAATCTGATATCTCAGATAATTACTCTACTTGATAATTTGCAAAAAATAATTTTGCATAGCATTCACTGTGTATTTTGTAAGTCAACATAAGAATGTTTTTACTGGGAACTAAATTAATTATGCTTAAAAGGTCTCAATCTCTTCCACCATAAAGAACAGGGTTTCAATCACAGCTTTCATATGTTGAATGATTTGTTAGAATTCCTGATTGGGTAGGAATTGTTTTGCTCCAGTTGTCGAGATCCCTTTCCAATGAATCACCATTACCTCCAGATTATTTTGTGAGGGGGGGAGCAGAGCGGTGGGGTGAAAGACACAAAAACACAAACCTCTTCCTGTTAGGGTCAGTCAACTGAAATAGTCCACAGAAACATGCAAATGAACTGATAATAACAGAACTGTTAACAAATCCCTGAAATGATTTGTGCCCAGCTCCATCTCAGAGATACAGATCTGTGGCGTAACACTAAATATATACGAAAAGGATAAGTTATTCACAAAAAACATTTCAGAGTGGAGTTACGATCTCTACAAATCAGTATTCCAACATTCAAATTAATCTTAAGTGTCTTTATAGTTCTTTATTTAAAATAAATTTAGAGTACCCAATTGTTATTTTCCCCAATTAAGAAGCAATTTAGGCGGCCAATCCACTTTTTGGGTTGTGGGGTGAAACCCACGCAGGCACGGGGAGAATGTGCAAACTCCACACGGACAGTAACCCGAGGCCGGGATTGAACCCGGGTCCTCGGTGCCCGAAGGCAAGTGTTAACCACTGCACCACCGTGCTGCCCCGTGTCTTTCTAATTCTAACTTACAGTGAAGGCTATAACCAACATTGTAAGTTTGCAGTAAGGACGTTTCTGTACCCACAAACAGTACTGAACTGCAAAAACTGTAGCTGACAAAGCACCACAGGTTAAAGTTCTAGGATGGTTTTGAGTGTGATCCAATTATAAAAACATCAATACAATCTCACTGAAACAAGCCACCAAAAGCAGTAAACTCGCATGTTCCACCACCAATTATATTCTTAAAACAGTCCATTTGGTAAAAAGAGTATCATTGCAAAAGTTTCTTGTAGCGTTACTTCTTGCCATTTTCCCCCTCCTCTCGTAGACAATGACTCCTTGTTGGCATATGCTGCACAAGTGTCAAACACGCTTCAGTACATCACTTGTGGTTACTATTTATTTGTGCATTGACAAGGAGCATCAGCATGCTATTGAATGGTGGTGGGTTTCACTGCCAAGTCTGATCCTTTCCTTACCTGATATCCACACAAGCATACTTCTAACGGGTCCAAGAATAGTAATGAGTTGAATCAAATGGATATAGCTAATATAGCATCATCTATTGAATGCTTGTGTTCAAAATTCTATGTCCATTTCCAATTGAAAAATAGTATAAGGTATTTATCCCAGGTTGATTCCTCTTCCTCAAACACACTGACAAGGAAGCTCCCAGTGCAACATTGGTAATTATACTGAAGGCTGTACCTTTTGCAGCAGTCTAGGAGACAACCTATGAAAGCCAATGCTACTTTTGTTTCCAATGAACAATCGGGAAATATTTCATTCAAAAGTGTGGCTCTCCAATACCTTCCCAGAGTGACCATTCGTCAAGTCATAGCCAGTGAATGTTGATGGGCTAGTCAATCAGGGAGGGAATCACAGGCTGGTCTGATCTTTTTCTCAAATGGGATCAATGTATATACACTTGCCAACATCAAAAGCCACTGATTTAATGAGTAAAAAGCTTTGGCAATTCCTCCCCTTCATTTCAGATGATGCCATCACATTTTATTGTTATCATTTCATATTAAGCAACTGACTCCCAATTTAGCAAATGCTTTGCAGTCTATGTTTTAGACTATCTTGGTGAACAAATGCACTCCTAAACAGCCTACAGAAAGAGCATCACCTCAGAAAAAATGCAGAAAGAGATCACAGCTATCTGTTTGAGGCCCCAGATCCTGATAATTAAGCTAAGTGCTTTAGATGTGTTACTGAGAAACGGTTAATAAACCCATAATGAATCTTTTAAAACTGGGGTTTCCTTATTTTTAAATGCAGTGAAGCACCTGTCTCAGCAATATTATCGTTGCACAGCATTGGTGGCAACCTTAAGTTGTACAAAGTATTCCTTGCACTAATAGTGTGGTATTTACAGCATCAATTTTAGGTGTATTTCACTAAAAATGCCTTTATTGAAACAAAGTACTGCTTGAAACAGGTTGCCTAACTTTAAATATACTTACACAATTCATAATAATAATAATCGCTCATTGTCACAAGTAGGCTTCAATGAAGTTACTGTGAAAAGCCCAATCCATATACTGAAATGGAGACATGTGTGTTGTGCCTGCAGGTTATAAAGAGCAATAAATCTACATTTTTTCACATATTTTCACAATGCTATATCCTTTTAAAACAACCAAATAAAAACAGACTGACATCAGATATAACACCCTCTTTGCCAATCTTACACCATGAGCCCAGAAATTAAGTACGCAATCATTTTTTTTTTTTAAAGCATTTAGGATGTGACTGCTCAGCACATACACTTTCCTTTGATTCAAATGTTTAGCGGGAAGTATTTCTTCTCTGCACTCTTTGTAGCAAACTTGGAAATGTATTTATAGATAACCCATCACAATTTTACTAAAAATAGCAAACAGATTAAATTTTCACCAGAGATCTTATTAGTAGCTCAATTATTCTCCAAGGATGTTATTCTCAGCCTTCAATATTTCTGGCAGATTTCGACCACTTAAATATTGAACTACGAAGTGGAAGAAACCAGAATAAATCAACGGACTGAGCTTGTTACAGACAGACTGCACTACACGCAGGAAAGGTCTGGCCTTCTGTTAAAATTTTTTAAGGAAAGCCAAAGGCAGGACTGGACTAGCTGACAGTAGAATGGCGATTCCAGCACACCAAAAAATAGCAGAAAACAAATGCATTAATTTATTTGACTCAGCAAAAGAGCAAGAGCCCAGTAAATGAGGCTCCCATATTTGAGTTACCAATGGAATAATGCCATGTGGTATACTGGGAACGGTAACACAATCCCAATTTAGAGTTCATTATTTATCGTAGTTGACATCAGAACTACGACAAGACTTTCAAAGCCGGAGAAGAGATCAGCAAGAGTTTCAGCAAAAGCTGTGGTTGGACTGATTCAAGTGAATACAACCACATAAATAACTGCAACTATGGAGGTTTATAATTCATAGCAAATCTGCACCTACTTTGCCAACTATTCCTCATTAGACATTTGTCTTGTCAGAATAGGAATGATGGTACTTAACCATACCTTAATGGAGCATGCTAAATTATAACATTTGTTATAGTTTCATAATACCATGACCCCATTCAGAATAATGTGAAATAAAGAGCAGTATGCTGGAATATCGATGTGAATGAAGAGTCAGGACATAGTTTGCCCCTGCCATTCCACACACCAATGATTTCCTGTTCTGCCCTGCAAGCATGGAACCAAAACTATTCCTAATTGAGTCTATATGCAAACTAGGAATACCTCATTAGTTCATCTGCGACAGCAGGAAATTTAAGTTTAAAAAAAAATTTGGCAGAGTTTAAATGTTTAAGAGTCATGAAATTGCTTAAACCAACATATCGCTCCTACTCCAAAATATAAAACTGTTCTCAGGAGCTATGTGATTAATGATCATGAAATTTTTAATGGTGTAAATTTAACTGAATTTATCGTTGCTATGTTTAACTGTTGATATGTTAGTTTACAGCACTCTAATCAAAAAGCCCACTGTGGCACACGAAAAACAGTCAACAGTAGCTAGAGATGGCATGGTCTAAATGTCGATTTTTGTGTCAGAATATTCCTGTAATGGAATTGTTTGAACGGGTTATCCACTATTTACTAAACACATTGCACTCATTACAATTTATAGTGAGAAAGTCTTTTAAGTATACATTTTACACTTATTGTTGAAAATAGTTTCCATTTCAAAGCAATCTGGAGGGTTTAAGAATGCATCTTAATCCCTATATTTCCTTTCTCCTTCCCACAGCTCACTCAACTCTGGCTTTTGAACAATGGCATTTAGTCCTCGTCTCCAAAATTCCGCAGCTGACTTTTCATTTTCCGCTCCCATAACCTCTGGTTGTCAGAAAATCCTTGTTTTCCCTTGTTGAAGGAATTTGGTCCTGCTGATGTTGGTGTTTTCTCTGCAGAAAGATAATGTCAATTATCAACAAGCCTAATTGTAAGTAAAAGTGTATTACCAGTTTAATGTGTAAGAAGTGTTTCCATCTCAGAGTGGGAGCTCATAAATTACTTATTTATAAAAGTCACAGTCCCCATATTGAATATGGTCCTACTTTCGAGCAGCGGAGAACATCAGACCTGCAAGGGACACACTTTCTGGACAGAGGATAAGAATAGCGCAGGGCTCGAGGCCCTCACCTACCTTCAGGCAGAGCATTGGACATGTGGCCACTGTTCAGACAGCAGGAGAGTTTGAAAATAAAATCCAAGAGTGACGTCACAGGAAGCGGTAAGCTGACTGGTTGGTGACTAACTGATATTAGGGACGGTATCTAAATATCTGAAGCTTAAAAAAAAAAAATTTGTTTGGACAAGTATTACATTCTAGATTTGTTTCTTGTCCAAGGTGTCCATTGTCACTGTTAAGACTGTCAGGTAGGACAGCCAAGTAGAATGTGTGGCCTATCACACGTGGGAGTCTTGGACCAATGTGTGGGAATGCGCGCAGTCGAAGAAATTGGAGCCCCCAGGTTTTGGAGCTGAGCAAGGCGGTTTGGAGACACGTGGCACACCCGCAAGGCGAGTGTTGTGCAAATAGCAACGTTTAGAGGGTGGTCACATGACAGCTCAAGGAAGAGGATAAAAAGGGTGACTACCAGGCAGTTGAGGAAGAACAGGTAGGTAGTGCAGGGAGCGCTGGGGACCCGCTCATCATCAGTATTCCATTTTAGAACTGGTACCTCAGAAGTGCAGTCAGAGGCACAAGCACTTGACTGCACGGGGTGGGGAAGAAGGGAAGAGCAATAGGAGAATCATTAATCAGAGGAGCAGGCAGGAACAAAGACTGACTCCAAGATGGTGTGATGCCTCCCTGGTGCCAGGGTCAGGGATAGCTGCAGGGCATCCTAAAGGTAGAGGGTGAAAAATTAGAGGTCTTGGTACCAACACTATGGGTAGAATGCAGGATGAGGTCTTACATCAAGACCTTCTTCAAAGCCTTTGAAATTCAAATACGTCACATCCACTGGTCCCCTTCCCGATGCTAGTTACACTCCTCAAAAAAACTCCAACTGGTTGTCCAAACATGTTTCCCTTTCATAAACCCATGTTAACTCTGCCCAATCCTACCATTATTTTCTACATGTCCAGTTATCATATCTTTTATAATAGATTCTAGAATTTTCCCTCCTACCAATGTCAATTTACCAGGTCTGTAACTCCCTCTTTACTCTCATTTATATGGATGTTTATTAAACACTTGAGTTAGACCAATAGTTTGAGTGTATGACTTTTGGTCTAACTTCTTTTCTGATGATTTGGCAAGAGTTAATTCATTCACTCAGCAGCTTGAGGATAATCTTAACTGAGAGTTAGTAAACTTAATTCAGTTTGATCTGAACCAAAGTAAATGCAAAGTTGTTCAGCAAACCAAACCATGTTTCAAACACCTACGCTGAGGGGTAAAATCTGATCTCTTTGGATGGTTAATGGGGTCATTGGCATATACGATCAGCAGACCGAAACTCAGCTTTTTGTACATTTACAATGTAAACCATGCGTTGGCCACTAGTTTGCTTTGTAATTAAAAGAGCATACCACATAATGTGGTCTGGGCAGCAGCAAAAGTCTTACAACTATGAAATTATGTTTGAAATGTGAAAGGTAGGGCATTGATAGCTCAGATAAAGGACAAAGTGCTTTTTGCAGTAGCCAGTTGTCAGGGACACTGGCCAAATGTTGCCAGTATGCATAGCAGAGGCAAAAGGATTTCTTATAGTGACGTTGAATGCTGCAGGATTGTTTTTTCAAAGATGAAATAAAACACAATGTCCCACTGTAATTGTATGACTTTGCCAACAACCTTTCCCAATAGCTAAACCTTCCTAACTAGAGCTTGCCTTGATGCAAAATTAGAACCTTAATGAAACTTTGTTGCAGTAAGTCTGATAGGAAACAAAACTGGGTGGAGACAAAACATCTGTTCCAGGGTGATAATAAAACCCAACCATTGAGATTCAGCGAATTTAAAATGGTGGGTAGGAGAGTTTACATGGAAGCCTGCTAGAAAACTGACACACACTAACATTGAAAGTCAGTTTGCCTTCTTTTGAAATGCAGAAAACTAACATCCATAAGAAGGCTATGTTTTATTATATTTACTCGGTTTTTAATTCACTGAGCAACTTGGAAGGAGTCTGCAATTTGAGTGATTATGATCATTCAATTATCTTGGTGGTCTTGGAATGTGCGACCAGAAAAAGGAGTTTAAATGAAGATGCACAAGCAAAGTTGGTTTGAACTCCAATGTGTGGTTGAGCAAAACATTTGACTCCCTATCAGACAATTATAGTCGAAGGTGGAATTTGATTGGACGGTACTAACCTGTAAAGAGATAGCTTGCCCACTTTGAAACGGTAATTGTAATGACATAGTTGCTATTGCAACCAGGAAACTGGAAGTCAATTGCTAATGATCAACAAGAATGAACTGCTCATTGAGTGATCATATGTATAACTTCTTGTAATGTATTTGTGACTAACAGGTTATTGTATTGAGAACTAGTATTCCTACCAAATCTAGTAAAGATATTAATATGTAATTTGGCTTTTACTGTACCTCATTATTTCTTGCATCCAAGCTCTAGAGTATTCTTCAAGGGTTACATCTTACACTAACTAACAATGCCTCACTGGTATACAGCTCATAGGTGCGTGCACCCATTGAGTATAGCTTGCTGCTTTGAACTTCAGTTGTTGAAATCATTAAAATCATACCGTCCCATATTGCTTCATTGCGCATTTTTGCTTCAGGGGGCATTTCCTCTGGCTCACTCTACGGGTAGAAATAAAGGATTCCATTAACCAATTATCAACCTTCTGTAATACAGGTATAATATTTCAAGCCCAACCGTATTAAAATAGGTTGGAAGAATTGGGTTCTTCCAAATTCTGGTACAGAATGGAGGAGACATTTTGCACATTCTTGATACAAAAGTACAATGGTGATTCACCATCAAAAAAGTCATCATTAGAGTCCTTAATATCTTGCTTGGAAGGCCATTTAGCCGTGACACCATACATACATACATGCACACACAATAATTGAGTTCTCCCAAACAAAAAGCAGCACCAACAAAAACCTTTACTGATTATATGGAGAGGCTGCAATGCCTGATGGGTATTGAGACATCATTTTAAAGAGCCTGTGATCAGTAACCAAGCAAATATATTCATTGTAAGCATAAAAGTTGTTTAAAAAATGGATAAATTGAATTTGACCTTATGAAAAGTACAAAAGCAAAAGTGCCTACGGATTGTATTTTTTCTTCACTCGTAAAAGATTACCTATATACAAACTCGTTATTGTTAGGTTTAGAAACTCTCTCTCAGTTCAGGTTGAATTGTGCCATGAGAACTTATTCTAAGAAAGTAGATCTTTCCCAATATTGAGCCAATATTTATCCCTCATCACCAAACCAAACAAAATCAGTCATTAAACTGGTTTGCTGTTTACAAGATTTGTACATAAATTGATCATATTAACCTGCAAATTAAAGTGGCTACACCTCTAAAGTAACATTATCCATCACGTGCTTTGAGATATTCTGAGGATGTGCAAGGAGTTATATAAATGCAATACTACTTCATAATAAACTTAAAAAATTGGACTGAAAAGTTGACATCTGATGACGTACTTGAAGCTCTCAAAACAATCCAGGAAAAAAGATCCATTGTATAAAGGTCAAAAAGTATATAAAAATTGCAAATTAATTGCTACAAATGACCATGGGGTTATTTTCTGCCCAAGAGATCCAATATTTTGTTTATGCAAGATAAAGGCACCCTATCGCACTAATATTTGTTAACGTATACTAGACATTGGCAATCAGAATCATTTTCAAGTCAAATATACATCTCATGTACAACTCACCGTATCAGGCTCTTAATATTCTGTTTGTTATTGAGATATGAGCATTACTGGCAATGCCAACATTATTACCCATCTCTAGTTTCTCCTCACGAACATGGCAATGAATTAGCTTCTTGAACCACTGCAGTCCATCCGGTTATAGATACACCCACGGTGCTGTTAGAAAGGGAATTCCAGGATCTTGCCCAGCGGAACGGCGACTTAGTTTGAAGTCCGAATGATGTGCAGCTGGCGCGGTGTTCCATTGCAGCTGTTTCTCTTGTTCTTCTAGGTGGTAGAGATTACAGGGTGTACAACACACTGTCAAAGGAGCCTTGGTGAGTTGCTGCAGTCCATCTTGTAGATGGTATACACTGCTGCCACTGTGCTCTGGTGGTGGGAGAGATTTTTAAGGTGGTGGATGGGATACCAATCATACTGGCTGCTTTGCCGGATAGTTTAAAATAAATTTAGTGTACCCAATTAATTTTTTCCAATTAAGGGGCAATTTTAGCATGGCCAATTCCACACGCAGTGACCCAGAGCCAGGATAGAACCTGGACCTCGGCGCCGTGAGGCTGCAGAGCTAACCCACTGCGCCACCGTGCTGCCCTTGCCCTGGACTGTATTGACCCTATGGACTGTTGTTGGAGCTGAGCTCATCCAGGCAAGTGGCGAATATGCCATCAAACTTCTGACTTGCACCTTGTGGATGGTTAACAGTTTTTTAGCGAGTCAGGGAGGTGCATTACCCACCCAAGAATTCCCAGCCTCTGATCTATTGCTGGTTCAGTTAGTTTCTGGTCAATGGTAATCCTTAGGATGCTGATGGAGGGAAACTCAGTAATGGTAATAGCTGTTGAATGCCATAGAGATGGTTAGATTCTCTCAAGTTGGAGATGGCCATTACCTGACACTGACACAAATGGTACTTGCCATATATCAGACCGAGCTTGAATGTTGACCAGGCCTTGCTGGACACAGACGGTTTCAGTATCTGAAAAGTTGCAAATGGTACAGAACAGTGTGTGCAAGCAGCGTACATCACCACTTTTGATTGTATGTTGGATGGAAGTCATTGATGATGCAACTGGATGATTTGGCCTGGGTCACTGCCCAGAGGAATTCCTGCAGTGATGTACTGAGCCTGAGGTGGTCTCCAAAATCATTTGTGCGAGAGGTTTGACTCCAACCAATGGAGTTTTCTTCTGATTTCCGCTGAATTCAATTTTGCTAGGGTTCCTGGATGCCATCTCATTCAAATGCTACCTTGATCTCAAGGCAGTAACCTTAAACTACCTCTTGAATTCAGCTTTTTCTTCCACGTTCGCAGCAAGGTTGTGATGAGGCCTGAAGCTTAGTGACCTGTCTGAACTAAATGAACATCAGTGAAGATTACTGCTAAGCGAGGGCAGCATGTGACGCAGCGGTTAGTACTAGGACTGGCGGCGCTGAGGACCCGAGTTCGAATCCCGGCCCTGGGTCACTGTCTGTGGGAGTTTGCACATTTGCCCCATGTCTACGTGGGTCTCAGCCCCCACAACCCAAAGATGTAGTTTAGGTGGATTGGCCACACTAAATTGCCCCTTAATAAAAAAATTATTATTGCCGAGTGCTACTTGGTAGCATGGTCATTGACAGCTTCCACCATTTTACTGATGATTGAGAGTAGACTGATGTACTGTTAATTGGCTGGATTAGATTTGTCCTGCATTTTATGGACAGGATATACCAGGGCAATTTCCAACCTCATCAGGCAGACGCCAGTGTGGTAGCTGTACTTGAACAGCTGACCAGGGGGTGGGGGGGGGGCTAGTTCTGGAGCACAAGCCTTCAATTCTACCAGCTGGGATGTTTTCAGGGTCCATAGCCTTTGATTATATCCAGTGTTTCAGAAATTTCTTGATATCACATTAGTGATGCTGGGGATCACAGGTGGTTGATATGGATCATCCACTACACTTGCGGCTGAAGGTGGTTGCAATGCTTCAGCCATGTCTTCTGGATTGATGTTCTGGGCATTCACATCATTGAGGATGGGGGCGTTTGTGCAGCATTTTTCTTCTCGAGTTGTTTAACTGTCCACCACCATCCACAACTGAGTGTGCAGAACATTAATCCAATCCGTTGGTTGAGAGATCACTTTGCATTATCACATGTCCTATCGCATGCCGGTTCTGATGTTTAAGCATGTATGTAGGCCAAGGCAAGAATTTCACCATGCTGGCACCCCATTTTTAAGTATGCCAGTTGCTGCTCCTGCATGGAATCCTTCACACCTCGTTGAACTCGGGTTGATTGCCTGGTTTGAAGGCAACGACAGAGTGAGAAATATGCCAGGTTGTGAGGTTACAGTTTGTGGTTGAATAGTGAAGTTGCACATCCACTCAAGGCTAGACATTAGTTCCTATCCCAGGGTGCATTCTGTGCCCTTGCTACCTTCAGTGCTTCTTCCAAGTTCTGTTCTTCCTGGAGGATGTGACACATCAGCTGAGAGGGTGACAGTTGGTAATTAGCCAGAAGTTTCCTTGCCCATGTTTGACCTGATACCTCAATGTTGAGGACTCTAAAGGCCACTCCCCACTAACTGTATACCATTGTGCTGCCAACTCTGGTGAGGATGGTTAAAGAGGAGCCTGGGACATTGATTGTAAGGTATGATTCAGTGACTATGCCTGTGTCAGGCTGTTTTTGACTCGGCTGGACACCACTCTTCCAATTTTGCAGGATCGCTGGTCAGTGTGCACGTTTGTCATTTTCAGTGCCTAGATGGATACCATATAGAACAGTACAGCACAGAACAGGCCCTTCGGCCCTCGATGTTGTGCCGAGCAATGATCACCCTACTTAACCCACGTAACCCGTATACCCGAACCCAACAATCCCCCCATTACCTGACACTACGGCAAATTTAGCATGGCCAATCCACCTAGCCCGCACATCTTTGGACTGTGGGAGGAAACCGGAGCACCCGGAGAAAACCCACGCACACACGGGGAGGATGTGCAGACTCCACACAGACAGTGACCAGCCGGGAATCGAACCTGGGACCCTGGAGCTGTGAAGCATTGATGCTAACCACCATGCTACCGTGAGTGGTCCATCAGTTTTATTTTTGAGTTTTCTGGAACAGTCCGATACAAACGGGTCACTTATTAGGCCTTTTTAGAGGGAATTAATGTCAACCACATTTTGTAGGTCTAGAGAACAAGGGTAGCTTATCCATAGCCTTCTTTGAACTCATAAAAGGCCTTTGAGACTGTCACCACAAGGGGTTATGGAGTGCCCTCCTCCTTTCCGGTGTCCCCAAAAGTTTGTCATCACCCTCTGCCTGCTCCATAATGACATGCAAACCATGGTCCTGATCAACGGACCCAATGCAGGTTTGGACTGGGTGAAGCAATGCTGATTCATTGCACCAATGTTCTTCCAATCTTCCTTGCTGCAATGCAACCTCAGGCCCTCCCACCTCCTCCCTTGCCCCATTGATGAATCAGTACCCTCTATGTTGAGCCCCTTTTGGAGGAAGCACTGAGGGTGGCAAGGACACAGAATGAACTTTAGTTGAGGGACTTCAATGTACTGGCCAAGCTGGCGGAGTCTGCAATGAGTAGAATCATAGAAATTACAATGCAGAAGGAGGCTATTCGGCCCATCAAGTCTGCACCGGCCCTTGGAAAAGAGCACCCTACCTAGGCACGTACCTCCACCTATCCCTGTACCCACCTAACCTTTTTTTGACACCAAGGGTAATTTAGTATAGCCAATCCACCTAAACTGCACATCTTTGGACTGTGGGAGCAAAATAGAACACCTGAGGAAACCAATGTAGACTCGGGGGAGAATGTGCAGACTCCGCACAGACAGTGACCCAAGCCGGGAATTGAACCTGGGACCCTGGAGCTGTGAAGCAACTGTGCTACCATGCTGCCCATAAGGGGTAGTAACAAGGAAAGCAAGGGGGAAAATCCTATTTGACCTAATTCTTGCCAATGTACATGTTGCAGATGGGTAACAGGTGGGTAACAGGGATAGGTGGAGGTACGTGCCTAGGTAGGGTGCTCTTTCCAAGGGCCGGTGCAGATGTTATGTCCATAACAGCATTTGTAGGAGTGAACCATCTTCAGCCAACAATGCCGAGTCGAAGTTCTACCTCATCCAGAAGTGCCAAGTGGATGACCCATCTCAGCCTTCTCGTGAGGACCCCGCCATCACAGATGTCAGTCTTCATGTCAGAACTCGGGTGGCCACTGATGATTGTACAATGTTCAGTATGGTTTGTGGCTGGTCAGTTACTAAAGCAGTCCATGCCCTTATGCAGCAAAGCCTGGATTACTTTCAGACTCAGCTGATAATTGGCCCCACACAAGTATCAGACAATGACCATTTACAACAAGAGAGAATCTAACCATCTCCCAATGACATTCACTGGCATTACGATTGCTGAATGCCCAATATCACCCTACTGGAGATTACAACTGGCCCGAAACTGAACTGGTAGTATGCAACAAGATCAGGTCAGAGGCTGGGAATTCTGCAGTGAATAACACCCCCGACTCCCAAAGCCTGTCCTCATCTACAAGGCACATGTCAGGAGTTTTAAAGAATACTCTACACTTGTCTGGATGAGGCAGGAAGCTTGACACCATTCAGAACAAAGCAGCCCATTTGATTGACACCACCTTCAACATTCACTTCCTCCATAACTGACCACACAGTGACAGGAGTGTACACCATCTATAAGATGCACTGCAGCAACTCATCAAGGCTCCTTTGACAGTACCTTCCAAACATGGGACCGCTACCCACCTTGAAAGACAAGGGCAGTAAATGCATGGGAACACTACCACCTGCAAGCCTCCCTACAAGCCATACATAATTCTGACCTGGAACTATGTTGCCTTTCCTTCACTGTTGGTGTCCAAATGCTGGCCAACCCTCCCTAACAACACTGTAGGTGTACCTACACCACCTGGACTGCTGTGGTTCAAGGAGGCAGCTCACCTCACCTTCTCAAGGGTAAATAGGGATGAGCAATAAATGCTGGCCTAGTCAGCAAAGCCCATTTCTTGTGAACGAATAAAATAAAATTTTCCTTCAATTAAATATCAAAACTGAAGCCCTTGTTTTCTGACCATGTTGCAAACTCTATTCCTAGCTACTGACTACTTCCCTCTCCCTAGCAACAGCTTGGTACTAAACTAATTTGTTCGGGACACTTGCGACAGTTGACCCCAAGGTGTGCTTCAGAACACATATTCTGAGGGCAGCACAGTGGCTTAGCCCTGCAGCCTCACGGCGCCAAGGTCCAGGTTTAATCCCGGCTCTGGGTCACTGTCTGTGGAGTTTGCACATTCTCCCCGTGTCTGCGTGGGTTTTGCTCCTACAATCCAAAGATGTGCAGGCTAGGTGATTGGCCAGGCTAAATTGCCCCTTAATTGGAAAAAATGAATTGGGTACTCTAAATTTATTTTTTAAAAACAAACATGTATTCAAACCATCTCTAAAACCGGTTATTTCGACTTTTGCTACAACTCCCAACTTTTCCCTGGCTCAGCTCATATGCAGCAGAAACCCTCATTCATGCCTTGACTATTCCAATGCACTCCTGACTGGCCCCTCTCACTCTACCCTCCATCAACATTTGTCATCCAAACACTGCTGCCTGTGCCTTAACTCGCAACAAGTCTCGCTCATCTATTACCCCAGTGTTTGTTGGCTTATTTTGGCTGTTGGTCAAGTAAAGTCTTGATTTCCAATTCTCATCCTTGTTTTTAAATTCTTCCAGGTCTTTCCCCACTTACCTCCATATTGTCCCTCACAAACCTCTGTGTTATCTATGTTCATCTAATTCTGGCCTCTTGAGCATTTTTTAAGATTTAGTTGCTTGACCGTTGCTCATCAATCTGTTCATGGGATGTTTGCACCAGTGCTGAGGTCTACACTGATGCTTCAGATCATGTAATAAAAGGTTTACACCAAATGGATTTCAGGAAACGTTAGAATTCCCCACTGATCAGCAAGATTCTGTCAGGTGCACAATGCGGTAGTGTCTAGCTGGAGGGCATGGGATCCAAACCAATGAATTTGCTATCCGAGGTGAGCTCTCTTGCTGCATCATCAGTTGTCCAGGCACTAAGCACTGAAATTCCCTCCCTACACCTCTTCAGCACTCTACTGTCATTAGCACTCTTTCCCCATGGTATCTGTGGCCATTAGCACCTGGTTTCCCTGGGTTTCTGTGGCTGTGACTCATCTTTCATTCTCACTCCACAGTATAAATATTTCCCACTCTCTGTCTGTTAGCTTTGACAAAGTCATCGAACTCGAAAGGTTAGCTCTTTTCTCTCCCTACAGATGCTGCCAGACTTGCTGAGATTTTCCAGCGTTTTCCCTTTCGTCTTCAGCACCTCTACCTCACTTTTCCTTCTTAGACACTCCTTAAAACCTCTCATTTTGACAAGCGTTTTCCTCATCTAACATAGTATGGCGACTAGGGGATTTTCACAGCTACTTCATTGCAGTGTTAATGCAATGAACATTTGCATCAACAAATGTTCTACTTGTGACGATAATAAAGATTATAAATAAAGATTATTATAATATCCCCATGTGAGGCTTGGTATAATGTGCTTTATAGTATTCCTGTGAAGTATCTTGGGATGTTTTGTTACAAATAAACAAAGTTGCTGATCCATGACCTTTTATTTATGCAACATTGAATAAGCCCCATTCTAAACATACTTTTCTCTGGACTTCTCTCTCGGAGACAGCAGCACCGACTACCATCAATTGCAATTGTACAGAAATGATGCTCCAACCTCTCAAGATAAGAATATTTTGTTTAAAAACTTACATCCTCATCTTCATTGAAGACCGCTGCAACTGAAGGTTTCTTTGGAGCTAAAACAGGTGGACTTTCTTTGGTTTCTGGGAACAGAAATAAATTATAAAATTTCAGTTCTGATAAATAAACAAACATATGACTGTCTTAAACTAATTTCCAACAAAGTGCAACAGGTTTTTTTTTTGGACCTTACGTTATTATCCAAACATATTAACCTCAACAGGATTGATGTTAAACAAATCGCTCTTCACAATTATATGAGCATTGCAGAGCTATTAGATAGATTAATCCCACTCTTGCCCATTTCCCTGTAAATCTTTACCCCAAGTGAATTTATCCAATTCCTTTCCAATGTTACAAATGAATCTGCTTCCAACGCCCTTTCAGGCAGTGCATTCTAGATCACATGTAAAAAAGGTTTTCATGCTCATTTGCCAATCATCTTAAATCTTGTTCTCTGGTTACTGACCCTTCTGGCACTGGAAGCAGTTTTCTCCTGATTTACTCATTCCTGATTTTGAACATTTCGATCCAATCGCCTCTTAACCTTCTTGGTTCCCGGAGAAACAACTAACTTATTGAGTCTCTCCGCATAACTGAAGTCTCTCATCATTGGTACCATTCAGGTAATGTCCTGCTACACCCTGTCCAAGGTTATGGTATACTTCCTAAAAAGTGATGCCCAGAATTGAACGTAATATTCCAGCTGTGTCCTTATATAAAAATAATCACAGATACTTGCTTCCATACTCTATTTGTTCTTCCATAAAACCAAGGATTGCATATGTTTCTTAACAGCATTCTCAACTTATCCTGCTAACTTCAACGACCTGTGCACATCTATCCCCCGGTCGATGTGCCTCTTACACAACAGCCCGCAAAAATCTTTATTAATGATTTGGATGAAAGCATCAGAGGAAGTTATGTGCAAGTTTGCAGATGACACAAGGATTTCTGTCAATCTTAGATGACAAAAAAGCACAATCAGATCAAGATATAACGGAAAAAATGGGCCTGTGCCTAGCAGATATTGTTGAATATAGATGAATGAGATGTTATGTTCATGTGCATCATGAATGCCAAACTATATGTATGCCATGCAGTACTGGATGGTCAAGGGAGTGTTACAGAAAGAGTCCCTAAGCGTTCATGCTGTGAAGCTACAGCAAATGCATTGTTAGGGTGATTTAATATAAAACAAAAAATACTACGCATTCATCACTCTTCTTGATGTTTTTTTTGTTTTTTTAAAATTTAGATTACCCAATTATTTTTTCCAATTAAGGGCAATTTAGCGTGACCAATCCACCTACTCTGCACATTTTTGGGTTGTGGGGGCAAAACCCACGCAGACACGGGGAGAATGTGCAAACTCCACACAGACAGTGACCCAGAGCCGGGATCGAACTGGACCTCAGCGCCGTGAGGCGTTTGTGCTAACCACTAGGCCACCGTGCTGCCCTCTTCTTGATGTTTTAACAATGATTTTGAGTCAATGATCCATTCGCCAGAGAGAACAGCTTTTTCCCCCTATCAAATTACCTTAAAAATTTCTATTAGATACCTCTTAACCGCCTCTGTTCCAAGAAAACAGTACTAACTTTTCCAACCTCTCTTCATAATTTCCTTGTCCGTGGCAACATACAGGTAATCCTCCTCTGTATCCTTTCTAATGCCGTTACAACTTTCCTGAAGTGCAGTGCTCAGAATTTTCGCAATATGTCAGCTGAGATCTAACCAGTGATTTTAAAGTTCTAGCATGGCTTTCTTTGCTTTTATATTCTATTCTTCTATTTATCTTATTCGTTCGAGTAACCATATGCTTTTCATCAATTTGTCCTGTCACCTTTAAGAATTTGTGTATATGGACATATCACTCATCAGAAAATTGGGCCATTTATATTATATGGTCTTTCCATATCACTCTTCCCAAGGTGCCACTGAGGCAGGTACAAAAACTTTAAAGTGGTCAATATTTTAATGAGCAACTTGTTGTTTCATGAATTTTTTTTTTTAATTTTAAGTACCCAATTAATTTCTTCCAATTAAGGGGCAATTTAGCGTGGCCAATCCACCTAGCCGGCACATCTTTGGGTTGTGGGGGCGAAACCCACCCAAACACGGGAGAATGTGCAAACTCCACACAGACAGTGACCCTGAGCCGGGATCGAACCTGGGACCCTCGGCGCTGTGAGGCAACAGGGCTAACCCACTGTGCCACCGTGCTGCCCTTCATTGAAGTAATTTGATTAGAAATGCATAAGTATTCAAATGTGCTTCAAAAGTTCTGCCCCATTAGCATCATGTAAACAACGATTCTACAATTAGAAATGTCATAACTACACATAACCTGTTTTGACACAACTACAAATGCGTTTGACACACAACAGGGGCTGGTTTAGCACAGTGGGCTAAACAGCTGGCTTATAATACAGAACGCATGCACGCAGGTTCATTCCCGCACCTGCCTCCCCGAACAGGCGCCGGAATGTGGCGACTAGGGGCTTTTCACAGTAACTTCATTGAAGCCTACTTGTGACAATAAGCGATTATTATTTATTATTAAGAAGCAAAAATAATTACTTACATTTGCTCCTAATTTGATGGATATTGGAGCTGGTTTCTTTACGGTCATATTTCCTATTGAAATCCATTTGGAAACTTTTGCAGGGTGGGTTTGTTGTTTGCCTCCCCGGAAGCAGAGTCATCTTGATTTTTCTCATCAGCTTCCCTTTTCTCTGCACTTCGAGTTGAACTTTCTCCTTCATTACTGGAAGAAAACAGTCTAGTTTTCACAGTTTTCTCTTCCTTCTCTTCTGGTCCTGGTGGAGTCGAAACAACTTTACCAAGATGAGATACTTTATCGAGCACTTTGGTGGAGGCAGCAACCTCATTAAGTATAGGGAGCTTCTGTGGGTTGCACTGACTGAACCAGTAGTCTCTTCCACTGTTTGTCAGATACAGTAGATGCAGGCACTGAGAAACCATTTCATAGATGGATGGACTCTATATTTCAGATCAGGGTAGGATTGAATTCCACGTGCTTCCTGTTTCTTGGACCCCAAAGAAAATTCACAGGACCAAACAGTACAGATTTTGATAAGACTAAAGGTCCACACTGAGGAAACATTCACCAATGACTGTACAAATTGTAGACTTTCAGGTGTTACATTATAAACCAGTGGGGGGATACACAGCACCAAAATGGCAATATCCTAAAGTAACTGATGACCAAAAGGGGTGCCACCATCACATCATTTCAGAGTGATTCACGTAGTCAAGTTATAATCAATTACTCTCAAGTGCTACAGTTCCAGTAATTTCAGTTTCTACTCTGAGATTTTATTCTTTATTTTCATGTCTTGCTAATGGGTAGTAACATCCAACAGAATACACGTAGTTCCAGTGGGCAAATAATAGAGATATTCTTCAATCTGGATAGTCAGTTGAAATCTGATTCAACTAACGATAATTCTGAAGACAAAATTCAGAATGACAAAGAATGGCCAAAAACTTTTTAAAAATTAAATTGTTTTCACATGTATAGATCATTTACCACAGAATCAAATTTGTTTCTCTGAGAAATCATTACTTTAGTTGAACTCAGACTTGCTAGTTTTCAAAAAATAAGTTCCTCCTGGATAATTTGAGGAAACACTTCTCAAGTTCAATTTTTTAACATCCACTAGCTATCAGCTTTTGTTCCAAAAGCATATACCAATTAATAAACAGCCTCTGCATTCCTGACAGGGAATCAGCCAGAGCCAAAATATATTTCTGTTCACCTAATAGCTAGCCAGTCAGAAATTAATACAATAGCAGAGACTGTATTACTTATATGACTACACACACACACAAAAAAAAACACTATTTAGAGAATAATCCGACAACTAACATTTGAGAATTTATTACTCAAATCAAGTAGATGCTCTAAATTTCAAAGTGGTCTGCTAATGTGATTTACATCCATCAGGTGAGCTACTGTAATTTAGTTATACTCTTATAGCCAGTTGTCTTACAAAGCAATGAGGATGGTCTAATTCAATGGTTACTGATCAATCAAAACTGGTACTGTATTGGTCCTACTGGATTTTGTGTTGCCAAAACTCTGAATCACTGAATGTATCCAACACTGTTTTCACATGGCATTGTGATAAGTTACCAGTCATTATCTACATTATGAAATAACTAAACATTCCTAAAAAGATGTCAAGTACAACAGTTAAGATTACAGATTGTTACAGGCATCACAAAGTGTGCTTTTGTTATAACTGCCATGCATTATTCTTGATTGCTTCCATTCAGTTACTTGGTTTAAATATCAGATACTGTTTAAAAAATCATGAATCAATAAAAATCTAATTTCAAAGCAAGATATTTGCTGGCAATATTAGATCAATTATAAAAAAAACAGAATTGGCAACAAAACTTATTTGTCCTAAATCCTACACCACATTTAGGCTTCTCTCGATTTTAACCGAAACTACAAATAAATATACACTGGGTCAAAATCAGATTGGCAATGGGCTATGTCACATTATCCGACAAAATATAAGGAGCTGGCTCCCACATTTCACAGCAATTTAAGGAAAAAAATTAAATAAAGAAAAGGGTAAACTAGATCTGCAGTCATACTTGCAACATGAATTATTCCAAGTGTCCGGCTGAATGGTTTACAAAGTCTAAATTACTGTATTAAATCAAATATTACATTGTTTTCAGGTTCACGCAAAATGCAGCACGTTAGTGCGAAAAAAATTACCCTAGAAAGTCGATCGGTTAAAAATGAAATTTGAGCTTCAAAGTGCCTAAAGGTAATGCAGTAAATTTGATTAACCTCGTCTAACAGAAATGCACCATAGCTCGGAGCCTGTGTACAGCGGGGAGGGGGTGGTAGGAATGAGACTCGAGGCCCGCCCGCCTGCCTGCCTACTGATCCCGCACTGGCTGCACAGCCTCCTCCGAGGAGCCGGGCGGAATCGCACTTTCTGCTTTGTTAAGTTTCGCCCCTTCGCTAGTATTGACAATATCGGGATTCTCAATTCCTGCCGCGCCGTGGGTACTTAAAAGATTATGAAGCGGCACCTTCGTCTTGCAGTTTCTCCAGCTCTGAGCGCGTTTCCTCCGCCATTTTGAACCAACTTCAAACCGCCAACAGCACTCTGGGAGGGGAGGATCGTCACTTCCGGCTCCAAGCCACTGCCTGGCCCCTCCTTCTGCAAACACATACATACACACACAAACCCATCATGAAGGC
Organism: Scyliorhinus canicula; assembly: GCF_902713615.1. Taxonomy (NCBI): domain Eukaryota; kingdom Metazoa; phylum Chordata; class Chondrichthyes; order Carcharhiniformes; family Scyliorhinidae; genus Scyliorhinus; species Scyliorhinus canicula. The sequence continues at coordinate 37,846,396 of NC_052152.1, read as the reverse complement.
TGGGAATGTTTTGTTTATCAGTCAACAGTAACAAAGATTTGAAAATCATCTACGTAGTATTCCACATACCACACTAACCATTAATCAACAAGGAAACGTCACCGTTCCATATTGGTACCGATTCAAAGCTATATCAGTTCATTTTCACACAGAAAAACCCATCAGCCCTCGCAGGGTTTTTAACAGCAACAGAGGATAAGCCTGAGAATGGGTTGTTATGTCCAGAACTTTGTCATAGGAAGCTGCTGTGATCTTCATTGCAGTAATCAGGGGGTAAATGTGCCTTTAGAAGGAAGGTTTCAATGTGTAAAAGGTAATAGAGACACAAAAATAGACATTGGACCACTGGAAAATGTAGCTGGAGAAGAAACAAAGAAATGGCAGACGAACTGAATAGTTATTTTACATCAGTCTTCATGGTGGAACACAACAGTGGGATGCCAGAGCTCTAGGAGAATTGGGGTAGAGGTGAGTTCAGTGACCATCACTAAGGAGAAGGTTCTGGGGAAACTGAAAAGTCTGAAGGTGGATAAATCACCTGGACCAGATGGACTACACCCCAGGATTCTAAAAGAGATAGCTGAGAAGATTATGGATGCATTGGTGTGGTGGTATGAATGTGAGCACTGCCATTGGTGCAGAGCATTGGTTCCCCATTGGCTCTGGCTGGTCATGTGCCTCTCGTCCGATTGGCTGGAACTAGTCATGTGACCGCTCACCAATTGGTCGAGAGGCAAGTAGACCCCGCCTCGGAGGCGGGGTATAAGTACCCAGGTTTCCCGGCGGTCGGCCTTTCTCTGTAGTCGACCACCGGGCTAACAACTAGCTGATTAAAGCCACAGTTTGGATCTTCATCGTGTCTCGAGTCCAATTGATGGTGATGATCTTTCAGGAATCACTGGAGGCAGGAAGGGTCCCAGAAATCTGGAAAGTGGCTAATATAACACCGCTGTTTAAGAAGGGAGGTAGGCAGAAGACGGGAGATTATAGGCTGGTTAGCCTGACTTCAGTCATTGGTAAGATTTTGGAGTCCATTATTAAAGATGAGATCACAGGATACTTGGCAGTGCATGATAAAATAGGACTGAGTCAGCACGGTTCATCAAGGGGAGCTCATGTCTGACAAATCTGTTAGAGTTCTTTGAGGACGTAACAAGGAAGTTAGACAAAAGAGAACCAGTGGACGTTATTTATTTAGATTTTCAGAAGGCCTTTGACAAGGTGCTGCATAGGAGACTGCTAAATAGGTTAAGAGCCCTGGTGTTAAGGGTAAGATCCTGGCATGGATAGAGGATTGGTTGACTGGCAGAAGGCAGAGAGTGGGGATCAAGGGGTCTTTTCCAGGATGGCATCTGATGACTAGTAGTGTGCCTCGAGTCGGTGCTGGGACCACAACTTTTCACAATATACATTAATGATCTGGAAGAAGGCACTGTTGCTAAGTTTGCAGATGATACAAAGATCTGTAGCAGTAATATTGAGGAAGAAGGCAGGCTGCAGAAGGACTTGGACAGGCTAGGAGAGTGGGCAAAGAAGTGGCAGAAGGAATACAATGTGGAAAAGTGTGAGGTTATGAACTTTGGAAGGAGAAATGGAGGAATAGACTATTTTCGAAATGAGGGAAATCAGAAGCACAAAGGAATGTGGGAGTTCTTGTTCACGGTTCTCTTAAGGTTAACATGCAGGTTCAGTCGGCAATTAGGAAGGCAAATGCAATGTTTGCATTCATATTGAGAGGGTTAAAATACAAGACCAGGGATGTACTTCTGAGGCTATATAAGGCTCTTGTCAGACCCCATTTGGAGTCATGTGAGCAGTTTTGGGCCCCGTATCTAAGGAAGGCTGTGCTGGCTTAGGAAAGGGTCCAGAGGAGGTTCACAAGAATGATCCCCGGAATAAAGAGCTTGTCGTATGAGGAACGGTTGAGGTCTCTGGGTTTGTACTCGTTGGAATTTAGAAGGAGGAGGGGGAATCTTATTGGATGTTACAGGATACTGCCAGGCCTGGATAGAGTAGACAAGGATGTTTCCACTTGTAGGAAAAGCTAGAAGCTGAGGACACAATCTCAGACTAAAGGAACAATCCTTTAAAACTGAGATGAGGAGGAATTTCTTCAGCCAGAGGGTGGTGAATCTGTGGAACTCTTTGCCACAGAAAGCTGTGGAGTCCAAATTACTGAGTGTCTATAAGACAGAGATTGATAGGTTCTTGATTAATAAGAGGATCAGGGGTTATGGGGAGAAGGCAGGAGAATGGGGATGACAAAAATATCAGCCATGATTGAATGGCGGAGCAGACTCGATGGGCCGAGTGGCCTAATTCTGCTCCTATCTCTTATGGTCTTAAAGACGTGGCAACCCTTCCCTGTGATGAAACATCCACACAGGGAATGTGTAATGGCAGAGGAAATAAAAAGAGAAACTTGGGAAACATAAAATTCAGACGGCTGGCACCATCTGTAGCAGTGAGGAATATGATGGGTTTTATACTATTTAAGAGCGACTGGAGCAAAATAGAAGGACAGGGATAGGTGGGAGGTCAGGAGAGGCAAGACAAAGGAAGCCTAATGACAGTGTTAAAGACTAAAGAAGGCATTGATAGTGGCAAATTAGCAGATTGACGACATGGTGGCACAGTGGTTAGCACTTCTGTCTCACAGCTCCAGGGACCCGAGTTCAATTCCAGCCTCGGTGACTGGCTGTGTGGAGTCTGCACGTTCTCCCTGTGTCTGCATGGGTTTCCTCCGGGTGCTCCGGTTTCCTCCCACAGTCCAAAGATGTGTAGGTTAGGTGGATGGAGGTGTGGGCTTAAGTAGGGTGCTCTGGGTGGCACGTTGGCTCAGTGGTTAGCACTGCTGCCTCAGACACTTCTGGTATGACCATGGAGTGAGTGGTCTAACACAGGGCAGCTCCTGCTTAAAGGCACAGAAAAGAGCTCTTTTTACCCGATAATGAGTGGAATTTTGATCAAAAGGCATAGGTGAATGTTGGAGGAACAGTTTCTCCCGGGAGTGGTATGTCTGCTGGCTATCAGACGCGGCAGAAAACAGTGAGAGAGTTGGCTGAAAAGTTGGAGGGAGCCTTTGCTGTAGCAGCCATTGTAAACATGCAGGTGGGGAAAGGCTGATGCAAGCTGGAAGGGCCCAGTGGAGGAGCTAATGGCGTTTATTAAAGACGAATTCTGCTGGCAGAGGAAGGAAATGCGTGAAGATCGCTCAAAGGCCATCGAAGGAGCTGTAGCACCCCTGAATAATTCCCTGGAACGGATGAGAAGTGTTTGGAGGTACAGCGGCTGCAGATTCGGGAGATCGAAGGAGTGATCTCGGACCACAGCGATTGTGTGGTGGCTCTGAAGGCGGAGTTGGGGCTCCTAGGGGACCCATGTAAAACATTGAGGGCAAAGGTGGAGGAGCAGGAGAATGCCTCGAGAAGGCAGAACCTGCGAATAGTGGGCCTGCCTGAAGAAGTGAAAGCTGTGAGTGCCACGAGGTAGGTCTCGAAGATGCTGGTGAGGCTGGTGGCAGAAGGGGTTCCAGATAAGACGCCTGAAGTGGACTGCATAGGTCCCTGAGGCACTCCACAGTACAAATATTTCCCACTTTCTCTGTCTTTAGCTTTGACAAAGGGTCATCTGGACCTCGAAACGTCAGCTATTTTCTTTCCCTACAGATGCTGCCAGACCTGCTGAGATTTCCAGCATTTTTATTTTAGGTTTCAGGAGCTGAGAGAGCTGAGGAACCACCATGGGCCGTGATTGTGAGACTCCACAAATTTGTGGAGAAAGAGAAGATTCTGCGATGGGCCAGGGAGAAGTGTATCTGCGATTGGGAGGGGGAATACGTCCAAATTTATCAGGATATCGGAGCCGGGTTAGCAAAGCGGCCAGCAGGCTTCAACAAGACCAAGGCGGTGCTGTACGGCGGCAGATTCAGGTTTGGGGTGCTCTACCGGCAAAATTATGGGTGACCTTCGGTAGGCTGGGAGTATGCGGCCGAGGACTTCATTAAGGAGCATAAGCTGGTGGAGACTGAGTGGACAATGCTTCGGAACTGGGTGCGGCACTTTGTAATGGTTGGGAGCATGTTTTGAAGTGGGGGTAGGGATTGGGGGATTTCGTCTTTTGGGGGTTTGCTATTAAATGTTGAGATTGTAGGGGGTTGTAGGGCTGAAGAGTTTAAGTGGGGATGAATGTTCCCATCGCACTACCCTGTGGTGAATGTGTAACCACTATAAATTCACACTGTACATTACTGTGGTCCCTGTGGGCCTTCATCTGTGAGCCGTTGCACGGCTCTGCCCTCAGGGGAGATGAGGAGCAATGTACAGGGCTCCGTCCTTGGCTCCGCCCCCAGCAGGTAAGTATAAGTGCTGCGGTCCTGCGAGTCCGCCCTCAGTTCAGTATAGTCGCAGCAGGCTCAGTTGTAAGCGATTACAGCCACAGTTTACTTCAACTCGTGTCTCTGAGTGAATCGATGGTCGCATCACCCCCCCCACTTCTATTTTATGGGACTGTTTGTGTTTAACATCTGTTTGTTTGCTTTTGGAGAAGGCTGCCTGGGGTTCAGGAGAAGTCCATGTTTGGATGGAGTAGGGTAAGGTCAGCAGGGAACCTTCTTCCTTGAGCTGAGGAGTGGGGGCGCGGTGAGAAGGGGAGGCCATTGGAAGGTGCCTTTGGGCAGGGCAGCCACGCTAGCAGGTTATGCTGGTGAACGGAAGTAAGGTGGTGGGGAGTTGGCTGAGAGGGGTGGCCGGAGGAAATGGGCATTGGCGGCTGGTGGGGAGGGGGGGAAATGGCGTACGGGCGGGGTGGCGACCGGAGGGGGAGGAGACGGTGCCAGGTCGGGGGGTGGAGGTAATGGTGGATGGGGAACCAGCTGGTGCCAGGTCCCGGAGGGAGACTGTGGCCCTGCCGCCCGCCATAGTGTGCCACGTAGGCGTACTGGGTTCGCATTGAGGAGGACTTTTTCGACGAGGGGGTCTGATTTATGGCTCCTCACATGCTTCCGGAGGAGGACGGGCCAGGAACTGTCAGGTTGGGAGTGAGACCCCGTGGTGAACTTCCTAGGGAAGGCAAACACACGTTCGTGAGGGGTCTCATTGGTAGCAGTGCACAGGAGCGACCCGTTGGAGTGGAGCGCATCGGGGGGACCTCCTGCCAGCGGGAGACTGGGAGACTCCTAGACCGAAGGGCCAGCAGGATGACCTTCCAGACTGTCGCGTTCTCCCTCTCCATCTGTCCGTTTCCCCGGGGATTGTAGCTGGTCGTCCTGCTCAGGTGATGCCTATGCTGAGCAGGAACTGACGCAGCTCATCACTCATTAATGAGGATCCCCGATAGCTGTGGATGTAGGTGGGGAAACCGAACAAGGTGAAGAGCCTGTGTAGGGCCTTGATGACAGTGGCAGAAGTCACAACAGGCATGGATGGCAAAGGGAAACGGGAGTACTCATCAATGATGTTGAGGAAGTACATGTTGCGGTCAGTGGAGGGGAGGGGCCCTTTGAAATCGATGCTGAGGCGCTCAAAGGGGCGGGAGGCCTTCACCAGATGTGCTCGGTCCGGCCGATAGAAGTACGGTTTGCACTCCGCACAGACCTGGCAGTCCCTGGTCGCGGTTCTGACCTCCTCGATGGAATAAGGCAGGTTGCGGGCCTTGATAAAGTGGAAGAACCGGGTGACCCCCGGGTGCCAGTGGTCGTTGTGGAGAGCCCAAAGTCGGTCTACTTGTGCGTTGGCACATGTACCATGGGACAGGGCATCTGGTAGCTCATTGAGCTTCCCAGGGCGATACAAGATCTCGTAGTTATAGGTGGAGACTTCGATCCTCCACCTCAAGATCTTGTCGTTCTTAATCTTGCCCCGCTGTGTGTTACTAAACATGAAGGCAACCAACCACTGGTCAGTGAGGAGAGTGAATCGCCTGCTGGCCAGGTAATGCCTCCAATGTCACACAGCTTCCACAATGGCTTGAGCTTCTGATGCACTATCAATTACGCAAAGACGAGAGTAGGATGTAATCGAGGCTTTATTACACTGAGATTGTGTGGCTTCCTAAGCAGCTAACAAAATGGCTGCTGTACGGGGAGCACACATATTTATACTCCGCCTACTGGGCGGAACCAGCAGGCAGGATCTACCCCCGCACCTGTAGTACAAGGGCCTTACCGTAAAGCACCTATAACAACATCCTCTATATACAATATATACATCTGAGTTGACTACCACATTCACCCCCCTGTTAAAAATGAGTCCGGCGGGGGTGGTGGAGAACTATATACAGGAAATTGTGTTTTAAAAGTACAGTTAAAATTATAAATTCAGGTGGTCCGGTGCCTTAATCTGTCGTAGAGAGCGCCCTAGTGTTGGTGGCAACTCCGGCGGCGGCTTGGTCTTCGGAGACTCCGGGAGCGTGTCGAAATCCTCTTCATCCCCGGGTGTGGGCAATGGGAGGACGGATTGTCCTGGAACGGGGGCTGTGGTGGGGTGCGCCGGGGGAAGGGAGGGTGGCGCTGGGGCAGAGGGGGGGGGGGGTGTGGGGAACCCGCTGGTGCAAGGTCCCTGTGGGAGACTGTGTCTTGACGGCCGTCGGGGTATGCTATGTAAGCCGGACAGTTAGGCACCAACAAGGCAGACCCAGTTGGGATCTACCTTGTGATGTATATAATAGTTATTGTAAATAAACTAAGGCTGGATTCTCCGCAGCTCCGCGCCGAAATCACGTTCGGCACGAGGGCAAGAATCCAACTTCACGACGAAATCGGGCGGCGCCGGTCTGGCTAATGGAGAGTTACATTGGAATCTAACCCAAGGAGCGTGGCAGCGCAGAGGTGAGGGAGGACATAGAGGCGGAAATTTTTTAATTCCTTCCCTGACTGTGAGGTTTGCTACGCAGAACCCTTTGATCTCTACAGAGTGAGACCCGAGGCCAGGGAGATTTTCTGATTAACTGGGTGGATGGGAAGAGAACACGCCTTACATGTTGGGGTGTATGAATGCTCTCTGTCCTCCCGAGTCGATCATAGGCAGGTTGATTTGTGCGCATTGATGAGTACGGTCGTCGTCGCGGTCGAGAGCGTTCGTGAGCCGAAACGGGTCCAGGGTCACCGAGGCAAGTCGTGGCAACAGCTGGAGGTTTCTGCGGCGATGTGTGGTTATCCGAATCGGGGTCCTGAGACTCCAGCCAGGTGGCGGCGCCCACTGGTCGCACATGGCTGGGGGTGGGCAAGATGGCGGCGCTCATCCGTCACACGTGGTCCCTGGGGAACAAGATGGCGGCGCCTGGGGCTCGCACATGGCTCTGGAAAAAGAAGATGACGGCGCCCGCTGGCCGCCATGGCTTCGTGGAGAGGTTTGGGGGTGGCGGTCCCGGTTCGCCCCCGGAGACTGTGGCGACCAACCGGGCCTGGCATACCGCCACGAAATGGCCCTTCTTGCCGCACCCTTTGCAGGTGGAGGAGCGGGCTGGACAGCGCTGCCGAGGGTGCTTGGCTTGCCCACAAAAATAGCAGCGGGGCCCCCCCGGGCTGCCTGGTAGTCGCGCAGCACAAGCTTGTGGGGGGGATGGGGATGCATCGAAGGTCAGCTACGGGGGGCGTTCACGCTGCCCAAGGGCTGCTGCGCGGTCGGGGACGTACGCACGGGCATTTCGGGAGGCCACATCCAGAGAGCTAGCAAGGGCCCGTGCCCTTGAGAGTCAGATAGATAGATAGATAGATTGACTATCCAGTTCTGTCTGGAGTTGATGGTACCTAAAATTGGCTCACTAAACTGTCTTACATGAAGCAGGGTCAGATTATATTAGCATTTACAATACCAATTTCCCATCAGGATCCACGTGTGCACGGAGTGAATTCATTAACCTTTTTTTAACCAATTATTAAAGAGGTCAGACAACAAAGTCATGAATTAACAATATATTATTAGCCCCAGAATAATAGTAAGCAGCACTTAAATTTAACATTGACTATGTAAATAATTAGTAGATAGTGTTAATTAATGACATAAACAACAGAATTTTCAAGCATGTCACAGTAATTCAGTATTAACTGCTTGCTGATTATAGATTTGCAGTTAAGATTGATGGGATGAATTTCGGGACAGAATCTTTAGATAGCTGAAAAGTTATCACCAGAAGAGTACTGTCGACCAGTCATGGAAAAAGTAAAATGTCTTGACCTAGGCAGGCAAAATACACACCAACCCTAGAACCCGCCCCCCGACCGATCGGCCGCGCGACCCGAGGATCTGATCGCGTGGATATTAACCCTGGCCGCCTATCAGGCCCCCACCCCCACCCAGTGTCCGCTCTGCAGTACTAAAACAATACCGTTGCACGATAATGGATGGGAGTTGAGTTAAAGTGCTGCCTGACTAAAGTTACTAGTTGGTCGAGGGTTTGCGTGTCGAACACCACTGGGTAGGTAAGGTTTTGTATAACATGTGTGCGCCACAGACAGTCAACAAGATGATTGTCTGGCAGTCATTCTCCGTGATATTGTTGGCCCTGATAAAGTAACGCATTAGCTAGGGCAGCACGGTGGTGCAGTGGTTAGCACTGTTGCCTCACAGCGCTAAGGATCCGGGTTCAATCCTGGCCCTGGGTCACTGTCAATGTGGAGTTTACACATTCTCTCCGTGTCTGCGTGGATCTCACCCCTATAACCCAAAATGATGTGCAGGATAGGTGGATTTGTCATGCTCAATTTCCCCTCAATTGGAAAAAAAATAATTGGTTCCTCTTAAAAAAAAAGTAGCGCATTCGCTCCGCATGCTTGTTCGAATCTTCCAAGCTGGTGTCAAAGACATGTAACCATCCGAACAGAGACATAATGAAAATAGAAATACAACCTTGATCCAACGTGGGCTGGGAGGTGGCTTATTCGGTGGTGTAGCAGCATTGATAGTTATCCAGTTTGACCCTCGTCGCCAGTTTTATAAGGCCATGAAGGAGTCCACACCGAGTAGTTAAGGAACTTAGGTCTGGATTCTCCCAAAATGGGACTATGTCCCCACGCCAGCATTAAAACGCTGGAGTTTTACTCTGGAGATTCCTGCAAAAAAGATCAGCTGATTCAATGCCTACAGGAGGCTAGCAGGGACCCAGAGTAATTCATGCAGCTTTAGCTGCAGATACGGGCCCCTGCACCTCTGGTTTGGAGTCCATGCCATGGCGGACGTGGACCGTGGAGGCAGATTGAAAGCCTAGAGGAGAGAGAGATAAGGGGGTGACCATTTGTGGCTAGAAGCCCCTTCAGAAGGATGCCATGATCAGTGTTCAGTTACGAGTGGTGCAGACGCTATGCTCCTGACCTCACCATCTCCCACACCAAGAGCAGAGCGCCACCCCATCAGATCCATGGCCTGCTCCAAGTATGGGATAAGGTGTTTCATGTTACTGTGCTTGCTGCAGTGTCCTATCTCTGCAGGGCATTGTGAGGCATTTTCTCATGCAACATGTTTGAAGTTCTAACTGTGAAGTGGTTCATTTGGTAGGAAGAAACATGGAGAGACAATATAAAATGAAGCACACTGTTATAACCCGCTTGTATCTTATGGGGTGGGAACAATTAACTTCCCTGTGACCTTGCGGAATATGAGCTCTCCTGTAAAGCGAGAGGGGGACCTCTAAACAATGTTTGGTGTACGGTGTAACCTCCAGAGTTTAACTTTTAAATTTGCGGCCCTATACCCTCCCTCACTGTCTGCAGCCTCGCGGCCGTACAAGGTCGAGCCACCTTCCCTTTTTGGGAACCTCACCCTGGATTGCAAACCCGTCGCCACCAGGAGCAGATGGTACAGTGCCCAGGACCGGACCTTCATTAGATCGGAAGTCCAGCGGTTACTGAAGGAAGGCATTATCGAGGCTAGCAACAGTACATGGAGAGCTCAAGTAGTGGTTGTAAAGACCGGGGAGAAGCATAGGATGGTCATCGATTATAGTCAGACCATCAACAGATATACGCAGCTCGACGCGTACCCTCTCCCCCGCATATCTGATCTGGTCAATCAGATTGCACAATACAAGGTCTTTTCCACGGTGGATCTAAAATCCGCCTACCACCAGCTCCCCAGGCGACCGCAAATACACTGTATTCGAAGCAGAATGGGCGGCTGTACCACTTCCTAAGGGTTCTCTTCGGTGTCAGAAATGGAGTCTCGGTCTTTCAACGGGAGATGGACCGAATGGTTGACCGGTACTTTGTATGGGAGAGGAAGGTGCTGAGGGTGGGGAGGACCCTGCTACAGAGGCAGAGGCAGCAGGGGGGTTGGCATTGCTGAACTTGCTTCATTATTGTTGGGATGCGAATGTGGACAAGGTGCGCCGATGTTGGGAAAGAGAAGGAGAAGGGGTAGAGTGGTTAGGATGGAGGAGGAATCTTATAAGGGGTCTAGTTTGAGGGCTATGGTGACGGTAGCACTGCCAATGGCTCTGAGTAGGTATTCAGGGAGCTCGGTGGTGCAGCCCATGGTGAAGATATGGACTCAGCTGAGGAGGCATTTTAGGATGGAAGGGATGTCGGTGCTAACGCCGCTGGGCCGGTCAAGGTGAGGGATTTGTATTTGGAGGAAGGGTTCGCCAGTCTGGAGCAGCTAAGGGAGAGGGTACAGCTGCCGAGGGGGAGTGAGTTCAGGTATCTGCGTTTGCACAGTCGCCCATGTCTGCCTAGATCTCATCCCCACAACCAAAAGTTATGCTGTGTAGGCGGATTGGTCACACTAAATTGCCCCTTAATTGGAAAAAAATTGGGGACTCTAAATTTATTTAAAAAAAAGTAGGGTGCTCTTCCAAGGGCCAGTGCAGACTCGATGGGCCGAATGGCCTCCTTCTACTCTGTAAATTCTATGATTTTTTTGTTATGAATTTAGATTATCCAAAATTTTTCCAATCAAGGGGCAATTTAGCATGGCTAATTCACTTACCCTACACATTTTTGGGTGTATGGGGGTTCCCTGTGCCAGACACAGGAGAATGTGCAAACTCCATGTGGACAGTGACCCAGGGCCTGCAAACTCCACGCAGACAGTGGCCCTAGGGCCGGAATTGAACCTGGTCCTTGGTGCCATGAGGCAGCAGTGCTAACCAGTGCTCCACCGAGCGGCTAAATTTTATGATTCTATGTGTGAATTGCAGATGTCCTGTGGAGGAGGGTTGGAACAAAAAATGGATTAAAATGGGGTAAATAAATACCTTTGTGATCGTATGAACACTTCTTCCTTCTGTGACAGAGGTATTCACAGACATCTTTAACCTATCCCTACTCCACTCCGAGGTCCCACCTGCTTCAAGAAGACCACCATCATACCGGTACCAAAGAAGAACCAGGCAACATGCCTCAATGACTACCGCCCGGTGGCCCTGACATCAGTTGTAATGAAGTGCTTCAAGGGGCTGATCATGAAGCGCATCACCTTCATACTCCCGGAACGCCTTGACCCACTTCAATTTGCATACCGTCGCAACCGGTCCACATCAGACGCCATTTCCCTGGCCCTACACTCATCCCTAGAGCATCTCGAAAACAAAGACTCCTACATCAGACTCCTATTTATTGACTACAGCTCCGCCTTCAACACCATAATCCCAGCCAAGCTCATATCAAAGCTCCAAAACCTAGGACTTGGCTCTCCACTCTGCAACTGGATCCTTGACTTTCTGACCAACAGACCACAATCAGTAAGAATGAACACCAACACCTCCTCCACAATAGTCCTCAATACCGGTGCCCCGCAAGGCTGCGTACTTAGCCCCCTACTCCCTGTACACACATGACTGCGTGGCAAAACTTGGTTCCAACTCCATCTATAAGTTTGCTGACGATACGACCATAGTGAGCCGGATCTCGAATAACGACGAGTCAGAATACAGGAGGGAGACAGAGAACCGAGTGGAGTGATGTAATGACAACAATCTCTCCCTCAATGCCAGCAAAACTAAAGAGCTGGTCATTGACTTCAGGAAGCAAAGTACTGTACACACCCCTGTCGGCATCAACGGGGCCGAGGTGGAGACGGTTAGCAGTTTCAAATTCCTAGGGGTGCACATCACCAAAAATCTATCCTGGTCCACTCACGTCGCGCTATCACCAAGAAAGCACAATAGCGCCTATACTTCCTCAGGAAACTAAGGAAATTTGGCATGTCCACATTAACCCTTACCAACTTTTACAGATGCGCTATAGAAAGCATCCTATCGGGCTGCATCACAGCCTGGTATGGCAACTGCTCGGCCCAGGACCGCAAGGAACTTCAGAGAGTCGTGAATACCGCCCAGTCCATCACACAAACCTGCCTCCCATCCATGGACTCCATCTACACCTCCCGCTGCCGGGGGAAAGCGGGCAGCATAATCAAGGATCCCTCCCACCAAGCTTACTCACTTTTCCAACTTCTTCCATCGGGCAGGAGATACAGAAGTCTGAGAACACGCACAAACAGAATCAAAAACAGTTTCTTCCCCACTGTCACCAGACTCCTTAATGACCCTCTTATTGACGACCTCATTAACACTACACCCTGTATGCTTCAACCGATGCCAATACTTATGTAGTTACATTGTATATCTTGTGTTGCCCTATTATGTATTCTCATGTATTTTCTTGAATTTTGTTTAATTCCCTTTTCTTCCATGTACTGAATGATCTGTTGAGCTGCTTGCAGAAAAATACTTTTCACTGTACCTCGGTACACGTGAGAATAAACAAATCCAATCCAATAATCAGTAACTTGTATATGAATATAAGATATTCACAAATAAATCAATAGGGAATGCAGGAGAAAATTCTTTACCTGGAGTGGTTAGGATATTAAACTCACGACAACCTCGTGGTTTCAGCATTGTTTGTTTCTTTTCAGATTCCAGTGTCTGCAGTTTTCTGATTATGCCTAATGCATTTAGAATTGACCTTTGAACAATTCTTCACTTGAACAAATTGTATTCCTCTCTTCCAATAGTTCACCTTCATTACTGTCTCCTTTCCTTTTTGATCATTTTTCTACTGGCTGGCTTTCACAGTCACATCTTGTAGTGAATGTGATTCACACCAGATTATAACCTGTATATACATGTGTCTATATTGTAAGTGCAGTTGCACTACCTGACCTCCAGGGGGAGTAGCTCTGGGAATGCTTGAGAGTTGTACGGGGCTTCTCCCTTGGCTCTGCCCAGGACTCCTCCCCTGGGAGCTGCTGTATAAAGATCAGTGCCACAGGGTCAGCCGGCCAGTTCACCGAAAGTTCAACGGCTAACAGGCTGGCTCTGTTGTAAGTATATTAAAACCGTTATTCTAATCCTACAAGCACGTGTCCGTAGAATTGTTGGTTCCAACACATCTCTTCTCAGCACCTGCTTACAGCTCCAATTCATTCGATAGAGTTCAAATTGCATCCTTCCTGTTTCAGATGAACCCATGATAACCAATGCTCATATTCCTACAATAACCACCATTGCAGTTTCATGACATCAACCTTTCCACCACTGTTGTAATAAGGGATACAAGCATGACTCCATTAGAAGATAAAGTTTCAAGTGATCCAGTCTTTGTTTCACTTTTGAATTAAGCAAAACACAGCACACAGCACTGATGTCTTCACGTTTTACACCCATGTCTAACTGTTCTCACATGCCTAGCCTTAGTAAATAAACTCACAACAGGCTTACCCAATCCTTCGTGAGCTATGGTGCATTGTGTCTTGTAAAGTAAATGATCCCAAGGTATTATATCATGATAATAACATGACATGGTGATTAGTAGTGATAAGACAGGTGGCCGCAAGATTAAGTAGAGGTATGACATTATGCTACATGGCATGAGATGACCCTCAATGTTTCATTCAGATCTCAACAGAGTCACAGCTTTGGAGGGTGTTGAAAATGCAGCGTCATTACTGTAAAGAAAAACTTCAAAGACACAGCACCAAGCTAGCTTTTGTAAGGGCAACAAAGAGTTCACACCAAGTAGGTCGAAACAAAAACTTACCTTATTTACAATACTATTATCCACAGCTCCAGTGGGTCCCCTACTGGGTCTTCTCTAGTCGGTGCCTTACTAGCCGACTCTACACAAAGCCAAATATTGGGCGAAATTCTCCGCCCCCCCACGACGGGTGGGAGAATAGCGGGAGGGCCTTCCCGACATTTTGCCGCCCTCCCGCTATTCTCCCCCCCCCCCCCCCCCCCGCCGAAGTCCCGACCCGAATCGCTGCCGCCGTTTTTTTACGGTCCGGCAGCGATTCTCAGCTGTTAGATGGGCCGAAGTCCCAGCCCTTTCCGCCGTTTTACGAACGGCAAACACACCTGGTCTTGCCGTTCGTAAAACCGGCGTCACAAACTCGCTATTAATAACCATGGCACCGATTGGCACGGCCGTACCAAGGGTGCCATGGGCCCGCGATCGGTGGGCACCGATCGCGGGCAGCGGGCCCAATGCCCGCGCACTACTTGTCCTTCCGCCGCCCCGCAGTATCCATTCGCGGGGCGGCTGAGGGGCAACCCGGCCCGCGCATGCGCGAGTTTCGCGCAAAAACGCGATGACGTCACCCGCGCATGCGCGGGTTGGAGTCTTCCAAACTGCGCATGCGCGGCTGACGTCATATGACGCGTCAGCCAGCGCTAACTCCGGCAAGCGGGCTTAACGATTTTCGTTAAGCCCGTCTTGCCGGAGCCTACGGCGTCGGGCTGCTAGCCCCGACCGGGGACCAGAATCGGTCCCCGGTCGGGAAGGGGCGCGCTGCCGTAAAACCCGCCCGGGTTTGACGGCAGCTTTACGATTTCTCCCGTTTTGGGAGAATCTCGCCCATTGTTTTTTTTTAGAAAACATTTTATTGAAGCATTTATAATTTTAAAGCCAAATATTGTTAAGGGTTCCCACTGCCTTATCAGAGGAGCTTGCATTCTGCAAGATCCACGGGGTAGTTAATCATCCCTACCTCATAAAACCCATGTGGGATATAACACTAGTGCTCAGGTAAAGAGCTTGTAAGTAGACATAGCCCTCATGGTAAGATTGCAGCATATAGTCTTTCAGTTCTGTGAGTGGGACAGAGCATAAAGAGGACCAGCACCGGTTAGCTTAGTTGAGAAAAGCAGGTGACCAGGGTGTGGGCTGGATCGATCGTGAGAAAGTAAAACTCAGACAAAAAAGTCATAAAAATCAGGCTAGAGAAGGTTTTGATTATAACAGGGAGATGCTGAATAGTAAATTGAACAAAAATCAAAGATGGCATTACTCCTTGGTACATTCTCACTACAACCCGTCTTCGTGGGCAGAGCTTTGAAAAAGCACACATGCATACACAAGGCGATTCCCAAATCAGAAAATGACAATGATGTGCACAATGAAACGAAGAGTGGTGAACACATGTATCACACTGGCAATCTTGTGGAAATTGTAGATACCATCACACCATCCAAGGTGTTTGCCAAGATTTCAATTATCTGCTCTAAGAACTTTGGTAACTTACTTATTGTCCAAGATTGATGCAGGGGCAAGTGCCAACATCCTACCCCTGCAAATTCTGTCCTGTTGGACTTTAACCTGGTGTTGTAAGACTTCTTACTGTGCTCACCCCAGTCCAACGCCGGCATCTCCACATCATCCACAAGCATGGAAGGCCATGGTGAAACCTACCACTGTGAAACCTTGAGCATACAACAGTTCACTCATTCCATGTGCAGGATCCATGGTCTTAGAGTATGAGAACAAATAGTCCTCTTGGGTATCACAGATATTCTACTAAAGGCCGAGTGATTGTAGTTCTACCTGAATGTCATGACCTCACACATATAACAATCCATGGAATCAGTCAGGCATCTGTTACAACACCCTTGGCTAGTGCGAGGTTGATTCCAGCCTCACAGGCCCTGGAGTCCCAACACAAGTGAATTAACCAATAATTTGTCTAAAATGTGCAGATTCTTTACCCCTTGACTGCTCAATAAGTTATAGCCACCAGGTTTGAAAGTTGAACTCAATAGCTGTTTATTTAAAACAAGAACAAAGTTGAAATATGCAATAACTGCAATGAAACACAGGTTAGATGATCTACTTCTCCCCTCCCCTTTTATCACCCCACCCTCTACCCAACCACACACATGGCAGACACATACATGGGAGGAATGATGCTTGAAAGTTGATTCTCATATTGGACACACACACCTCCCCCTCACTCCCTCATACACACTCATGTTTCTCTCTCAGTCACACACCTCTCACTCACTCCTCTGTCACACACAGTTATCCTCACACACACTCATACTCAAGCACACACACCCTCACACAATCCTCACATATATCCCTATCTCTCACACACTCACCACTCTCTCACCAACACACTCACCCTCACACACACATACACACATCCTCACACACACGTACACACTCATCCTCACACACAGACATACACTCATCCTCACACACACTCACCCTCACACACACTCTTCAATGCAGGACTGAGGGTGTTGTATCTAAATGCGTGCAGTCTATGGAACAAAGTAAATGAGCTTGTTGTGCACATCAAAATTGGCCGGTACAATGTTATGGGCATCACAGCAATGTGGCTGCAAGGGGATCAGGGCTGGGATGTAAATAACCAAGGATGTGTGTCTTATTGAAAGGATAGGCAGACGGGCAAAGGGGGCGAGGTTGCATTGTCAGTAAGGAATGAAGTTAAATCAATAGCAAGATGTGATATAGAATCAGAAGGCATAGAATCTGTGTGGGTAGAGTTGAGGAATTGCAAAGGTGAAAAAGACCCTGATGGGAGTTATGTACAGGCCCTCCCGCAGTAGTCAGGATGTGGGACAGAAAATAAATCAGGAGATAGAAAAGGCATATAAGAAAGGAAGTATTATAATAATCATGGGGGGCATCAATAGGGGCTGGTTTAGCTCACTGGGCTAAATCGCTGGCTTTTAAAGCAGACCAAGCAGGCCAGCAGCACGGTTCGATTCCCGTACCAGCTTCCCCGGACAGGCGCCGGAATGTGGCGACTAGGGGCTTTTCACAGTAACTTCATTGAAGCCTACTCGTGACAATAAGCGATTTTCATTTTCAATATAGAAGTGGACTGGAAAAATCAAGTTCCAAGAAAAGGAATTTCTGGAATGCGCAAGAGATGTTTTTTTGGAGCAGCTCGTGACAGAGCCTACTGGGGAACAGGCAGTTCTGGATTTGGTGATGTGTAATGAGGCAGACTTGATTAGTGAACTTAAGGTGAAGGAACCCTTAGGGAGCAGTGACCACAATATGATAGAATCTACCCTGCAGTTTGAGAGAAGCTGGAATCAGGTGTAACGGTATTACAATTAAATACAGGTAAATACAAAGACATGAGGGAGGAGCTGGCCAGAGTTGATTGGAAAAGGAGCCTAGCAGGGAAGACAGTGGAACAGCAATGGCAGTTTTTGGGGGTTATTAGGGAGGCATAACAGAAATTCATCCCAAGGAGGAGGAATCATGCTAAGAGGAGGATGAGGCATCCATGGCTGACAAGGAAAGTCAAGGACAGCATAAAAGCAAAAGAAAAAGCATACAAAGTGGCAAGGATTAGTGTGTAGCCTTTAAAAGTGAGCAGAGGACAACTAAAAAAGCAATAAGGGGGGGAAAAGATTAAATATGAGTGTAAGCTAGCAAGTAATATAAAAAAACGATAGGTAGAGTTTTTTTCAACATATGAAAGGTAAGAGAGAGGCAAGAATAGACATTGGACCACTGGAAAATGAGGCTGGAGAAGTGGTAATAGGAAACAAAGAAATGGCAGAGGAACTGAATAATTACTTTGCATCAGTCTTCACAGTGGAAGACACCAGTGGGATACCAGAGCTCCAGGAGAATCAGGGGGCAGAGGTGAGTGTAGTGGCCATCACTAAGGAGAAGGTTCTGGGGAAACTGAAAGGTCTGAAGATGGATAAATCACCTGGACCGGATGGACTACACCTCAGGGTTATAAAGGAGAGAGCTAAGGAAATTGTGGAATTGTGGAGGCATTGGTGGTGATCTTTCAGGAATCACTGGAGGCAGGGAGGATCCCAAAGGACTGGAAAGTGGCTAATGTAACACCCCTGCTTAAGAAGGGAGGGAGGCAGAAGATGGAAAATTATAGGCCGATTAGCCTGACTTTGGTCAGTGGTAAGATTTTAGAGTCCATTATTGAAAATGAGATTGCAGGGCAGCACGGTGGCCTAGTGGTTAGCACAACCGCCTCACGGCGCTGAGGTCCCAGGTTCGATCCCAGCTCTGGGTCACTGTCCGTGTGGAGTTTGCACATTCTCCCCGTGTCTGCGTGGGTTTCGCCCCCACAACCCAAAAATGTGCAGAGTAGGTGGATTGGCCACGCTAAATTGCCCCTTAATTAGAAATAATAATTGGCTAATCTAAATTTAAAAAAAAAGAAAATGAGATTGTGGAGTACTTGGAAGTGCATGATAAAATAGGACTGAGACCGCATGGCTTCGTCAAGGGGAGGTCATGTCTGACAAATCTGTTAGTGTGATTTGAGGAGGTAACAAGCAAGTGAGACAAAGGGGAACCAGTGGACGTGATTCATTTATATTTCCAGAAGGCCTTTGACAAGGTGCCGCATAGAAGGCTGTTAAATAAGTTAAGAGCCCACGGTGTTAAGGGTAAGATACTAGCATGGATAGAGGATTGGCTGACTGGCAAAAGGCTGAGAGTGGGCATCAAGAAGTCTTTTTCAAGATGGCAGCGGTGACTAGTGGTGAGCCTCAGGGGTCGGTGCTGGAACCACAACTTTTCACAATGTACATTGACGATCTGGAAGATGTAACTGAGGGCATTGTTGCTAAGTTTGCAGATGATGCAAAGATATGCAAAGAGACAGGGAATATTGAGGAAGCAGGGAGGCTGCAGAATGGCTTGGGCAGGCTAGGAGAGTGGGCAAAGAAGTGGCTGTGGTGAATGTATAATGTATAATTCACACTATGTATCCTTGTGGGCTCTGTCTGTGAGCTGTTGCACGGCTCTGCCCACAGGGGGAGATGAGGAGCTTGTACAGGGCTCCACCCTTGGCTCTGCCCATGGCCCCTCCCACTACCGGAAGTATAAAGCGCTGCGGTCTTGTGATTCTGCCCTCAGTTCTTCTGGTCGCAGGCAGGCTCAGTTGTAAGTCTATTAAAGCCACAGTTTACTTCCTCTCATGTCTCGAGTGAATTGATGGTCACATCAATTTAATAGACTTAAAAAACCACTATGGAATCAGCCCTCAAACCTGATCAACTAGAACTCGACCTGCAGGCCGCAGAAGCGAAGGAAATCTTTCTACACTGGCTTCGGTGCTTCAAGGCCTACCTGGCTGCGTCGACTACCTCCGCTACTACTGAAGAGCAGAAACCCAGTCTCCTGCACGCACGGGTGAGCCATCGCATCTCTACGCAACTCGATAGTACCGACTCGTACACCGAAGCCCTCGCTATACTCGACCGACTATACATGCGGCCTGTAAATGAAGTTTACGCACGGCATGTTTTCACTACCCGCCGCCAGCGCCCCGCAGAGTCGCTAGAGGACTACCTGCGCGATCTAATAGCTCTTGCACGGGAATGTAACTTTCAGGCTGTAACTGCCTCCCAGCATATGGAACTCGGTGTCCGTGATGTGTATGTTGCAGGGGTCCGGTCTAACTACGTGCGCCAGTGTCTCCTCGAAAAAGGGGCCCAGAACTTGGAAGACACTGTAATGCTAGCAACCTCACTGGAGGTTGCGTTTCAAAGTTTGAACTTGTTCCCCGCTGACCACGCGACCCCATCGTGGACCCCCGACCAGAGACTGCTCCAGGCCTGCGCCGCGCGGCCACCCGCCCACTATGGAGTGCCATCGTACCATTTCTGCGGTCAGCCCCAACACCCACGGCAGCACTGTCCGGCCCGCAACGCGACCTGCAGCAGCTGCGGTCGAAAAGGACATTTTGCTAAGGTATGCTTGTCTAGATCTAAACCCTCTAACTCTCCAGCTGTCCAGAGCAATTGCTCCCCCAACTCGCAGGCCCGCAGACCCCGCAATGTTGCAGCGTGTCTGCCGACTCTGCCCGACATGTGCGACTCATGGGGGCCGCCATCTTGGTAATCCTCCCCCACGCGGCCGGCCATGTGCGAGTCATGGGGGCCGCCATCTTGGGCGCCATCTTCCTCACCGCCCGCCACGTGCGATCAACGGGGACCGCCATCTTGGACGCAATCTTGTTCATCGCCCGCCACGTGCAATCAACGGGTGGCGCCATCTTGGCCATCACCCGATGTTCATCTCGACGACTACGACATCCGCGGACAGTCATCACAGGGCCACTCCAGCACTGCTGATCAAGCCACCGACTACCCGCAACTCAACGCAGTCACTTTGGACCAGTCGCGGCCAGAGCACATCAGGAGCTCAATGATGTCTGTTCAGGTCAACGGATACAAGACACCGTGCCTCTTCGACTCCGGGAGCACCGAGAGCTTCGTTCATCCAGACCTGGTAAGATGCTGTTCGCTCCCTATCTTCCCAGCACGGCAAACGATCTCCCTCGCCTCGGGTTCGCACTCGGTTCAAATACAAGGGCGCACCGTTGCGACATTAACAATACAGGGCGCCAGCTACTCTAATTTCCAGCTGTAAGTACTCCCAGACCTCTGCGTCCCCCTCCTACTTGGGCTCGATTTTCAATACAATCTTAGAAGCCTCACACTCAGCTTCGGTGGACCCCTACCCCCTCTCACTATATGCAGCTTAGCGACTCTAAACATCGACCCCCCTCCACTCTTCACTAATCTCACTGCTAACTGCAAACCCATAGCCACTCGCAGCAGGTGGTATAGCCTGCAGGACAGGGTATTTATCAGAGCCGAAGTCCAGCGGCTCCTTGGTGAGGGAGTCATAGAGGCCAGTAATGGCCCCTGGAGAGCTCAGGTGGTGGCCGTCAAGACCGGGGAAAAGTTCCGGATGGCGGTTGATTACAGCCAGACCATTAACCGGTTCACGCACCTTGATGCGTACCCCCCTCCCCGAATTGCAGACATGGTCAACCAGATCGCCCAGTACCGCATCTTCTCCACGGTGGATCTGGGGCGAAATTCTCCGACCCCCAGCAGGGTCGGAGAATCGCCTGGGGCCGCCTAAAATCCTGCCCCCGCCGTGGCAGAGAATCTCCGCCACCTGGGAAGTGGCGGCAGCAGAATCTCGCCACTCCGATCGGAGAGGCCCCTGCGGTGATTCTCCGGCCCGATTGGGCCGAAGTCCCGCCGCTGGGAGGCCTCTCCCGCCGCCGAGGTTTAAACCACCTCTGGAACGGCGGGATCAGCGGCGCGAGCAGGCCCCCGGGGTCCTGGGGGGGCGGGGGGCGATCGAACCCTGGGGGGTGCCCCCACGGTGGCCTGGCCCGCTCAGACTCCGGGCCAATGCCCTGGGTGCACTATTATCCTCCGTGTCCGCCACGGCCTCCGCCATGGCAGGAAGCGGAAGAGAACCCCACATCACGCATGCGCCGGCAGTGATGTCAGCAGCCAGCAGCTGCTGACGTCACTGTCGGCGCATGCGCCGACTGGCGAAAGCCTTTCGGCCAGCCCCGCTGCCGGGGGCGCCGACTTTTAGCGCCAGTCTTCTGGTGCAAACCGCTCCGGCGTGGGGCTGGCCCCCAAAGGTGGGAAGAATTCCCCACCTTTGGGGAGGCCCGACCCCTGAGTGGTTGGCACTACTCCCCTACGCCGGCACCCTCCGTCACGCCGGGTAGGGGAGAATGCCGCCCCTGAAGTCTGCATACCACCAGCTCCCAATCCACCCAGAGGACCGCCACTACACGGCGTTCGAGGCAGATGGTCGCCTCTGCCATTTCCTCCGGGTTCCCTTTGGCGTCACAAATGGGGTTTCGGTGTTCCAACGAGCAATGGACCGAATGGTGGACCAGTACGGGCTGCGGGCCACGTTTCCGTATTTGGATATCCATCTGCGGCCATGACCAGCAGGACCACGACGCCAACCTCCACTGATTTCTCCAAACCGCCCAGAAACTCAATCTCACATACAATAAGGAGAAATGCTTTTTCTGCACAACCAGACTAGCCATCCTCGGCTATGTCATGGAAAACGGGGTTCTGGGGCCTGACGCGGACATGTGTCCCTCTCCCTCATTGTTCCAGGGCCCTCAAGAGGTGCCTTGGATTTTCCTCCTATTACACGCAGTGGGTCCCGCAGTATGCGGACAAAGCCCGCCCACTATTTAAGACCACACTCTTCCCACTGTCAGCCGAGGCCCGCCAGGCCTTCAACTGCATCAAGGAGGACATCGCCAAAGCCGCCATGCGGGCGGTGGATGAATCCGTCCCCTTTCAGGTGGAGAGCGACGCCTCTGAGGTCGCTCTTGCTGCCACTCTGAACCAGGCAGGGAGACCAGTAGCTTTCTTCTCCCGAACCCTCTCCGCTTCAGAACTTCGACACTCCTCAGTCGAAAAAGAAGCTCAAGCCATTGTGGAAGCCGTATGGCACTGGAGGCACTACCTCGCAGGTAGGAGGTTCACCCTCATCACCGACCAGAGATCGGTTGCCTTCATGTTCGACAACTCACAATGGGGCAAAATAAAAAATGATAAAATCTTGAGGTGGAGGATCAAACTCTCCACCTATAATTATGACATCATATATCGGCCGGGGAAGCTCAATGAGCCCCCAGATGCTCTGTCCCACGGCACATGCGCCAGCGCGCAAGACGACCGATTACAGGCCAACCACAATGACCTCTGCCACCCGGGGGTCACCCGGCCCGCCCACTACATCAAAGCCCGAAATCTGCCTTTCTCCACCGAGGAGGTAAAAGCCAACACCAGGGATTGCCCGATCTGCGCGGAGTGTAAACCGCACATCTGTAGACCAGACAAGGCCCACCTGGTAAAGGCTTCCCGGCCCTTTGAATGCCTGAGCATCGATTTCAAAGGGCCCCTCCCCTCGACCAATCGAAATGTGTACTTCCTCAACGTCACAGACAAATTCTCCCGTTTTCCGTTTGCTATCCCATGCCCCGATATGACCTCCCATACAGTCATCAGAGCCCTGCACAGTGTCTTCACCCTGTTTGGTTTCCCCAGCTACGTCCACAGCGACAGAGGTTCGTCCTTCATGAGCGACGAGCTGCGTCAGTACCTGCTCGACAAGGGCATCGCCTCGAGCAGGACTACCAGCTATAACCCCAGGGGGAACGGGCAGGTGGAGAGGGAGAACGCAACGGTCAGGAAGACCATCCTACTGACCCTCCGGTCCAGGAATCTCCCGACCTCCCACTGGCAGGAGGTCCTCCCCGACGCCCTCCATCCAATTAGGTCCATCCTGTGTACGGCCACTAATCAGACCCCTCATGATCGATTATTTGTTTTCCCTAGGGGCACTACCATGGGGGCTTCGCTCCCATCTTGGTTGAGGACACCGGGTCCGGTTCTCCTCCAGAAGCATGTCCGGACACATAAAACGGACCCACTAGTAGAAAGGGTACTACTGCTACACTCAAACCCACACTACGCCTTTATAGAACACCCCGACGGCCGTCAGGACACCATTTCCCTCCGGGACCTGGCGCCTGCAGAATCCACCACCATCACCACCGCCGAGGTACCCCTCACACTACACCCCACCCGACCCCCCACACCTTGCGCCCCCACACCTACAGGTTTCCTACGCCCCCCTTCGCCTGTCGCACCGGTCAGGAACGAAGCTCTGAACGAACCACCCCCCGGAGTCCACC
Source organism: Scyliorhinus canicula (assembly GCF_902713615.1). NCBI lineage: Eukaryota > Metazoa > Chordata > Chondrichthyes > Carcharhiniformes > Scyliorhinidae > Scyliorhinus > Scyliorhinus canicula. Next base: position 37,822,679 of record NC_052152.1, on the reverse strand, counting down.
CTCAAATCCATACCGCCCGTCAGCACACAGCCATCCAAAGCGGCTACAACCCCAGTGCTCCGCTGATCCCAGCGGATGACACGGCCACCGGACCAGCTCAATCATGTAGACCCGTCACCCCCGCCGGACTTGATTTTTTTACAGGGGGTGAATGTATAATGCTTAATTCACACTATGTATCATTGTGTCCTTGTGGGTTCTGTCTGTGAGCCGCTGCGCGGCTCTGCCCACAGGGGGAGATAAGGAGCTTGTACAGGGCTCCACCCTTGGCTCCGCCCATGGCCCCTCCCGCTACCGGAAGTATAAAGTGCGGTCTTGTGAGTCTGCCCTCAGTTCTTCTGGTCGCAGGCAGGCTCAGTTGTAAGTCTATTAAAGCCACAGTTTACTTCCTCTCGTGTCTCGAGTGAATTGATGGTCACATTAGTGGCAGATGGAATACAATGTGGGAAAGTCTGAGGTTTTGCACTTTGGAAGGAGGAATGGAGGCATAGACTTTTCTAAATGGGGAAATGCTTAGGAAACTAGAAGCACAAAGGGACTTAGGAATCCTTGTTCAAGATTTTCACTAAGGTTAACATGCAGGTTCAGTCAGCAGTTAGGAAGGTAAATGCAATGTTAGCATTCATGTAGAGAGGGCTAGAATACAAGAGCATGGGTGTACTTCTAAACGGCTGTATAAGGCTCTGGTCAGACCCATTTGGAGTATTGTGAGCAGTTTTGGGCCCGGATTTAAGGAAGGATGTGCTGGCCTTGGAAAGGGTCAAGAGGAGGAATGAAGAACTTATTATATTAGATGGGGTTGAGGACTCTGGGTCTGTACACGTTGGAGTTTAGGAGGATGAGGGGGGATCTTATTGAAACTTACAGGATGCTGCGAGGTCTGGATAGAGTGGACTTGGAGAGGATGTTTCCACGAGCAGGAAAAACTTGAACCAGAGGGCACAACCTCAGACTGAAGGGACGATCCTTTAAAAGACAGATGAGGAGGAATTTTTTCAGCCAGAGAGTGGTGAATCTGTGGAACTCTTTGCCGCAGAAGGCTGTGGGGCCAAATCACTGAGTTTCTTTAAGACAGAGCTGGATAGGTTCTTGATTAATAAGGGGATTGGGGTTATGGGGAGAAGGCAGGAGAATGGGGATTAGAAAATATCAGCCATGATTGAATGGCGGAGCAGACTTGTTGGGCCAAGTGGCTATTTCTGCTCCTATGTCTTATCCTCACACACACACACACACAAACTCATCCTCACACACTCATCAACCGTTTGAGGCCTAAACCACCCTCTCCCTGCTCCTTTCCTGAAGTCCGAACCCCACCCTACCCCTTTCCTGAGGTCTGAATGCGCCCCCGACCCTTTCCTTTTGTGAGGCCTGAAACCTCCCCCCTCCCTGCTCCTTTCGATGAGCCGAATGGCCTCCTTCTGCACTGTAGTTATTCTACGTTTCTATGAAGACTGCCTGCTTGCCAAGGTTCAACATTAACACTCTAGTTCAGGCACTGTCAAACTCGGGGCTGCAAGCGGCCTTCAAAATGGCCGTGAACATGTAAAAATAATGCGGCCGCACTGCGCATGCATGCCAGATCATTGGCGCGCATGCGCAAAAATATGCGCATGCACACCGATGATCGGGCACGCATGCGCCATGCGGCCGCCTTTTAAAAAAATGGTTGCAGCATTTTGTTTTACAAGTTCGGGGGGGTTTTATTCATTTATTTTATTCATTAATTTTTCTTTTTTTCTTTTATTTTATTCATTTTATTTTAGTTTTACAAGTTCGGGGGGGTTGTATTTGATAAAATGTTACAGGAAAAAAGTGCAGCAATTTGGACAGTTGGAGACTCCATACTTTCCGACACTGGATGGCTTCGCCTTCATCCAACAGGTTCCATTGGAGGAGCGTGTACGAGCGTCATAGGGACCCAAAACCGTTTCCTCCATTTTTGCCAGCAGCAAACAAGGTAAGAGAAAATGGTGGATCGTGCAGGTCGGCCGGCGTGGGTCACGAAGGTCGGCCGGGTTGGGTCCCGAAGGTTGGCCGGTTGGTAAAGATGGGTCCCCGGAAAAAAGGTTTGAAGAACACTGCTCTAGTTAATTCTGCCATCTCAACCACAAGCCCCAAATTAACACCAAATTATTTCACAGGCTTAAAAAAAATAATTTACAGGCTATGGGAGTGACCAGCATTTATTGCCCGTCCCTAATTGCCCTTGAAAGGATAGTGTGGAGCTGCATTATTTGCATTCTTGAACCGCTGCAGTCCCTGTGGTGCCAATCAAGCAGGCTGCTTTGTCCTGGATGGTATCAAGTTCCCTGATTCTGGCTGGAGTTTGGTGGTGAAAAACTGAGTTGAATCAGAGAGAATCCTTGTTTGATTGACTGGGGCTGGGGCCCAGCTTGCAATGCCGGATTTGCTGGTGATGGGCCTGTGAGTTAGCTGTGCTGTACGCATCGGGATGATGTTCTGGGCTCAGTGTTGCAGACTTTTGGTGCTCACTTAATGAACTTTGAAGTATTCTTGAGAGAAGGTTCAAAGGAGTTCATTGTATCTGGTCTTCGAGGCATGGGGCCGAGTGGCGTGGGCATCAGGGTGACAGCGTGCCGAGGTGAAGGCACTTTGATGGAATTTTTGAGAGCTCCTGAATGTTGTTTGACAACCCTGTCATGGCCTTGGCCTTTAAACGTGACATAGATGGTGCTGTTATCCTGCAGTTCATCAACAATCCTGGACTTTATTCCCTTGTGATTATGCTGTTGATCTCATGTTGTTGTTTTTTTCTCCTGACAAGGGTGTATGATATTTGAGCATGAGGGTGAGGGTAGTTTGTTATCCTGTTCTAGCAAAAGACATATTGAATCTATAAAGTGAGATGTGGTTTATAATAATAATCTTTATTAGCGTCACAAGTAGGCTTACATTAACACTGCAATAAAGTTACTGTGAAAGTTCCCTAGTCGCCACACTCCGGCGCCTGTTCGGGTACACTGAGGGAGAATTCAGAATGTCCAGTTCACCTAGCAAGCACGTCTTTCGGGACTTGTGGGATTTAACCGGAGAACCCGGAGGAAACCCACGCAGACATGGGAAGAACGTACAGACTCTGCACAGAGAGTGACCCAAGCCGGGAATCGAACCTAGGACCCTGGCGTTGTGAAGCAACAGTGCTAACCATTGTGCTACCGCACGGCTAAATACAGCTTTATCCTTTTTTATCTGTTGTAATCTTTACACGCATGAGAAGGGATATTAGTGGAGCCGCGATGGAGTGATGGGTGGATGATTGGTGTGGTGGTTGGTGGTCCGGTTGGATTAGTCGTCACTTGGATTAAGGATAATCAGCAATTAAAGCTAAATGTATGCTTTTCTTTTTGTTGTTGCTTTGAATTTTGAGAATCCATACTTATCTCCTTCGAAGGCTTGTGGAAATTGTGTATCCTGGAAAGGACTGAGTTCCTTCGGATTCGTTGTGATTGTTATTTTTCGAGCTACTGGGGTAGGGGAAATAAGTGGCACCGCATACCTGGGTGTGCTCGGTTTATTCCTATTCGATTTGTTGAAGTGAAAGTCTGTATGCCATGTCTCTATGTTGTCGGAGCCTGTGGCGCTAACAATTGTACACAAAGACTCGAGTGAAGCACAAGAGAGGCTTTATTACAGTGAGATGCTATTCCTCCTGCAGCAGCTGTAGAATGGCATCTCAGTGAAACTTACGAATATTTATACAGCTCCCTGTGGGCGGAGCCGGCAGGGGCTTACCGGAGAAACCTGTAATACAGGTACGGCCATACATCCCCCTACTGCAGTAGTTGGATCAACACATTCACCCCCTGTAAACAATGAGTCCGGCGGGGATGATGTGGAACTACAATACATAAAGTGATCTATTTACAAAAGGGCAAAACAAAAGAAAACCAAGAGTCCATCAGGCAATCCGGTCACAGGTTGAGTCGGATCGGCGGTCGAACGTTCCGTTGCGAGCGACGTAGCTGTGGTGGCAACGTCGGCACAGGCAGCGTTAGTGACGACGGTGCAGGTGCTGGCAGTGTTGGTGCTGGCCAGTGGCGGGATGACTCCGGGAGCGAGCCGAAATCTTCCATGTCCTCCAGCGTGGGCAGGGGAACGAGGGATGGACCTGGTGGGGGCGAATACGGGGGCGCCGGGGAAAAGGAGGGTGGCACGGGGGGGGTGGGGAAGGGGCGTGGGCATGGGATCGGCACCCAAGGGAGCCAGGTCCCGGAGCGAGACTGTGTCCTGGCGGCCGTCGGGGAATTCCACGTAGGCATACTGGGGGTTCGCGTGGAGCAGGTGTACTTTGTCCACCAGAGGTTCCGCCTTGTGGTGCCTGACTTGCCTACGAAGAAGGACTGGGCCCGGAGTCGTGAGCCAAGTCGGGAGCCACACACTGGATGTAGACTTCCTAGGGTTGGCAAAAACACGTTCATGGGGTGTGTGGTTAGTCGCGGTGCACAGTAATGACCGAATGGAATGGAGCGCGTCAGGGAGGACCTGCTGCCAGCGAGCGGCTGGGAGGTTCCTGGACCGTAGGGCCAACTGGACGGCCCTTCATACCGTCCCGTTCTCCCTCTCTACCTGCCTGTTTCCCCGGGGGTTGTAGCTGGTCGTCCTGCTGGAGGCGATACCCCTGCTGAGCAGGAACTGACGCAGCTCATCGCTCATGAATGAGGATCCCCTGTCACTGTGGATGTAGTCGGGGAAACCGAACAGAGCGAATATGGGATCAAGGGCCTTGATGACGGTGGCAGACGTCATATCCGGGCATGGGATGGCGAAGGGGAACCTAGAGAATTCATCGACCACACTAAGGATGTAGGTGTTGCGGTCGGTGGAGGGGAGGGGCCCTTTGAAATCTACGCTGAGGCGTTCAAAGGGGCGGGACGCTTTCACCAGGCGCGCGCGGTCTGGCCAGTAGAAGTGCAGCTTGCACTCCGCACAGACCTGGCTGTCTCTGGTGACTGTCCGTACTTCATCGACGGAGTAAGGAAGATTACGGGTTTTGATTAGGTGGTACAAACGAGTGACCCCCGGATGGCAAAGGCTCTCGTGCAAGGCACGGAGCTGGTTCACTTGTGCGCTGGCACATGTATCTCAGGAGAGGGCGTCTGGGGGCTCGTTGAGCTTGCCAGGGCGATACACAATCTTGTAATTATAGGTGGAGAGCTCGATCCCCCACCGCAAGAGTTTATCATTTTTGATCTTGCCCCGCTGCGTGTTGTTGAACATGAAGGCTACCGACTGTTGGTTAGTGAGGAGAGTGAATCCCCTGCCGGTCAGGTAATGCCTCCAGTGCCGCACCGCTTCAACAATTGCCTGGGCCTCCTTTTCAACAGACGAATGTCGAATTTCGGAGGCATGGAGGGTGCGGGAAAAGAATGCCATGGGTCTGCCTGCCAGGTTCAGCGGGGCGGCAAGGGCGACATCTGAAGCGTCGCTCTCTACTTGGAAGGGCAGTGTCTCATCTACTGCGTGCATCCCGGCCCTGGCTATGTCAGAGCGAATTTGAGTGAAGGCCTGTTGTGCCTCGGCTGTGAGGGTAAATTGTGTGGACTGGATTAGTGGGCGGGCATTGTCCGCGTATTGTGGGACCCACAGGGCATAGTAAGAAAAGAACCCCAGGCATAGTTTGAGAGCCTTGAGGCAGTGGGGGAGGGGAAGCTCCATGAGGGGGCGCATGCGGTCGGGATCAGGCCCCAGTAGTCCGTTTTGGACAACGTAGCCGAGGATGGCCAAACGGCCTGTGCGGAACACACACTTCTCCTTGTTATATGTGAGGTTAAGGAGAGATGCGGTGTGGAGAAATCTAGCAAGGTTGGCGTCATGGTCCTGCTGGTCATGGCCACAGATGGTGACGTTGTCTAAGTACGGAAACGTGGCCCGCAGTTCGTACCGGTCAACCATTCGGTCCATTTCTCGTTGAAATACCGATACCCCGTTAGTGACGCTGAAGGGAACCCTAAGAAATTGATACAGGCGACCGTCCGCCTCGAAGGCAGTGTATGGACGGTCCGATTTACGAATGGGGAGCTGGTGGTAAGCGGATTTCTGGTCAATTGTAGAGAAGACCCGGTACTGTGCAATCTGACTGACCACATCAGAAATGCGCGGGAGGGGGTACGCGTCGAGCTGCGTGTACCGATTGATGGTCTGAGTGTAGTCCACGACCATCCTGTGTTTCTCCCCAGTTTTAACCACTACCACCTGGGCTTGCCAGGGACTGTTGCTGGCCTTGATAATACCCTCCCGAAGCAGCCGCTGGACTTCAGACCTGATGAAGGTCTTGTCCTGGGTGCTGTACCATCTGCTCCTGGTGGCGACGGGCTTGCAATCTGCGGTCAGATTGGCAAAGAGGGAGGGAGGCTCAACCTTGAGGGTTGCGAGGCCGCAAACGGTGAGGGGAGGTAGTGGTCCACCGAATTTGAGGGTGAGGATCTGGAGGTTGCATTGAAAATCCAGGCCTAGTAAGAGTGGCGCGCAGAGGTTGGGGAGAATGTACAGGTGGAAATGGTCGATTTCCACGTCCTGTCCAGTGAGTTTAACCAGGCAGAAGCCCCGGATCGGGACAGAGTGGGAACCGGAGGCTAATGAGATCTGCCGGTTGGCGGGATGGACCGCAAGGGAGTAGCGCCTTACCGTGTCGGGGTGAATGAAGCTCTTGGTGCTTCCAGAGTCGATGAGGCAGGAGGTCACGTGGCCGTTGACGAGCACCGTCGTGGAAGAGGGTGCCAAGTTGCGAGGACGGGACTGGTCGAGCATCACGGAGGCGAGTAGCGGGCGATCGGCCGACGAGTCTGACGAGTCCGACGAGTAGCGGCAGCGACCCGGGTCCCGTCTCGAGGGGAGGACAAAATGGCGGCGTCTGGAGTACCTGTGAGGAAGAAAATGGCGGCGGACAAGATGGCGGCGCCCATGGAACGCACATGGAGGCGAAGGATGAAGATGGCGGCGCCCATGGTGCACACATGGCGGGGGCGGCAAAAGATGGCGGCGCCGACTGATTGCACGTGGGATCGGGGGCAGCGGACGGTAGGGCCCATTGTGCGATCAGCTGAGGTGAGGAGGGGGATTCGGGCGCGATAGCGGCAACCGTCCGGGACTGGCACCCCGCTGCAAAGTGGCCTTTCTTGCCACAAGCTTTGCAGGTCGCGGTGCAGGCCGGGCAGTGCTGGCGGGGTGCTTCTGCTGACCACAGAAGTAGCAGTGGGAACCCCCAGGGTGCGCGGTACGGCGAGCATCGCAGGCGTAGTGCACGGGGGTGGCTGCTGGGGGGTCAGTTGCGGGGTCCACGAGGGGAAGGACGGGTGGGCCGGGAAGCCGTTTGCGGGGTCCACGGGGGGTTGGACGGGTGGGCTGAGTGGCTAACGGGGTAGGATCAGGCACTACGGGAGGCGGCCGTCATTGATAGCGCCAGAGTCTTTGTAGCCGCGAGATTGAGAGCGGCCCCTTCCAGCAATCGTTGCTGGATGGGGTCCGATGCAATACCCATAACAAAGGCATCCCGCATGAGTAAGTCGGAATGTTCTGTGGCCGTGAGAGCCTGGCAGTCGCAGTCTCATACTAGAGGTATAAGGGCCCTCCAAAAGTCCTCAATTGACTCACCCGGCTGTTGGACGCGAGTAGAGAGTAGATGTCTCGCAAACAGGGTGTTCGTCGACTGTGCGTAGTTGTCTTTGAGCAGTTTCATGGCCCGGGCGTAGTCAGGCGCGTCTCGAATTAGCGGAAACACGCTGGAGCTGAGTCTTGAGTAAAGAAGCTGTCGTTTTTGAGCCTTCAAAGGTGGAGGGTCCGCTGAAGAGATGTAGGCCTCGAAAACTGAAAGCCAGTGAACAAAGTCTTTCCTGGCATTGGGCAACTGCGGATCCAGCTGCAGGCGGTCAGGTTTGATCCTGATGTCCATGGTGTAAGGAAAATCTCACTGTAACAAATTCTGGCGCTAACAATTGTCCACTGATGGAACCATCAATTCACGAGACACGTGCTTTCAGATATGAACAGTGGTTTTAATCTACTTACTTCAGAGCCAGCCTGTTACCCGTTGAACTCTCGATGAACTCAGGCTGGCTCTGGACACGGTTATTTATACAGCAGTCTAGGGGGAGGAGTCCTGGTCGGAGCCAAGGGTGGAGCCCTGTACAAACTCCTGAGCATTCCCAGAGCTACTCCCTTAGTGGTCGGATAACGCTACTGCACTTACAATAGTATTGGTAAATACAGTGTGAATTACTAAGTGACATTCACCACATACACAAAGACTCGAGTGAAGTACAAGCGAGGCTTTATTACAGTGAGATGCTATTCCTCCGGCGGCAGCTGTAGAATGGCATCTCAGTGAAACTTATGAATATTTATACAGCTCCCTGTGGGCGGAGCTAGCCGGCAGGGGCTTACCGGAGAAACCTGTAATACAGGTACGGCCATACATCCCCCTACTGCAAGCACACATATACACAGTGGTTGGATCACCACAGAGCCCTTCTTAGGTTTGAAGGTAGGCTTGATGAGGGAGTTAGGCGTTCTCCTCCGGCTAGTCTTATATGTCGGTTTCCTGAATCGTCCTCCTTGTTGTGGTTGGGTTTTCCATGGGGAGGCAGTGTTTTTGTCTCTCTTGAGGCAGCATTGCCCTGTCCCCCTAATATCCATCTTGCAAGGGCATACAGTGTTAATCTGTATCTAATGTTCTTGGGTTTATTTGAGTGTTCCTTCCTTGAGTGGGGAGGGGGTTGAGTTTCTTCTCTTCCTGTGGGTGAGCAATCTGCTGTTCTGAGTGATGGTTTGGTCGGTGGGTTGGTGTGCTGCTCTGGGTGGAGTTAGCGAGGTGCAGGGCCAGCTGGGTGGTGGATCTTGGCATGTGACGGGTGATTTGGGGGGTATTATTTCCTTTGTCTCAGAGCGTGCTGAACTTGGTCAAATCCGATGCTGTGATTGATTTCCTGTTGCCCGCTTATGCTTGGGACGCCCCTTCTCAAAGGCACTCATTAGGGACATCCTGAGAGGCTGAGTCTTTTGATGTGCTTGAATATCCTCAGATTATTGATTCCCAAGTGCACAAGGGCGTGGGTTTGAGCTGGGTCCTGTATTTTAGTTGATATCTTGTTGTTACCTTTATGGTATATGAATGAGCAACTTTTTCTCTTCTTCATCCTTGGGGGTGGGTATGCTCTGGAGGAATATGGATTTGTGGTGTATCGTGGTCCCCTTTTATCCTGAGAACATTTGATCCTTCCAGCTCTCCCTTTTTTATCTGGTCTTGTTTAATGTGTTGAGAAGCGCAGTGAACACTGACCATAATCCAAATTTACAGCTGCTGGTCCTCTCTTTCTAAATATGTGGAATGATGATCATTCTAAACTCTGCCTGAGGTTGGGAATATATGGTTGTAGTGATTGTGGTATCTGTCTCTATAAAATAGCACAGTATAAGGTTACCTGGCTTGAGGGACCAATGAGGACTGAGAGCGGGTGATCACCCCAGAGGGTGGGGTCCTCTCTTCGGCAGAATACATCTAGAAACCATGTAGGCACTGGGTGCAGCCAGGGGGCTGCTCCAGAGCAGCCTGAGAGGCTGCCAGCCTCTGTACAGATTTTCCTTGTTAATAAATACTCTTTGTGTTCCTGACGAAGTCAGTAGCTTGCAATCTATTACAGTGGCATTGTGTGGTATATGCCAAACATCCTTCTATTGTTATGGTGGGTTTTAAGAAAACGTTATTGGCTCCTGCAGGGGCACAGAAAAGTCTGACATCCAGAGGGGGGGGTTACATTGTCATTGGTGCCTCTCATGTTGCTGGAGTTGAGGGGGATATGTTCTGGTGCGTGCCCAAGCATGGTGCAAAACATTTACCCTGAACTCTCGTGGTCATTGTGAGCAATCGGCGCATGGAAAGTTGTGCACCATTTTACATGGCTTTATCCTTCTCTCTCTTGTTCTCTGGTGGTGCATTTGGCAGCACCAAGTGGAGTCCAATGATTGAACTCAAACCAATTATATTGCTGTTCTGTTCCCCTCTGTATCCACATTTATTGAGACTTTTTGTGTGCAGAGCTGTACCATTCCTTTCTTTAAAATACATTTAAAGTACCCAATTCTTCTTTTTCCAATTAAGGGGCAATTTAGCATGGCCAATCTACCTACCCTGCACGTCTGTGGGTTGGGGCAAGACCCACGGACAGTGACCCGGGGCCGGGATCGATCTGTGGTCCTCAGTGCTGAGAGCTGCACCATGCCTGTGGTTTTGTTGCGTTGTTTTTTATAATGAAAAACTTCAATAAAAATACTTTGAAAAATATATATCTATATTGGTTGATCATGTGGTTCATGATATACTTATGCTTTCAATCATTTTTGGACCTAACATGCATTGGAAAACAAACAGCCCTTTTCCTCTAATATTGGAAACTCTTTTCTTATAATTGGGTCACACATTGTTCCAAATGTGGCTTCAGGCCCAATGGTTCTACGTAAATCGTCATTGAAATGCTTAAAATTGTTACTAAGGCAAACATCTTGTCCTATTAGATTTGTAAGCAAAGGCTTTGGCACATGAGGCTCAAATGATTCGACTCGCTTTGTTGACATTTAAAATAACTGCTGAGACAGTTTTTCCACCTGCTAGCTACAGGATTAATTTACATCCATGTGTTAGATAGTGTGCTCTAAATTGTTGTGAACAGAATGTCTTGGCCCTGCAGATATTAATTAAATTTTGACTGCATTAACTGAAGTGTTTTTTTCTCTCTACAGATGCTACTTGACCTGAGAATGTCCAGCATTTTCTATTTTCACTTTAGTTAGTGTTATAACCCCCACGAGACCCACAGGGATGAACCAATTAATCTCCCCCGGAGCCTCATGGAGTAAGAGCTCCCCCTCTGAAGGGCGGAGACCCATCAGCAGGATATTGGACTTGGGACATAAAAGCCGGCCCATGTAGGAGGCGTGGGTTGTGTGCAGTTCCGGCTGGGACTTGAATTGTGCTTGTACACTCCTCTGTGACCACTAAATTGGCGACAAGGGTAAAGTGGAACTACTGTTGGCGCTGTTAAACATTTGGAGCACAGCCACCTCCTCTCTTCATACAGGAATTATGTTTGCACCATCTTGAAAAAAATGTCCCTCTTTGGTAGACTCGATATTTTTGACGTAAGTGTGGAGGACTGGATGCAGTACGTGGAATGGATGCCTTATTTCTTTAGGGCAAATGCTATCGTTGGGGATGAGTGACAGACAGTGATTCTAATGAGTGCTTGTTGGGCCCCCACCTTCAATGTCATTAAGACCCTGACATACCCCATATCCCCAGAGTTCAAATCGTTCCAAAGAGTTAGTAACACTGGTAGCAAACCACTACGATTCCAAGCAGTCGGTCATTGTACAGAGGTACCGATTTAACATGGCCGAGAGGTTTCCCAAGATTTAACATGGCCGAGAGGACTGCAGGAGAGTCCATTAGAGTTTTTGACTTGTTTAAAGAAATTGACAAAGTTTTGTGACTATGGCCCATCCCTACTCTAGATGCTCCAGGACCGCCTTGAATGCGGGGTGAACAATATGGCGACCTAGTGGAAGTTGCTGGCCAAGCCTTTGCTGGGCTAACAAGGCTATAGAAATTTCCCTCTTATGGGAGGAAGTCCAGGACCTCCAAGGATGTCTGGACTGGAGGTGAATGAGATGCCAGCCATTCCGACATTCAGCACCCCCTAGGACTGGGCTCCCGGGGTCCCCACCCTGGCATGAGCACCGCCGTGACCAGCCCCATCAGTGGAGGATGAGCCAAAACAGTGCAGAGCTAGTGGCAGGAGCAACCGCAGGGAAAGAAAAACAGGTCAGCCGGCAGCCTCGTCGCCCTACCCTAATCCAGAGCCTGGACCTTCCACCTAGACCAGCTCGATGTTGAGGAATGCATGCGGTTGAACTGCATCAACTTGCCACGAGTTGCCCCCATTTGAATTACCGGCCAGGTGATCGGACACCCATTGGAAATGGAGTTGGAAGCGAGAGCCGCAGTTTCGGTCATTGGGAGGCAAACATTTGAGTAGATTAGGTACAGCGATTGAATCTATGGGACACTGAAGCGAGACTCACTATCTGTACAGGGGAGCCCCTTGCCATGGCAGATACAACAATGACCCCCTTGATGTACGGGCAGTAGTTTGTTAGGCTGCCAATGATCATAGTGAAGGGCCCCGGACCGGGTCTACTGGGCCTTGACTGGCCCGTCTGGGCTGGCAATGTATCTTCTGGATGGGCACCGGAGGCTTTTACAACATGTTGGGAAAGGCCTGGGTAGGATTAAGGGAGCTGTGGGCAAAATACATGTGAATCCTGAGGCACAGCCAAAGTATTTAGAGGCCCGCCCGGTCCCCTATGCATTACTGGCGAAGGTCGAAGCAGATGCCAGCCGTCTGAAAGGCCTCAGGATCATCCAACTGGTACAGTTCACCGATTAGGCAGCGCTGGTAGTCCTGGTATTTAAACCCATTGGCAGTCATCAAGGCCTCCCACCTGGACCGGTACCCGATGCCACGGATAGAAGATCTGTACACAAAGTTGGCCAGAGGTCATTCTTTTACCAGCTCAACATAAGCCACACATAACTCCAGCTGGAGCTGGACCCCGATTCTAGGCGATATGTGACCAATAATGTCTACAGAGACCTCTATGAATACACACAACTTCATTTGGAGTGTTGTCGGCCTGCGCAATCTTCCAGCGCATGAAGAGAATATCCTAAGAGGACACCCACATGCGGCAGTCTACTTGGGCGACGTCCTGGTCACTGGAGCCATGGAAAGCGAGCATCTGCGCAACCTGGAAGAAGACCTCTGCTAGTTTTCCGAGTCAGGCGTCTGCCTCAAGAGAGGGAAGTGTGTGTCCCATTCGAAGGAGGTCACCTACATGGGGTATCACGTGGACCGGGATGGACTGCACCCGTGGAGGAGAAGAGGGAGCTATTCGACAAGCTCCCACTCCAGAAAATGCAACGGAGTTGTGGTCATTTCTCAGTCAAATTATTATGGGAAATTCATTCCTGGCCTAGTGGCCATGCACGCCCTTCTACACGTCTTGCTGAAAAAGGACCAAGAATGGCATGGAGGGAAACTCAGGAGGAAGCCTTTGCCCGAGAAAAACGAACAGCTAACGTCGTCCGGATTGCTAACGCATTACGACCCCTCTAAGCTTCTTTTGGTTACATGCCTCACCATGCAGCATCAGAGCGGTGTTGTCCCACCGCATGGCTGGTGGAAGAGAGTGAACAATCGCATTGGCCACGACGAAGTGGAATTGGCTATGGCGGAACAGAATTACGCTCAGATCAAAAAAAAGAGGGTTTGGCTGTTGTGTTTGCGGTGAAGACGTTTCACCAGTATGCATATGAGCGTGGCTCACTATTGTGATGGCCCACAAGCTGGGGCTCTTTAAAGAGGATACGTCAATCCCACCGGTAGCACCTGCCAGGATTCAAAGATGCCAGTGGTGTACGAATACGCCTTGGAGCATCGCCCAGGCACACAAATTACAAATCCAGTTGCTGATGTGCCCATCTCTTCCTAGAGCCGGCAAAGTCGTCTCAACATTGAATTTTATGGCTACCTTGCTGGTCACCGCCACACAGATACGTGATTGGATGCAAAAAGACCCTGTATTGATAAAAGTCCGCCACACAGTCTTGTACAAGGGCCAGCACAGGAAGCTGCCCGAAGAATTGCGGGCCTTTGCGACCAAATTGTTGGAGCTCAGTGTAGAGGATGGTATTCTTTTGTGGGGGGACCCGCATTGTGGTCCCACACCATGGCAGAGACCCCATATTACGGGGCCTGCACAATAGTCAGTCAGTGGTATCAAACATGAAGACGCTAGCCCATAGATTTATGTAGTGGCGAGGCCTGGATGTCGTAACAGAAAGAATGGTCCAATAGTGTGCCACCTACCAAGACCAGCAAAAACACCCGCCCTCAGCGCCATTATATCTGTGGAAATGGCCAGCTATGGGTGTGTTTACATGCTGATTTTGCCGGGCCTTTCTAGGGGTGCATGATTCTGCTCACAGTGGATGCCCATTCCAAGTGGTTAGAAATCCACCAAGTGTCATCCACCACATCAAAGGTGACGGTCGAGAAGCTCTGGTTCTCCTTTAGTACTCATGGCATTCCGAAGGTGCTGGTCACGGATACTGGCACCACCTTCACCAGCAAAGACACCCCAAGGGGGTACGACAAATCCGCACAGCCTTGTACCACCCATCCTTGAACGGGCAGTGCAAACCTTCAAAGGGGTTTGATGAAGCAGACCACGGAATCTGTGGAAACACGACTGGATCGCTTTTTATTTTGTTATCGCATCTCACCACGTGTCCCGACCGGCATAGCTTTGGCGGAACTGTTAATGGGCCAACAACTCAGAGCTGCCTCAGCCTCATGTTCCCCGATATTGGCGGGAAAGTACGACGGAGTCAGGAATAGCAGAGGCGTGGCCCAGACAGACGAACGTTAAGCAGACAGTTCCAACCACGAGATGTGGCTCATGTCTAGAACTTCGGGAACGGCACCAAGTGGATTCCTGGAACAGTGGTGCAACAGATGGGGCCAGTCTCATACCAAGGATACAAGAGCAGACAATGCAGAAACCCCTGGACCACCTCTCAGGCAGGGGACATGCATTGTGCCACACCCCTCTGGAAGAACAAACTTTGAGTTACGTCATTTCAACCCATGGGGCTCTGGATTGCCGCCCTCTGAGGGTCCCGATACCAAGAGGCGGGAAATCATCGACTTGGGCATGGAGACCCAGGCAGAGACTTCCGATGGCGATGTGGTTGACGATCATTTCCCCCCCCCCCCCTTCTGATTATAGGTCACAGACTGGAAATATGAGCTCTTGTTTCTCTCCCTACAATTGCTGCCACAACTGTTGAAGATTGCTAGCAGTTTTGGTTTTTATTTAAAAACTCCATACACGACTTACAAATTGTATGTGCAAGCGGCGATATTTCCAGACACTTTTACGCAGACTATAAAAGGAAGATCTGGCAGCAGCTACATTTTTAAGTGGATCCAAAGGCTCATGTGCTTGTGAATATTCTGCAGTCAAAGCTGAAGCAATTGGAGAAGTACATCAGCAGGAAACTAGAACATAAGAACTAGGAACATAAGAACTAGGAGCAGGAGTAGGCCATCTGGCCCCTCGAGCCTACTCCGTGAAGCAGCCATTTTATTTGGCCTGGTTGTGTTGGGTGAACTTGTTCTTAAAAATACAGAAAAATATGTCATTTGAAACATGGAAGTCTGGCGATATCTGGTTTGAGAGGATACAGGGAAAGATCCCACAAAAGTTTCATAGCAGCTTCAAAGAGCAGGGTTGTAAAATGCAGATTCTTGCTCACAAGCAGGTTTAGCAAACACACAGGTTTCATGTGGTAAGCTAAAACAATGGCTCACACCTTCATGGAATGTAACTATCTCAGGAAGCATCTGGAAAAGCATGGATGAGAGTTTCAATTGCATTAAGTGACGAATGTTTAAAACAGGCAAGTCTTTCAAGTCATAACCAAGTTAAATTTTAGCATACAGCTAAAAGCAAAGTTTCACACCTTAATTGAAATAAACTCTCTTAGTAAACAGCTGGAAAGGATCGATGATGCTCAGTCGAATTTGGTGTCAATTCTAAAGTGTAAAATTCTATGAACATCAAGACAATTAAAAGAAAATTGGAGACGACCTGTCTACGAGAAACATCATTTAAGTCAAAATCAAAGGCAAAGTTATGAGCTGGGGACAATTGGAAAATTAAACGATTCGAAATCACAGAAATAAAAGTAACACCTATTGAAACCAAAGCATTTTTTAATCAGATCTGAGAGGAGACGATATGCCCAAAATGAATAATTAGTTGTAGTAAAATGTTTACATCAAAGATACTTTTAACTATCAAAGTGAAACAAGCTCATTTACAATAAAGTCGTTAAAACTTAATAACTCTCAGAAAGAGAATATAAACCCAGGGAGCAGCAGCAACAAGGACAGAGGACAGGACAGAGGAAACCAGCAACACGAGAGAAGGGGAGGAGAACTCAGAGAGAGAGAGAGAGAGCTCGGTCATGGGAAAGACAAGGCAAGCAGCTGAGTTTAAACAGTTATACATCTAAGGAAGACTAGAATTTAAACAGAGCCAGAGCCAGCTCTCACAGCTCGGTGCATGGGAAGGACAGGACACAGCAACCGAGTTCACCAGCGAATACAACTCAAGAAGACCAGATTTTAAGAAGATCGATTGTCAAGGTGGGCCTGAAGGTCTGTACAACCAACCAGCAGCAGCCAGAAGCAAGATCTTTTTTCCTTTCTGTAAAGAAAGTGTTTGCAGCTTTTAAAAGAAAAAATATAATAATAAAAATAACTTAACCTGAAAAAGTGGTTATTAGCTTACTTCACTTCCTTAATAACGCAGGACCCAGGACATCGATGCTATTAAGGGGTAAGTAGGTAAAATTCTTCGGTGAAGGTATGGGTTATACCGGGGGATAACTTGAAAAGATAGTTTGACCTGAATAGCACCCACAGAAGCCTGCACCGGAGTCAGGGAGTGAGAATCCCTGTTCACCATTTAGAATATCGACCTTTTTTTTGGTATAGGGGGAATTCTAAGAATAGTGGTGAGTTTTAACTTCAACTATTACCAGGTACATTTACAGACAGGTATGTATGGATTCTGACTTAACTTCGTGGAACCACAGAATTTACAGTGCCATTCAGCCCAGGCCCTTGGAAAGGGCGGCCTACTTAAGCCCACGCCTCCACCCATTCCCTGTAACCCCTCCTAACGTTTTTGGTCACTAAGGGCAATTTATCATGGCCAATCCACCTAACCTGCACGTCTTTGAACTGTGGGAGGAAACCGGAGCACCCAGAGGAAATTCACGCAGACACGGGGTGAAAGTGCAAACTACACACAGTCACCCGAGGCCAGAACTGAACCTGGGTCCCTGGTGCTGTGAGGCAGCAGTGCTAACCACCGTGCTGCCCATTGTGCCACTGTGCTGCCCACCCTGTGACTGGAGAAAGAACAGCGATTTCAAGAAAATCCAAATATTAAAGTTATAGATTGAATTTTTGAGTCTTGACCTCTCTACAAATTCCCCCCAACTCCTCTGGTCCAACTGTAAAGTGAGCATCATGATCTTTCCTCCACCCTCCGATTCTGTGGTTCTAGCCTCCATTTTGGTATTAATCCTGAAACTCTTGCCAGCACTGCATCCTTTATTCCATCAAAAGCCTTTTCAAAACCTAATTGTCACTGAACTGTCACTGCTCCTAATAGTACATTAACATTTGGTTCATGTCTTTTCTTCGCCATGAGGCACCTCAGGACATTTCCTACATAAAAAACTTAGTATTATTGCATCAATTTTTGGGTATTTTGCTTTTCAGCGTTCAAAGCATTCCAGATAAGTAAGTGTAATGTTGTGGAAAACTAATTAAAATAATTTTGGGACATTTAAAATCAAAATGGAAGCTTTCAAATTAATTTCCGAAAAGAAAATCACAATCTAGACGAGCAAATCACAACAATGAGAAAACCATTCTTCACAGGAAGAATAGAATTTATCGCTATTAGATATAAGTCAATGAATGAATGGGTTCACAACATTAATTTCTAAAATCACTGAAAATTCCCTTAGCAGCCTTCACCATAGCAAAATCCATTTGAAAAATGTCAACATATACCATCCAGTTAATTCTCCACGTAAGGCTGAAAATTGTCTATGATAAATCTGTCGCTGTGATTTTCTGAAGATCACCACTCATTATAATTTAAGTGAACTGCCTCGCAGTTTAGGACTGCTAAATTGGAAGCACTACCAGTATCAAAGCAGTGAAATTCAACTGCAGTTTAGGATACTAGGCACCTTGAACTTCATTCCAGAAAATACATAAATAGAAATTACAACATGCAAACAGGCCAGCTGTATAAAAGAATCACTCAAAAGGGCCACTTGAAAGGGTGCAAATGAAATGTTTCAAGAAAATATATTGCCCAACCAGAATTAATATAGAATTCAAAATTTCAGAAACCAGAATTTGATAACTTAATTCACTGAAATTACAACATAGCAGCAGGCCATATAGGCCAACAAGTTAGTTTAATCGCTTGTAAGTAAATAGTTCGAATGACATTTGCCCATCCAGCTGCGAGATCTTTTTGACCCCATTTCCTTCCAGATAGGATTGGTTTTTAAATGCAAAATTTTTAAATGACATTAAAAAAATATTTCCATCAAAGTATATTTGTTTTCTTTGCACAGGTGGCTATACTTTTCCCCCAATTAAAATACATATGACATTGTGAAAGTCTAAGTCATTAACTGCAATGCACTTTTTTGTGGATGAGATGGATGTTTTACATCTGATTTGTGCTTTTTTTAAGCATGTAATAATCTGAAGAAACTATAAAAGTGACTCATTCTGGTATGTACAGATTTCTAACTGACAGATTAATGACCGTTATCCAGCTCCTCACTATAGAGGCAGTTGAATTTCACTGCTTTGATACTGGTTTTGCTTTCCCTCTATTAAATTTGCTTTCTCCAGTTCTCTTTCATAACCTTTCCGTTCCTAAATACTGTAACTCATACTGCCATGCAGTTCCACAGATACCTGCAGTCCTCAGGTAGTTCATCCAATATAGCCAATGAATGTCAACAGGTGAAGTGATTGTAAACCATTATATATAATCCCAATCATATCCTCATGCAGCACTCACACACAGGCAATTTCAATAAGGGTCCCTCGACACTAATCAACTGTCTTTTTTTAACTCTGATAGGTGAAGGATGCGGAGGTCAAATATAATGAGCCTTTCTGGGTAATATTGATAACTTTGTCTAGATGCAATTCATTAAAGTTGTTCATTTATTTCCCCCACTAGTTTTCTCCAGTGGTTTACCCCTTCAGAAGGGTGTAGTTCTAGGGCAGCACAGTGGTTAGCATTGCTGCCTCATGGCTCCGAGGACCCGGGTTCGCTCTTGGCCCTGGGTCACTGTCCGTGTGGAGTTTGCACATTCTCCCAGTATCTGCGTGGGTCTCACCCCCACAACCCAAAAGATGTGCAGGGTAGTTGAATTGGCCACGCTAAATTGCCGCTCAATTGGAAAATAAAAAGGGTGTGGTTCTCTGGCCATTGGTTGTCCATTATATTATACAAGAACATAAGAAATAGAAGTGGATCACATGGCCTATCGAGCCTGCAACACCATTCAATATGATCATGGCTCATGTCGGACTTCAACTCCATTTTCCTGCCCACTCTCCAGATCCCTTATTTCCGAGACACCGAATATCTATCCACTCCACAGATCCCTCAATTTAGAGACAAATATTTATCCATCATAGCCTTAAATATATTCATTGATGGCGCATCCACAACTCCCTGAGATAGAGAACTCCAAAAATTAACAACCCTTTGAGTAAAGTAATTTCTCCTCATCGCAGTCCCAAACGATTGGCCCCTTAACCTGTGCCCCTATGTTTTAGATCCCTGGCCAGAAACAATCGTCCATCGTCTACCCTGTCAAGCCCCTTCATAACTTTGTAGCTTTCAACAAGATCGCCTCTTATTCTTCTAAACCCCTGAGATATAAGCTAATTTACTTAGCTTCTCATCCCAGGGACTAATCTAGTGAACCTGTGCTGTACTGCCTCCAATGGAAGCATATCCTTCCTGACCAAAACTACACAGAGTATACCAGTCCAAAGATGTGCGGGTTAGGTGGATTGGCTATGCTAAATTGCCCATAGTGTCCTAAAAAGTAAAAGGGGGGGGGGGTTGTTGGGTTACGGGTATAGGGTGGATACGTGGGTTTGAGTAGGGTGATCATTGTTCGGCACAACATTGAGGGCCGAAGGGCCTGTTCTGTGCTGTACTGTTCTATGTTCTAGATGAGGTCTCACCATATACCTGTATAATTGCAAAGTCTTCTTTATTCTTAGAGGCGGCTCGTTAGCACTACTGCTTCACAGCACTGAAGGCCCCTATTCAATCCAGGCCCCGGGACACTGTCTGTGTGGAGTTTGCACATTCTCCCCGTGTCTGCATGGGACTCACCCCCACAACCCAAATAAGTGCAAGGTAGGCTGATCGGCCACTCTAAAATTGGCCCTTAATTTGAAAAAGAAAAATTGGGTACTCTAAATTTATTTTTAAAACAAAATAATAAAAAAACACTTCTTTATTCTTGTATTCCAAACCCCTTGCAATAAAGGTCAACGTGCCATTTGCCTTCCTAATTGCTTGCTACACCTGCCTGCTAAACTTCTGCGTTCCTTGTCCAAGCACAGGCAAGTCTCTTTGAACAAAATTGAGCCATAACTTCTGACCAGCCCACTGGAAATACAAGACTTTGAAACACACTTACCTGGTTTTGAAAATTCTACTGCAACTTCCAATCGCCAGAGCTGCTTGGAGCCTGCATCCAAAGAGTCTCCACAGGCCCCAGTGCAATCCAGCACCATCAGATTCAAGGATACGCTTCATGTTTTGCTAGTTGCTGTAAAGGTTTAAAGGGCATGGTGAAATTGACAGTCCAGGAAGAAGCCAGGTTGATGGGATTTGGGTGATCAGGTGGGAGGCGACGCTTGTCAGAGTGGTCGATTAGCAGGAGGGGGGGGGGGGGGGGGCTGAGAATCAGATCAGAGATGAGTCATGCCTGCATCTTGTTGGGGTGGGGAAGCATTGCTCTGTGCAGGTGGTGCTTGGGGGAATCCCCTGGGAGGTTGGCAGTCATGTGTGGGGATCGGTTTTGGGTCGTTTAAGTTAGTTACCCATGGGCGGCAGGGTGGCACAGTGGTTAGCACCGCTGCCTCACGGCGCCGAAGACCTGGGTTTGATCCCGGCCCCGGGTCACTGCCGTGTGGAATTTGCACATTCTCCCTAGGCCACACTAAATTGCCCCTTAATTGGAAGAACAAATGAATTGGGTACTTTAAAAAGTTAGTTACACAGAAGTCGTTTTATTTCTAACACTTTCAGAATAACATGAAGTATCAATTGGTTCCCAGCGCAGGGCAATTGCCCAGAGGGAGTTAGCACTGCTGGGCAATTGCAGTGCAAACACGTACCTGGGAATCTCGGAGAGGGATTCCTTAGCGCATATTTGGGGTACCCCCCAAACTCCGACACTGAGGAGCCTAGAAGTTGTGTCTGATTATTATTCAAGTGACATTCTCACCAGGGTTCTTCTGGAGGAGTGGGTGTGTGGAAAATCGCAATTCGCCTTATCATATTCTCAAGGTCAGCAAGAGTTAATGGATACCAATTAGCTTGATGCTAGATGATTTTCTCAGACAAAGTCCTGAAGTAGCAATGCCAATTGCAGTGTCGAAGGCAGCCCTGGCCCTTTGGACTGGCTAGGGATCAAACCTGGAACCTTTTGTGTATTAATGGTTTAGTTATTCATGAATAACATGCTGATCCTCTCGGAATGTAAATGTGGATTTTTTATTACTTTGTTATGGTTTTCACACAATAATGGCAATCATTGTACCAGGGAGAGGAGATGTACAGAATAGTCGGACATACATCTTTTGACATAATCAATGCAACATATAAATCAGTGCACTAATAAAAATATTTCTTCTAGCCAATTCAGCACTTAAAATAGTTGAAGGGACTTCAATGTTCCTCCGTCCACCATCTTTTTTTATGACTATCTGAAGATCTTTCTACAGGTTGATTTAAACGCAAGGATGATTTTTGCCATCTGGCTTTGGTTTGTGGTTTATTGATATTTGTCTTCTTGTTCTCGTCATTTCTGGTTCGACTGTAGTATCTCTGCTCCATTGGAAGTGGGAAAAATCCTTCATGTTTCCTTTTTGGAACAAACTTGAGAGCTTCTAGCCAACTACCGGTTTCTTTCACAGTCAACAAAATGCTGATCATTTGGTTTAATGTCAGGTTTTTTGCACCGCTATCCCACCTCAAATACTCATCCAAAGGAAGGCGTGCAGTTGCCAATTTTAAACGCTTTGCATTTGCATGGGACAATCCGGTCTGAATTGATTTATCAACTATTGATCCAATGATGTAGATTTTATCATGCTGAAAAGTCTTTAATACATAAGGTGAATCTGCAGTTAAATATACAAGCTTGTCTTTGGGAAAAATATCAACGTATGACTTTTCTGTTATGGTTATCAAGAGTCTATTCCAGGCATCACCGTAACGTTTCAAAAGTTCCTTCTGGTATGATCCCTCTGGGTTGAGGTTACAGAAATGTAAGTGGAATGGATCCAAAGATCTTCTGTTGTACCCCTCGCACTCCAGAATCTGAGAGACAGTGTTCTCCATCTCTCGATGGGCCATGTAGCTTTCATAGCTCATATCAAATACCAGTGGCTGACCAAACATCATTGATTGTACAGTTCTCCAATTGTACAATGCGTCAAAAGACCGTTGCCAGAATTGTAAAAGATAAGTGTTCTTTAATGCAATTCCTTCCTCATTTTCCTTTTCCTTTTGAAGATCCTTTGCTCCTTCTTGTTTTAATTTTCGTTTTTCCTTTGTAGCTTTCTTTTTGCCTTCTTTGATTGCTAGGTACTTAAGATATTTTTTCTTTGCTGATTTAGAAGGTAATTCTTGAACTGTGCTCAGTTGTTCTTCAGTTATGTTCTCTGGCACAGTTTTCCCAGCTAATCGCCACATTTGAACCATTTCTCTAGTAGCAGCAAGGAATGAGTCCTCAAGATCTTCAGAGGGGACTGGTTTGGGAGCTTCGGTTGCATTTTCTCTCATGATAGTCTTCCAAATATCCAAATCTAGTTGTTCAGGGTTGACCTTTTTTTCTTCATTCTTTACACATGATGTCAAAACTAGTGTCCTGTGGTGTGGCATTATTTGGCAGCTGGTCAAAGGCACTTTATTCTTCACCCGACTCTTCAACTGTCGTATGTAATGCCGACCAGTACTTTGCAAAAGATGGGTAACGCGGAGCCACATATTATACTCAAATAAAAAATTGATGAAATTCAAATAATCTCCAAGAATGTTCCAATAAATCCAAGGTAATATTAGAACCTGTAATTAGATTTTTAAGAAAGTATTTAAAAATTCTGAAAGGCTGTTTCCAAATTAAATGTCCTTGCTAAATCTATTTGGATTAAAACACTCAATCCTCCATTTTCTCAAAACCATAGATGTGTTAAATGGTTGAACACAGGAATCATTTCTACCTAGCACACTTTTTCACCCTCCCAATTTTCTCCGCTCCTCGCTGGGAGACCCTAATTTATGCTGGAATATTGTTTACAGGGTGCTAAGTGGTAACTCATGGAAATGGACATTGTTCACTGAAGATACTTCACTGTATTTGATCATTTTTTCACCCAAAGTCAAACCAGATACTTTCCAATGGGAGTCACTGGACTTCAGTTAGCTTCAAGAACCTTTGATTGATTCCTTTTCTCCGCAGACCAAGGGATTGAAATATTAACGTAAAAAGTTTTGATCTAAAACTACTCTTACCTGCTAGTTTAACTGAGGTGTTAATTTGTTTATGGAATTGCATCTCAGTGAGGAGTGCGTACTGTTAGTAGGAGAGGAAAATATAAATAAAACTCCTGCTTGCTGGAAAATACAGTTTGTGTGAGCAGCTATTCTATATAAGCCTATTTATAGAAAAACAATTAACAACACCTTCTGGGGACGGGAGTCTGTTGAGGATCTCACCAAATCTGCAAGCCAGGTAGTTTGCTATACTTTGCTCCAACCTTATACCCAATTGGTTGCTGCCGATTTGTTACAAAGCTGCTTAATCAAAACCCCGAAGAGTGACAAATAATTAACTGGTGGTGTGCCCGCAGACACAACAGGGTCTTCCTACTCCTGGGTTTTGTTGTTTATAATTCAGGCAGATTTTAGTCTGAATGGTCACAAATCAAATAGAAATTTCCATTTCCTGCAGCCCCTGCCCATTGAGATTTCTGTTAACCGGAAAGGTTTTCTGAATAATTTGAAAACATTTAATAAGCCTTCAGCGAGAATCACAATTTATTTATATCACAGTCTAATTTGCATTAATGTTACCTAATTTTTTCTCAGGTTAATGGTTCTTCGTCACTTTCAAACCGCTATACCATATTGGCCTACTTTTGCCTGTGGTCAAGGCTATGTATGAATAAACTAGACACTGAGTGGTTTGAAGTTCCAACTTCAGTTTTGAGAATGAAAGGTCTCAATTTACTTGATATACACCCACATCTCCTCGCATATTATGTATATATATATATAGATTTACATCTATTCACATTACCATTTTTCTCAAAGTTTCACATTATGTTCCTCATTCTGTTTACAAACTTATACATCTGCATGATCATTCCAAAACTGTGAACCAGTAAATAATAACAAAGAATGTAATTTAACCTAGCCCACTCTAATGAATGATTATTTATCCTGTAAATCATCCAGCAAATCATAGTATTATATTATGTGAGCCATATGACACATAGTAATGTGCATTTCTTCTAGTACATATCCTGTGAAAAGAGCAGAACAATGAGAATGTAAAATCAGTATCACAATATTCCCCTTTCTCCTGTAAATCTGTAATTATAAGCACAGAATTTTATTCATACCAAGGTACAATATTCATTTTTGAAAGTTAATGGGGGTGGGGTGGTCACGGGCTGAAGCTTTGCTCGGGCCCTGCTGAGATGAGAACACAGCGAGCAACTGGATTCTGGCAGTGGTGATGTATCCAGAAAGATGCGTGGAAGGATTTTTGCATATTCTTAATATTGCCGTGAAATGCTCTGCACATGGTTTACCTCATTACTCTTGGCATTTGAATTTTAATTAAATGAACACAGAAGAAATTAAGAATAGTGTAGAAACATAGAAAATAGGAGTCGGTTATTTGACCCTCAGATCCTGCTCTGTCATTCAGTATAATTGTGGCTGATCCTCGATCTCAATGCCATATCACAGAATTGTATTGGCGCAGAAGGTCATCATTTGGCCCATCACATCTGCAACAGCTCTCCAAATGAGCATCATGGCTTACTGCCATTCCCCTGCCTTTTCCCCATACCCCTGCACATTAAGTAATTATCTCATACCCTCTCGAATGCCTCGATCAAACCTGCTTCCACCACAGTTTCAGACAATGCATTCCAGACTTGAACCACTCTGTGTAAAAAAGATTTCCTCACCTCGCATTTGCTTCTTTTTGCAACTCACTTTAAATCTGTGCCCTGTTGTTCTTGAACATGCTCTCCCAATACTCCTTGGCTCCTATAGAGTCTAGAAATCTATCCATATATTTATTTTTTAACACCAGGTTAAAGTCCAACAGGTTTGTTTCGAATCATTAGCTTTCGGAGCACTGCTCCCGAGGAACGAGCAGTGCTTCGAAAGCTAATGATTCGAAAGAAACCTGTTGGACTTTAACCTGGTGTTGTAAGACGTCTTACTGTGCTCACCCCAGTCCAATGCCGGCATCTCCACATCATGGCTTCTTTTTTAAAACATTAAGAGTACCAAATTACTTTTTCCCAATTAATGGGCAATTTAGCAAGGTCAATCCACCTAACCTGCACATCTTTGGGCTGTGGGGGTGAAACCCACATAAACACAGTGAGAATGTGCAAACTCCACATGGATAGTGACCCAGGGCTGGGATCGAACCCGGGTCCTCAGCGCCGTTGGCAGCAGGGCTAACCACGGTGCTACAGTGCTGCCCTATCCATTTTCTTCTCAAATGCGTTCAGTGACTTGACTTCAATAGCCTCCTGTGGTAGAGAACTCCACAAGTTGACAGCACCCTCTGAGCGAAGGAGCCTCTTCCCCCATCACAGTCCGAAATGGCCTACCCCAAATCTTGAGACTGTGAGACCCTTGTTGTAGAAACCACCAGTCAGAGGAAACAGCATCTCAAAACCAGTCTGTCCATCCCAAATCCAGTCTGTCTATCCCAAATCCAGTCTGTCCATCCCAAATCCAGTCTGTCCATCCCAAATCCAGTCTGTCCATCCCAAATCCAGTCTGTCCATCCCAAATCCAGTCTGTCCATTCCAAATCCAGTCTGTCCATCCCAAATCCAGTCTGTCCATCCCAAATCCAGTCTGTCCATCCCAAATCCAGTCTGTCCATTCCAAATCCAGTCTGTCCATCCCAAATCCAGTCTGTCCATCCCAAATCCAGTCTGTCCATCCTAAATCCAGTCTGTCCATCCCAAATCCAGTCTGTCCATCCCAAATCCAGTCTGTCCATCCCAAATCCAGTCTGTCCATCCCAAATCCAGTCTGTCCAACCCTACCCAGAAGGGGCACATTTCGGAGGAGTACTTATTTACCCATTTTACCCCCCCCCCCCCCCCCCCCCAGCAGTTTATACGTTTCAACTTCCCCCAATTAGGAACAAAAAGAGCGGGGCGAACCTGTGAAAGAAATGAGTGAAGTCCTGGTTGGGGAGAGGGATTGGAGTTTGTTGGAAGGTGGCACAAGCTCGGAGCCGGATATCGCTCTGATTCCCTGTCCGCCGCTCGCCGCGTCCCCTCCTCACCGGCAACAACTGGCAACCCGGCACCCGCACCAAGCCGGCCAGAACTGGACAGATCTCAATCCGCGGCCTCAGCCGGTGTCCCGGACTAAGCGCTCAGCCCCGGGCGGCCTGTGTCCGAGCTGAAACCCCCAGTCCGAGTGATGGACTTTGGCCAAGTTAGCCAATCCCTCCCCCTCAGTGATTTAGACACGGACAATAAACCCGGCGTTTAACGCCCATTAGTCCCCCGTTGACCTGGCAACCGTCCAGGGATCATTTCATCCTGAATTAAAACAGGAGGATTTTTTATTTCTATTTGTTTTTGCCCCGTGTTTGTGGGGAATTATTTGGAGGTCGGAATAGGGACGGTTCATATCCGGTTCCTTGCTGCCTCCCCTCCCATTAAACTCGCCTGGAGGGGAGAAAATGAGCTTCTTCCTGCCCAAGCTGCAAACCAAGAAGGAGGTTGACCAGGTTATCAAGGCGGTGGCGGAGCGAGTGCTGGTCCTGCGCTTTGGGCGGGACCAGGACGCCGTGTGCTTGCAGCTGGATGAAATTGTAAGGCCTGTCACTGGACCACCCTTCACAGCCTGGCATCACTGTGTGTGTGTGTGTGTGGGGGGGAAGGAGGGTTATTCTTCTGACAACAACCAGGTTTCACTGTCCGCGGGACTCCCTCGCATAAGGTTGTAGGCTCGCTGCCGGCCCTCGAGTTGGGCGCAGCTCCTTAACTCACCTGAGGAAGGAGCTACGCCCCGAAAGCTAGTGATTCGAAACAAACCTGTTGGACTTTAACCTGGTGGTGTAAGACTTCTTACTGTGCCCACCCCAGTCCACGTCATAGCCCTAGAATCGGGCGTGGTGAATGTACCGGTGAATGATGATTCGTGATGTTCTGACTGGGAGAGTGCTGCAGACATTGTCGAGTGAGATTGTTTTGACGAAAATTGACACCGTTCCTTAAAATGAGGAAAGCAGCATAACACTATCTTGTGGTCGTTGTGTATAATGCTGCTTGTAGGCGGTTAGTGTTTGTTTACAACTGACACTGCATCTCAAACTTGTTATTTGTGAAGCTTTGGGTTGTTTTGGTGTGATTAAATGTTCAAACTCATCCGGAACTCTGCCACCCATACCCTAACAGTGGTTAGCATTGTTGCTTCATAGCGCCAGGGACCCGGGTTCGATCCCCGGCTTGTGTCACTGTCTGTGCGGGAGACACGTTGTCCCTGTGTCTGTGTGGGTTTGCTTTGGATGCTCTGGTTTCCACCCACAAGTCCAAAAGACGTGCTTGGTAGGTGAATTGGACATTCTGAATTCTCAAATCAGTGTACCCAAACAGTTTCCGGATTGTGACCACTAGGGGATTATCAGAGTAACTTCATTGCCGTGTTAATGAAAGCCGACTTGTGACACAAATTTATCCAAAACGCCACGTTCACCTATCACCCTGCTGCTTCCTGACATGTATTGGCTCCCATTACAGCAAAGCCTCAAATTTAAATTCTTACTTTTAATTTCAAGTCCTTCCATGACTTTGCAACTTCCAATTTCTGAGACCTCTTCCAGTTCTACAATTCCTTGAGGTCCATGTGCTCCTCCACTTCTGGCACTTTTATGCATCCATGACTTTAATCTCTTCACCATTAGCAACTGTGTCTTCAGTTGCCTAAATCCTATATGCTAGCATTCCCATCCTAAACCCCTCTGCCCTCCTGTAAGATGCTTCTTAAAACCTACCTCTTTGACCAAACTTTAGGCCATCTCCCTAATATTGCCCAAGTTACTTGATGTCAAATTTTGATTGACAGTACTCAGTGAAGAGCCTTGGGTATTTTACTACATAAAAATGCTTATAAATGCAAGTTGTTAAGACAAACATTGAGCTATAATTCGCTGCAAAAGGCCACCTAATGGTGTTTGCTATTATTTTGACTTGCACTTTTAACAAAGGAAATATGATCAGGAGTAGATCATTTGGCCCTTCTCCACCATTTCATCTGATCGTGGCTGATCCTCTATCTCTTTTTGTCCAATTAAGGGGCAATTTTAGCGTGGTCAATCCACCTACTCGCCACATCTTTGCGTTGTGGGGGTGAGATCCATGCAGACACAGGAATAATATGCAATCTCCACACGGACAGTGACCCGGGGTCAGGATCGAACCCATTTACTCAGTGCTGTGAGACAGCAGTGCTAGCCACTGCGCCACTGTGCTGCTGCTGATCCTCCATCTCAATGCCATATGTCCGCACTCTCCCCACACCCCTTGGCACCTTTAGAGTCCAGAAATGTATTTCTTCCTTAAATCTGGTAAGGTATGCTTCGAGCTTTTCTTCAGATTATTTGTCCCAACCTGATGTATTCTCCTAATATTTAAACCTTTGTAAACTTGTTTACGATAGTTTTCCTCCTGAACTAAAACAATCAATGTCAAGTCAGGTCTCAATGTCAAGTTTGTTTTTCATCTTTGTTTCACTAGCTTTCAAAAACATCTCATGACCTGAGTAAAATGGCAGCTATTTACCTTGTGGATTTTGACAGTGTGCCTATATATACTCGCTACTTTGACATCAGCTACATTCCTTCCACTGTTTTTTTCTTCAATGGTCAACATATGAAAGTGGATTATGGGTAAGATATTTTGCTTCAGTTAAAATGCGGCGTGCAATACAGTTGCATCTGATATGTGTGGAGAGCTCAAGAGCTGACTTTTAAAGCAGACTAAGGCAGGCCACCAGCACGGTTCAATTCCCGTACCAGCCTCCCCGAACAGGTGTCGGAATGTGGTGACTAGGGGCTTTGCACAGTAACTTCATTTGAAGCTTACTTGTGACAATAAGTGATTTTCATTACATTTCATTTCCTTTCTTGTGTTGAATATCTTGTTTGATACGTAATGTGTTATGGTACAGGACCAGACCTAAATTTATGTTCGGAAACTAGACAAAACCTAGCAATTTTTCAATTTGTGAAACTGTGAGGAAAGGATACTTCAGTCCAGGGGTGATTCCACTGACAAATAAGGACCTTCTATATTGAAACAAACTTTATTATTAACACAATATCAATCACATTAACGTCACAGAAAAATAGCTCTCCAACGAACAGTTAAACAGTTCTAAATAAAAACAGAGAAACACGTTAACCTCTACCTTATACCTTCTCTATTTCCAATTAAGCAAAGCCCATTATAGATCAAAATCCACTTCTAAATAAAGTTAGCAAACACAGGGCTACTTGTACACTTGTATGGAAATGTCTTGGAAAGATTGCTTGGAGAGAGAGAGAGGGCCTTTCAGGGACAGTCTGCAGATCCTTCTGTCTTTGTCAGACTCCTGCTCAACCTGACAGCATTTGGCAAAACTGCTGCTCAACTCAAAAACTCATAGTAGACTGCCAAACCTACAATCAAATTGCAAAACTACTGACAGACCCGGCTCCTCCCATTAATTACATCACCTTTAACCCACTCGGATCCCATGACCTGCTTACCCAAGTCTAAACACAATGTCTCAAATGATCTACTCTGAAGAATTTCCAACAATGATAAAGTTCCAATTGGCATCTCTGTGTAAACAAGTACATGGTTGGAATGAATGATTCTCATTTTTACATCTTAATTGAACCTTTCGCATACACACCACCTGTCTATGTTAAACCAGGATTTTAAACACATTACTGCAACATAACCCAGACTTTTACTTTTTTAAATTCTAAATTTAGAGTACCCAATTCATTTTTTTCCTATTAAGGCACAATTTATTGTGGCCAATCTACCTACCCTGTACATCATTGGGTTGTGGGAATGAAACTCACGCAAACATAGGGAGAATATGCAAACTCCATACGGACAGTGACCCAGGGCCAGGATCGAATCTGGGACCTCGGCGCTGTCAGGCAGCAGTGCTAACCACTGCACCACCGTGCTGCCCCACCCAGACTTTTAATAACACTCTCAAAATTTCCTACATTAATCACAAATGGAAGAAGCGACTGGATCCTGAACTTTCTAACCCACAGGCCACAATCAATAAGGATAGGCAACAACACCTCCTCCACGATCATCCTCAACACCGGTACCCCACAAGGCTGTGTCCTCAGCCCCCTACTATCACCCTTATATACCTATGACTGTGTGGCCAAATTCCCCTCCAACTCAATTTTCAAGTTTGCTGGTGACACCACTGTAGTGGGTCGGATTTCAAACGACGAGACAGAGTATAGGAATGAGATAGAGAATCTGGTGAACTGGTGCAACGACAATAATCTCTCCCTCAATGTAAACAAAATTAAGGAGATTGTCATCGACTTCA
This sequence comes from Scyliorhinus canicula, assembly GCF_902713615.1. Classification (NCBI taxonomy): domain Eukaryota; kingdom Metazoa; phylum Chordata; class Chondrichthyes; order Carcharhiniformes; family Scyliorhinidae; genus Scyliorhinus; species Scyliorhinus canicula. The sequence goes on along the minus strand of NC_052152.1, from coordinate 37,791,822 downwards.
GGAAGCGTAGTGGTGAACATGCCCCTGGGCACGAAGTAGAAAGGGCGAGAGCTTCAAGTTTTTAGGTGTATAGATCACCAACAGCCTGTCCTGGTCCCCCCCATGCCGACACTACAGTTAAGAAAGCCCACCAACAACTCTACTTTCTCAGAAGACTAAGGAAATTTGGAATGTCAGCTACGACCCTCACCAACTTCTACAGATGCACCATAGAAAGCATTCTTTCTGGTTGTATCACAGCTTGGTATGGAGCTTGCTCTGCCCAAGACCGCAGGAAACTACAAAAGGTCGTGAATGTAGCCCAGTCCATTGACTCTATCTATAATCCCCGCTGCCTCAGAAAGGCAGCCAGCATAATTAAGGACCTCACGCACCACAGACATACTCTCTTCCACCTCCTTCCGTCAGGAAAAAGATACCAAAGTTTGAGGTCACGTACCAACCGACTCAAGAACAGCTTCTTCCCTACTGCCATCAGACATTTGAATGGACCTACCTCGTATTAAGCTGATCTTTTCTCTACACCTTGCTACAGTAGTCCCCCGTTATACCGCGCTCCGCAATGCCACGGTTCGCGATTTACGGCGGGGGGGCTTATGGACCCCAACTGTCAGCTTCCCTCTCCGGATCAAAGTGAGCCGGCCGCTGAAATTGACACTGCCGGCTGCTCTCTCCCTCCAATCAGCCGGCAGTGTCAATTTCAGCGGCCGGCTCACTTTGATCCGGAGAGGGAAGCTGCTCTCTCACTGAAACAATCAGCCGGCCGCTGAAATTGACACTGCCAGCTGCTCTCTCCCTCCAATCCAACTTTTAAGTTGTTAAAAATGCAGCAGTGTTTGTTTTAATTAGATCCACGATGGGGGTTTTAAATTTATTTAAAAATCTATGCATGCGCTTCCCATTGTGAGTCTACGGGGGTCTGACCTCTCCCCCCGCCCCCCGTAGACTCACAATGGGAAGCGCATGCATAGATTTTAAAATAAATTTAAAACCCCCATCGTGGATATCCGCGGCTCGGATGCAACGTGGGTGGCTGTCTTGGACCCCAACACTCGCGTTATAAAGGGGGACTACTGTATAATGTGACATATTCTGCAGTCTCTCCTTCCTTCCCTATGTATGGTATGAATTGTTTGTACAGCATGCAAGAAACAATACATTTCACTATATTAATACATGTGACAATAAATCAGATCAATCCACCTATCCTACACATCTTTTGGGTTGTGGGGACGAAACCCACGCAAACACGTAGAGAATGTGCAAACTCCACACGGACAGTGACCCAGGACTGGGATTGAACCTGGGACCTCGGTGCCATGAGGCAGCAGTGCTGACCACTGCACCACCATGCTGCCCTATCTAGGTCTTTAAAACAAAAAATTTAAGTATTTAATTATTTATTTATTTACAATTAAGGGGCAATTTAGCGTGGCCAATCCACCTAACCTGCACATCTTTGGGTTGTGGGGGTGAAACCCACGCAGACACAGGGTGAATATGCAAACTCCACACGGACAGTGACCCGGGGCCAGGATTGAACCCGGGTCCTCAGGACCGCAGGTAACAGTGCTAAAACATCTTGGTCATTAATATGGAACAGCAAGGTTCCCAACACCAAATCCTGGGGACCTCTACTACAAATCTTTCTCCAGTCCAAGAAGAACACATTAACCGCTACTTTCCTGTCAGTAAAGTCAATTTTGTAGCAATGTTGCTACTGCCCATTTTGTTCCAAGAGCTATAAATTTGCTCACCAGTCTGTTGTGCGGCACTGTAGCAAATGCCTTTTGGAAGCCTCATGTTCACATCAACAGCATTAACCTCATCAACCCTCATTGTCACCTCATCAAAGATTTTCAGAATATTGCATAAATATGATTTCCAGTTAACAAATCCATGCTGACTTTCCTTTATTAACTCACATTTGCCCCAGTGATTATTAATTTGGCTGGTTTAGCACAGTGGGGTAAACAGCTGGCTTGTAATGAAGAACAATGCCAGCAGCGCGGGTTCAATTACCGTAACAGCCTCCCCAAACAGGTGCCAGAATGTGGTGACTAGGGGCTTTTCACAGTAACTTCATTGAAGCATACTTGTGACAATAAGCGATTATTATTATTATTATTATTATTATTATTATTCTGGTCCCGAGTTATTGCTTCGAGAAGCTTCCAGGTCACCAAAGTAATTATGCCTGGCCTTTAGTTGCAGGGCTTATGTTTAAACTTTTTTTTAACCAATGCTGTGACATTCTCCAGTCTCCTGAATCTAAATAAGCCTGGAAAATTATGGCCAGTGCCTCCACAATTTTCACTCTCACTTCCTCTGTATCCCTTGGGTGAAACTCATTCGGTCCTGGTGCCTTATCAATTTTAAGTGCAGATAACCTTTTCAATAACTCCTTATCGATTTTAAACCCTTCTAGTGTCTGGATTACTTTATCTTTCACTGTGATCAATGCAGCATCTTTCTTGGTCGAGACAGATGCAAAATATTCATTTAATGCCTCAGTTATTCCCCTGTCTCCATGTATAAATCCCCTTTCGAATCACTAACCTGCCCCAATCCCATTCCTACCATTGATGTGCCTCTAGAAGACTTTGGAATTACCCTTTATGTTAGCTGCCCACCAAGTCAGACCTCTTCGAACCCAGCCCTGATCCCATGTTTTTCTTAAGTTTTTCTTCCATTTCTTCTACCACCTGTATAAGCTCATCTTACTCATGACCCAGTTCCTATCTTGACCCCAGGCCCACTACACTGCTCAGCACTCAACCTTCTTCTTGGTGCTCATGTGAACTGACATTGTAAATAGTTTCTTCTCCTGAGGTACTGCTCTTTTCAAAACTTGCCTTTCCAATAAAATACTCTTATGATAACCACTATCTTGGAAACTACCCTATCTCCAAATTTATTTTCTTCTCCAAGTTCTTGAAAGTATTACCTCTCTGGAATCCAAAGTCACATTTCCTGCAGCTTTGTGTTTGAAAAATGCCAGGTCTCAGTGACTCTTGGCTCTGACTCCAAAGGTTGTGGTTGAAGTTCTGCCCCAGAGACATGAGCACAAAAATCTAGGCTGGCGCTCTAATGCAGCGCTGAAGGTTAAACCGAGACCCTATCTGCCTGCTCAGGTGGAATGTAAAATAACTCGTGACACTATTTTGAAGAAGAGCAGGGCAGTTAACCCTAGTGTCCTGGTCAATACTTATTTTTCAATAAACATCACCAATTTACCCCACACTAAGATTGTTTGTACATTGCATGTTTGTTACATTGTTTGCCTTCCTTACCCCATCTACTGCTGAAGCCCTCATCCAGCCCAGACTTGATTGATCTAATGCTCTGTAGAATAGCTTTCCACCCTTTGCCCTCCAGTCTCCTTAAACTTCTGCTGATCCAAAACTCTGCTCCCCATCATTCATACTCATGTCACAAATTTAAGCTTCTCATCCTTGTGCTTAAATTAATTCATGAACTTCCTGCTCCTTATCTCTGTAACCCCCTTTCCCCCAATTTTTCATTTCTGTCCATAGCCTTAATGCACTCACCATTGCGACACGTTGGCAGCCGTGCCTTCAGTTATCCAGGAATTCTTTCCCTAAACCACTCCATCTTTTCACCTGCTCTCGTTAAAACCCAGCTCTTTGATGATTTTTTTTTTGATCACTTGTTTTAATATCTCTTGCTCATTTTTACCTGATTACCCCACTATGAAGTGCTTTGGGATGTTTTCTAAGATAAAGACACTGTGTATATAAATTTAATTGTTCAACTACATTGGATTTCTTGGAAGTAAGATTGTGAACACTGACAAAATTAAGTGCTTATGTTCTCTTTTTTTTTTAGGTCTCCAGATCATACAAAGTTTATTGGGTGTTTCAAAACAAAGCAAGACTTCATAGATTTAATTGAAGTAATATTCCGTGGAGCAATGCGTGGAAAGCTGATAGTGCACAGCCCCATTGATCCGAGAAATATCCCAAAGTATGACCTCCTCTACCATGGCATCTAAATGTACTGGTTGTTTGCAATCACTTCGTGGCAATTTGAACTCGTCCATCTGTTAAAGAGTATTGAGATTGATTGAATGTTCTTTGGTCCACAATGTGAATAGACGAGAAATTTCTTGACTAGAGATTTTCAGGAATCATGATCAAGGACTCAATATGGAGAGTTCAGATCCTCCATTGCTTAGGATTTCTGTACCCTGAAACTCCACACCTCAACTCTGTGGCAAGTCTGCCACCACAAGCTTGCCTTAAAGGTTAACTTTGGAGGAGTTATTAATTTGATTGACAATTGTATTTTCCTGAGTAGAACTCTATGGGAATTCTGTCACCTGCAGGAGCTCTTTCTGGTTGTGTTCTTTCTTTTAAAATAACTGTGCTATATCCTATAAGCTCTATGCATGAAAGGGGTATTAGAAAGGTAGAGCATTGGAAGTGGTTACTTAAAAATTGGAAATAAACACTGTTTCTACATTGCCATATCACGATATTAGCTAACCTGCTTCCAAATTCATGCTCCTTTGAGCTCATCAGCAGGTGATTTTGTTTTCCCACCGCTTAAAGTTTTGCTTTGAAAGTGGAATTGTTCACTTCCTGAATGTGGACATGAGCTTGAACCCACCTCCGAATAATTTGTGCACATTTCAAGTGTACAGATGCAATGTCTCATCAGAAGCCCTGTGAATCTGATTTATTTACTCGTCTCTCAGTCCGGAAGAAAGTACTCTCGAACACGTTCGTACTTCAGAATATTCTTTATTACGATCGGGGCCACTCTCTAGGTATTCCGGAGAACCACCTTGAAGAGTGCCAAAGTTTTGCTCAAAACATCCTTTTTTTTATATGTATTGTTAGGGGGCTGTCCCTTACATTCACTTGAGCTCGCCCCCATTACAAAACGTAAATTTGTTATTGCAATAGTTCCAGTACATAATTTTACAGACTTTGGGGCTATCTATTGGCACATGAGTATGTAGCAGTCTTAGCTTAATTAGCAGGTGTTAGCCATAGTTTCAAGCGGCTTCCACATTTCATATCCTATCATCTGGCCATGCTCCTTGTTTCTCAAGGCTATTCGGTTTACAGTCATGAGTCGGCTCACAACTTCAAATATCAACTCCCTTATCTCAGCAAGTTCATTATCCTTCAATAACAAGCTCCTCCACTTGTGATTTTCCCCTAATGTATCCCATTCATTCTGGCTCTTAAGCTTTGCTTCACATCCTCAGCCCCAGCTGAATGTAGATTTATCCCTCAAACCTACGTTTCTGTCCCTAAGAACATAACTCACACTGATGTATGGTTCAAGGGGTGCCAGTAGCATTGCAACATGCTGAAAACGGGGCCACTCCTGTCTGGTGCAACATACGTGCAAATCTTTGAGTACCGCTCACTGCCCATGAATCGTGAACAGCAAGTCAGTGATCTCTTCATGCTGGACACAGTTACCAACGCGCTGGCTGGTATCCATTATCTTTTCATAGATCTGAGACTTCCTGTTTGTCAGGCCTGCAATAATAGCAACACAGCTCTTTCTGGTTTTGTATTTGGATTAAAAAACATCTATTCTGTATAACTATAATTATATTGTGTTCTTCTAATCAACATGAAATTTTGAAGTTCTATAAGTGTGCAATACTGCAATGTTAGAAATCTGAACCAAAATCTGGATGAGGGGATACCTTATGAGGAAAGGTTGGACAGATTGGGCCTGTATCCACTGGAGTTCAGCCAAATAGAAAGTGATCTAATTGAAACAAAAACGTTGCTGAGGGCACATGACATGGTGGATGCTGAAAAGATCTTTCCCTTTGGGAGAGTCTAGAGCTAGGGACATTGTTTAAAAATACAGGATCTCCTTTTTAAGATGCAGGTGATGACTTTCTCAGGATCGTGAACTAGTGGAATTCACTTCTCCGGAGAGCGGCAGGTTCATTGAATAGTTCAAAAGCACAATTTGTTAGATTATTAATAATAATCTTTATTAGTGTCAGAAGAAGGCTTACATCAACATTGCAATGAAGTTACTGTGAAAATCCCCTAGTTGCCACACTACAACGCCTATTCGGGTAGACAGAGGGAGAACTCAGAATGTCTAATTCATCTAGCAGCACGTCTTTCGGAAATTTTTCTTCCATTTCCTCTACCACCTGTATAAGCTCATCTTACTCATGACCCAGTTCCTATCTTGACCCCAGGCCCACTACACTGCTCAGCACTCAACCTTCTTCTTGGTGCTCATGTGAATTGACATTGTAAATAGTTTCTTCTCCTGAGGTACTGCTGTTTTCAAAACTTGTCTTTCCAATAAAATGCTCTTATGATAACCACTATCTTGGAAACTACCCTATCTTCCCGTACCAGCCTCCCCGGACAGGCGCCGGAATGTGGCGACTAGGGGCTTTTCACAGTAACTTCATTGAAGCCTACTCGTGACAATAAGCGATTTTCATTTTTCATTTCATCTCCAAATTTATTTTCTCCAAGTTTTTGAAAGTATTACCTCTCTGGAATCCAAAGCCACATTTCCTGCAGCTCTGTTTGAAAAATGCCAGGTCTCAGTGCCGCCACACCACAGCGCCTATTCGGGTAGACAGAGGGAGAACACAGAATGTCCAATTCACCTAGCAGCACGTCTTTCGGAAATTGTGGGAGGAAACCGGAGAAAAAACATGTAGACACGGGGAGAACGTGCAGGCTCCACACAGTAACCCAAGCCAGAAATCGAACCCGGGTCCCTGGGGCTGTGAAGCAACAGTGCTAACCATGTGCTACAAAGGAGTGAAAGGATATAGGAGGTACGCACGGAAGTGGATTTGAGGCCTCAGTCAGATCAGCCATGGTCTTATCGAATAGCAGAGCAGACTCACGGAAGCCAAATGGTTTACTGCTCCTAATCCTTATGCAAGCAGAAATCAATAGAGACATTTAGCAAGTCAAGCAGCATTGGCTGAGGAAAACAAATTAACTGGCATTTTGGGAAGAAAACCTTTCCGTGGAATGAAACATATTACAACTGAACAACATTTAAGAAAGAACAGATCTGGGAGAAAGAGAGAAAAAAGCACACACAGACTGACCTCGTACACAGGAAAAGATCTAGAATTACCTGTAAATTGCTGCAATAGGGACTGGAAATTAGTGCAGAACTAATATGGACAGCAGGCACAATGAGACTTAAAATACATAAACATTTCATTGAGATCTGGAACCAGTTCTTCACTCAAAATGTTGTGGATCTTTGGTCAGAGAGTTGTTCAGGAAGGTGAAGTTGAGGTAGATGGTCAGCTATGATCCTATTGAATGGTACAGCACGATTGAAAGACCTCTTCTTCCATATGCCACAGTATGTGAGAAGTGCGCAAGTAGGCAGTTTTTAAAATACATTCATGGGATACAGGTGTCACTGGCTAGGCCAGCATTTATTGCCCATCCCCAATTATCCTCAGGAAGGTGGTGATCAGCTGCCACATGCAGCAGTCCATGTGGTGTAGGTATACCAACAGTGCTGTTAGGGAAGTGGTTCCAGGATTTTGACCCAGTGACAGTGAAGGAATGGTGGTATACTTCCAAGTCAGGGTGGTGAGTAGCTTGGAGGGGAACTTCTAGGTGGTGGCATACCCAGTTATCTGCTGCCCCTGTCCTTGGTAGTGATTGTGGGCTTGGAAGGTGCTGACAAAGGAGCCTAGTTGAGTTCCTGCTGTGCATCATGTAGATGGTACACACTGTGCATCAGTGATGGAGAAAGTGAATATTTGTGGAGGGGGAGCGAATTGAGTGGGCTGCTTTGTCTAGACGGTGTTGAGCTTCTTCAGAGTTGTAAGGGCTGCACTCATCCAGGTAAGGGGAGACTATTCCATCACTCCTCACTTGTGCCGTGTAGATGATGGACTGGCTTTGAGGTGTCAGGAGATGAGAACTCACTGCAGCATACCTAGCCTCTGACCATCTCTTATAGCCATGGTATTTATATACTGGTCCAGTTCAGTTGCTGGTCAATGCCATCCCCAGGATGTTGATGGACAAGTCAAAAGGGAATTATGGAAAAACTGCCAAAATGAACAGACTTCAGCAATCGGAGTCTGGTGGAACAGAAAGGCAAGTCAACATCAAGTGTGCAGACGATCCCACCAGCACAGTGTTCCCCTCTCACGTTCCCCATTCCCCAAAACACGTGTGTGCCTGTCCAACATGACTAACACTTAGAGCACGAGAGAGTAATTTAGTTCAGCTTTGAAGTTATTAAAAGTCAAATTGAGGCCAGAGTGCCAAGACAAGGTGCTGTTCCTCAAGAACATGTTGAGCTCCATTGGAAGAGCATGAATGGTCAGAGTGGAATGGAGTCCCATTGAATTGCCACACAGCATAAAGCTCAGAGTTGCACTTTGGAGCAGAGTGGATGTGTTCAGGAAAGTGATCACACTGCAGAGACCAAATATTCAACAAAACGTTACTTATATTTAGTCAAAATAAATTTTGTGACCAAGACATTTAAAACAACATGTCATATTTGGGATTTTCAATGTATACGGCCCATTAGTAAAGACTGGGATGTAGCGTAATGGGATGGGAAGTATTTACAATGTTCCACATTTCAACTGGCTGATGGAAACCCTTCCGTATTGGGTTTTACAAATAAAAATAATGCATTCAAATGATTTACCCTGCAGTTCATTGTTGTTGGTGAGTGGGTCTATAACGCTGGTGTGCTGACTTGGGCTCTGAAATATATAAGGCTTTGTGAGGATAGGGCAGCATTTCAGCAATGAAATCAATTGAGAATCTTGAAGGTTGTTGATGCCAGCTCGCTAGACATTACCCAGCAGCTAAGTCATCTGAAGTTTTTATTTGTCCAATAAACTTTTTTAAACCTGCACTGTCAGTCACTAATTATTTTGAATGGGACCATTGCTGCCTCTATATCCAAAATAGTGCTAGATACAATAAGATGTATCGCAGATGAGCTTTCAATGTGTCAATCACCCTGTTGAAATTAAGTACTTCAGAGTATAACCAGAATCCTACCTTGATAATAACCTTATGATGACCAAATATTTCAATAAAAGATGCTCAATTTTACTTTCCGCCACAATATGTTTCCTTTCCTCAGAGTTTTATTAACAGAATAGTGGAGTAGGTATCAAGGTTTGGTGATTTTGCCTCCACACCTCTGTAATAACTTATAATGCCAGTGTTTAGTAGCTGGTGGAGCATTTTACTTTACTCTGCAACATTATATTTTAATGATAATGAACTTAAAAGTCAAAATCAGCTAACTTGTGGGTGCTCCATATTGATATAATGCGAGTAGAGCAAGATGGAATTTCTACTATGTTTCTTCTGGGTACCAGTTTTAATAAATGACGTGTACAAAAATGGCACTTAAAATTAAAAGCATTGTATAAAGCTTTGATATTTCCAACATTACCCGCATGTCAGGTAGACTTGTGGGAGGATTGAATAACCGACTGCTTCCAATGGGAGTTGATAAAGGATTCAAACACTTGTACCCACAAGTATTTTGTAGGTGCATAATTTCTTAAAACATTGCCCCACTGACAAAATATTAATGCAGTTTCAATCTGTATTTAATTGAAGTATTGTTTTTGAATGCCAGCACATATCTTTCAGTTCTAAATTGAATGAATGCAACCTTATTGCTCCCTCCAGTTGCTTCCTTGAAGTGCTGATTCATTTTTTAAAAATAAATTTACCCAATTCATTTTTTCCAATTAAGGGGCAATTTAGCGTGGCCAATCCACCTACCCTGCACATCTTTGGATTGTGGGGGCAAAACCCACGCAAACATGGGGAGGAAGTGCAAACTCCACACGGACAGTGACCCAGAGCCAGCATCGAACCTGGGACCTCGGCGCCTTGAGGCAGCAGTGCTATTCACTGCACCACCGTGCTGCCCCCGAAGTGTTGATTCATGCTTGGCTTTAGATCCAATGATCATTCTTCACATGGAAGCTTATTGACTTGTCATACTGTGACACATCTATTTACATAGAAGTGTTAGTGTAGGAAACAGAAAAGGCAAAACCAGAAAACAATAACACTGAGCCAACAAAAGATATTAAGATGGGTGACTAAAAACTTGGTGTTAGGAAAATATAGGTAATTATTGGTAAGCATTAGAAATAAGGTATAGTTTTATGTGGGTTTAATTTAATGTTTCTGTGCCCAGAAGGGTAAAACCTATGGTTGGATTCCTGCTGGACAAAGGTGTTTGTAATTCCAACTGTGATTCTATTGTGCTTAGAGGGGGCAATGGAGTAAAGAGTTACTAATAGTTTGATATCTGGGAATCCAGGTGGCTCGAGAATGGGAGGCACTGCACAAGTTAAACCTATCCCAGCTCGTAAAACAAATGTAAGAGGACTTTAAGAGATGGGACATGCTTCTGCTGTCACTGGCGGAGAGGGTACAGATTGTGAAAATGACGGACCTCCCCAGATTTCTCTTTGTTTTTCAGTGCCTCCCCATCTTCATCCCGAGGGCCTTTTTCAAGCGGGTGAATAAGGTTATTTTGGGCTTTGTGTGGGCGGGTAAAACCCACAAGTGAAGAAAGTGTCGCTGGGGGGTGGGGGTTGGCGCTGCCGAACTTTTGAAATTACTACTGGGCGGCTAATATAGTCATGAATAGGAAGTGGGTAGTGGGGGAGGGGTCGGTGTGGGAGCGGATGGAGGCGGCGTCATGTAAAGACACCAGTTTGGGAGCACTGATAACGGCACCTCTCCCGTTCTCGCTGGCCCGATACTCCACAAGTCCGGTGGTGGCAGCTCTGAGAATCTGGGGGCAGTGGAGGAGATATAAGAGAGTGGAGGGAGCATCGCTTTGGACCCCGATTTATAATAATCATCGGTTTGTACCTGGTAGGCTGGATGGTGGGTTCCGGAGTTGGCAAAGGGCAGGAATTAGGAGGATGGGGGATATATTTATAGACGGGTGCTTCCCCAGCTTGAAAGCCTTGGAGGATAAATTTGAATTGCCAGCTGGGAATGGGTTTAGGTATCTGCAGATGCGAGACTTCCTGAGAAAGCAGGTTCCGGCTTTCCCGCTGCTGCCGCCACGGGGGATACAGAACAGAGTAGTCTCCAGTACCTGAGTGGGGGAGGGGAAGGTATCAGATATTTACCAGGAACATTTGGAATTGGAGGAAACTCCAGTGGAGGAGCTCAAGGGCAAGTGGGAAGATGAGCTGGGGAGAGTGATAGAGGAGGGACTGTGGGCGGAAACCCTAAGCAGGATTAACACAACCTCATCATGTGTTAATCCTCATCATCTCACACATGACGGTGGCCCGGTTGAGCAAGGTTTCTGGGGTGGAGGACAGGTATGTGAGGTGCGCAGGAAGCTGAGAGGGTTTTGGCAGGATTTTGCTAAGACAATGTCCACGGTACTCAAAACACGGGTGGTGCCGAGTCCAGAGGTAGCGATCTTTGGAGTGTCAGAAGATCCGGGAGTTCAGGGTGTGAAAGAGGCCGACGTCCTGGCCTTTGCCTCCCTGGTAGCCCGGAGACGGATCTTATTAATGTGGAGGAACTCGAAGCCCCCGAGTGCAGAGACCTGGGTTAGTGACATGGCTGGGTTTCTCAGTCGCCATAAGAGGGTCAATGGTAGGGTTCGCCGTGTGGCAGCCGTTCGTCGACTTTCTCGGGGAAAATTAAAATGTCAGCAGAATTCCAAAAGTGGGGGGGGGGTTGAGGGCCAGACTGATTTTTTTCTTCTTATTGTTGGGGGGGGGGGGGGGGGGGGGAGGGGGTGAAGATTGGGATTGGGTTGGAAATGCTTATTGTACCATGTTTATGTCGCTGTTAATGTTATTATTATAAAAATTTGCAAATACCCTAATAAAAATATATTTTTTTTAAACGACTGCTGATAGTTATAATACAAAGTTAAAGTCCAACAGGTTTGCTTCAAATCACTAGCTTTCGGAGCACTGCTCCTTCCTCAGGTGAATGAGGAAATGAGGTTTGAAAGAAACCTGTTGGACTTTAACTTGAATGTGGTAGTATGACTAGAGGTATTACGGTAACTACCAATGCCGAGACACTATTGGTGGAGAAGGCTAATTGCTGATTGGCCCAATGGTATGTAACACTAGTCACCCATTGGCTAGAGCTGTAAGTTGGCTCCGCCCTGTAAGGCGGGGTATAATAGCCCGTGTGTTCCCCACAGCTTCCTTTCTGTACCTGAGCTGCTGGGGAAACATCTTGTCTATTAAAGCCTTCAGTTTCAGACTACAACTTCGCTTCTGTGGTCAATTGATTGTGCATCAATTTAATAGACAAGTTTTAAAGAATGGAGCTCCGCATCGAGCCGGAGAGTCTACAACTCAGCCCCCACGCGGCAAACGCAGCAGCAACCTTTAAGCACTGGTTAGCTTGTTTCAATGGCTACCTCAGCACGGCAGAAAGCACACCCACGAGGGAGCAGAAACTACAGATCTTACACTCGAGAGTGGGCCCGGACATCTACATGCTCATCGAGGATGCTACAGATTACGATTCCGCAATGGAACTACTAAAGGACATTATATCCGCCCAGTAAACCAAGTCTACGCCCGGCACCTACTGACAACGAGACGGCAGAGCCTTGGTGAATCACTAGACAAGTTCTATCGTGCGCTCCTCGTGCTAGGGAGAAACTGCAGCTGCTCACAAGTTTTGGCTAACGAAAATACTGAACTTTTGTTCCGGGACGCTTTTGTTACGGGTATGCAGTCCCCGCAAATCCGCCAGAGACTGCTCGAAAAAGACACTCTGGGCCTCAAGGAGGCACGGGCCCTCGCTGATTCACTGGATGTGGCCTCCCAGAATGCCCGCGCCTACGCCCCCGACTGCGCGGTGGCCCCCTGGGCAGCATGGAATGCCCCTCCAGCGGGCTCGGAATCGCCTCAGGCCTGCACTGCGAAACGCCCCGGCAACCCTGCTGGGCCCCGTTGCTATTTCTGCGGGCAGGCGAAACACCCCTGACAGCACTGCCCAGCCCGTTCGGCAACGTGTAAGGGGTGCGGCAAAAAGGGCCATTTCATGGTAGTCTGCCAGGCCCGGGCGGTCGCTGTGGTTTCAGGCGGCGAGTGCAGATCGCCGCTCCAGCCCTCTCCACGGGCCCCGAGCGGCCCACGAACATCACCAGCTTCCTCCCCCAGCGCCACGTGGGGCCCCCAGTAGCCGCCATCTTGCTCTGCCGACGCCACGTGCGGGGGATGGGCGCCGCCATTTTGTCCACCCCAGCCATGTGTGACCAGTGGGCGCCGCCAACTTGGACCGGCTCCAAGGACCCCAGCACGGGTGATCACCCGAAGACGATTCCGAACTCCTGCCACGTTCGGCATCGGTGACCTTGGACCAGTCTCGACCCCGAACCCTCTCCACAGGAACGACAACGGTATTAATCAACAGGCACGAGACGTCCTGTCTACTCGAGTCTGGGAGCACGGAGAGCTTTATACACCCAGAAATGGTAAGGCGCTATTCTCTTCCTGTCCACCCCATCAATCAAAAAATTGGCCTGGCCTCTGGCTCCCATTCAGTTGCAATCAAAGGGTATTGTGTAGCAAACCTCACGGTCCAAGGGAGGGAGTTCAAGAACTACAGGCTCTATGTCCTCCCCCACCTCTGCGCAGCCACTCTCCTAGTGTTAGATTTCCAGTGCAAACTCCAAAGTCTAACTTTCAAATTCGGCGGCCCTATATCCCCCCTCACTGGCTGCAGCCTCGCGACCCTCAAGGTCGATCCCTCTCCCTATTTGCAAACCTCACCCCGGATTACAAACCCGTCGACACCAGGAGCAGACGGTACAGTGCCCAGGATCGGACGTTCATCAGGTCCGAGGTCCAATGGCTCCTGAGGGAAGGGGTCATCGAGGCTAGCAACAGCCCCTGGAGAGCCCAAGTAATGGTGGTAAAGACCGGGGAGAAGAATAGGATGGTCATAGACTACAGTCAGACCATCAACAGGTTTACGCAGCTGGACGCGTACCCGCTCCCTCGCATATCCGACCTGGTAAACAGGATCGCACAATACAAGGTCTTCTCCACGGTGGACCTCAAGTCCGACTACCACCAGCTCCCCATCCGCGCGAGTGATCGCAAGTACACTGCCTTTGAGGCAGATGGGCGGCTCTACCACTTCTTAAGGGTTCCTTTCGGTGTCACTAATGGGGTCTCGGTCTTATTACGCTCAGTGGGTCCCCAACTACGCCGACAAAGCCCGTCCTCTCATCCAAACAACTACTTTCCCCCTGTCGACAGAGGCCCGCCAGGCCTTCAGCCGCATCAAAGCAGACATTGCAAAGGCCACGATGTGCGCCATCGACGAGTCCCTCCCCTTCCAAGTCGAGAGCAACGCGTCCGTAGCTCTGGCAGCCACCCTCAACCAAGCGGGCAGACCCGTGGCCTTCTTGTCCCGTACCCTCCATGCTTCCGAAATCCGCCACTCTTTGGTCGAGAAGGAAGCACAGGCCATAGTAGAAGCTGTGTGACATTGGAGGCTTTATCTGACCGGCAGGAGGTTTACCCTCCTCACGGACCAATGGTTGGTAGCTTTCATGTTTGACAATGCACAGCAGGCAAGATAAAGAATGATAAGATCTTGCGGTGGAGGATCGAATTATCCACCTATAACTACGAGATCCTGTATCGTCCCGGGAAGCTAAACGAGCCTCCTGATGCCCTGTCCCGCAGCACATGTGCCAACGCACAAGTGGACTGCCTCCGAGCCCTTCACGAGGGCCTCTGCCACCCGGGGGTTACTCATTTCTTCCATTTCATAAAGACCCGCAACCTCCCCTACTCCATCGAGAAGGTCAGGACAGTCACTAGGAACTGCCACATCTGCGTGGAGTGCAAGCCACACTTCTACCGTCCGGAGAAAGCGCATCTGATAAAGGCCTCCCGTCCCTTTGAACGCCTCAGCATGGACTTCAAAGGTCCCCTCCCCTCTACCAACCATAACACGTACTTCCTCAACGTGATTGACGAGTCCTCCCGCTTCCCATTCGCCATCCCCTGCCCCGACATGACCACAACCACCATCATTAAAGTACTCCACAGCACTTTTTCCCTGTTCGGATTCCCCGCCTGATGGAACCATCAATTCAGCGAACACGTGTAGTTGGGATCTAAACAGAGGCTTTAATACACTTACAATAGAGGCAGCCTATTCATCGTTGAACTTCAGGTGAACTGGCAGGCTGGCTCTACGGCACTGATCTTTATACATCGGTCCCAGGGGGAGGGGTCCTGGGCGGAGCCAAGGGAGGAGCCCAGTACAAACTCTCGCGTACTCCCAGAGCGACTCCCCCTGGTGGTCGGATAGTGCAACTGCACTTACATTGGGTAGATAACGAACATATATACATGGAGTGATATTGGCAACTATATATAGTGTGAATCACATTCACCACACCGCCTACATACACTGTGATAGGGGATCCTCTTTTATGAGTGACGAACTGCGTCAATTCCTGCTTAGCAAAGGCATTGCCTTGAGCAGGACGACCAGTTACAACCCCCGGGGTAACGGACAGGTCAAGAGGTAGAACGGAACAGTCTGGAAGACCATTCTACTGACCCTACGGTCCAAAAATCTCCCAGTCCCCCGCTGGCAGGAGGTCCTCCCAGACACCCTCCACTCCATCCGGTCTCGGCTCTGCACTGCAACTAACCAAACTCCTCATGAACGTCTCCTTGTCTTCCCTAGGAAGTCCTCCTCAGGGACCTCGCTCCCGACCTGGCTGGCAGCCCCCAGGCCCATCCTGCTCCGGAAACACGTGCGGGCGCACAAGTCGGATCCGTTGGTCGAGAGGGTCCAGTTACTCCACGCTAACCCCCAGTACGCGTATGTGGAGTACCCCGACGGCCGACAAGACACGGTCTCTCTACGGGACCTGCCGCCCGTCTGATCCCCACCCTCGCCAGCAGCCCCGCCCTCCCCCCACCGGTGCACCTCACTGTCGCCTCCTGCCCTGGACAACCATTTTTCCCGCCGGCCCTGCCTGGATACCCCGCCCACCATAGCACTGTACAGACACTCCCTTCACTGGCCAGTGAACCCCCCCACCAGCGCCATCTAGAAGTCTGGATGCCCCCTCCCTGGATCAGCCACCCTCACCAGCGCCATCTAGGGGTGTTGAGTGTTGAAGCCGCTGCGGGGAATGGATCCACGCTCCCGGAGTCACAGACGTCTGCACCTCCACCGACGTCTCCGTCGAAGCTCCGTCGATATCAAAGGACAACCCCCTCGCCGGATTCTTTTTCAACAGGGGGTGAATGTGGTAGTATGACCAGAGGTATTACGGTAACTAGCAATGCCGAGACACCATTGGTGGAGAAGGCTCATTGCTCATAGGCCCAATGGTATGTAACACTAGTCACCTATTGGTTAGAGCTGTAAGGTAGCTCCGCCCTGTAAGGCCGGGTATAAGAGCCCGTGTGTTTCCCACAGCTTCCTTTCTATACCTGAGCTGCTGGGGAAACATCTTGTCTATTAAAGCCTTCAGTTTCGGACTACAACTTCGCTTCTGTGGTCAATTCATAGTGCATCACTGGTGTTGTAAGATTTCTTACTGTGCTCACTCCAGTCCAATGCCAGCATCTCCACATCATGTATAGTTTGAACAAGACATTTTATTAAACATTTAAAAATTTGATTATGTACAATGTACCTTTATTCCCCCCTCCCTTACCTTAACAATTACACACAGGTTTTAAGATTAACAAAGATTTAAACTTTAAACTTAATTTAAAATGGTCTCTTGTAAACACTGTGATCAAATACACTCCCCTCAAGGGCGGCACATGGCACTGGCTAGCACAGCAACTTACGGCACTGAGGACAGGGTTCAAATCCTGGCCCTGGTTCACTGTTCATGTGGAGTTTGCATTCTCCCCCTGACTGTATGGGTTTCATCTCCACAACCCAAAGATGCATCGGTTAGGTGGATTGGCCAGGCTAAATTGTCCCTTAATTGGAAAAAAAAATAATTGGGTACTCTAAATTTATTTTTTTTAAATACACTTCGCACTGACCTCAAGTGAATATTTGTGGATGTCTCCTCATCATCCCCCTGATGATTGTTATGAGAGTTTCCACACTCCTCTCCCAAAATCATGCTTTAAAATCTTCTCTCATAATTATGCTTTCCCTTAGTGGTTTGCAGTCCGAATGCAGACCAGGTTTTCCAAATTGACACTTTTAAACAAAAGCTTCACTTTTAGCACATCCAGTCCAAGATTTTACCCCATTCCTTCAGTATTTCTTTGTTTCAACTGCTTGTGCACAAACTCCCGAGATCAAGCCATCGATTTCCATAGTTATTTCAACTCATGTTCTACAGGTTGTAGTAAAAGCTCACAAACTGGAAAATCACTTCAGATATTTTTCTGTTGTCTCAGCCTTCTCAGCTCTGTCTGTCTTTATTGAACAGTGCTCTGTTCCAGCACTTTAACCTCAGATGTCTTGGAAACTTCTCTTCATTTCTCTAGTTTCCTTAACTAGCTGCTCTTCAGATCTCTGCACTTGTTTATTCACCATTATTCCATGGTATGGCTTTTCTTCTCGCAAAGCTGATAGAGATGTACCCACTCTAGCCTTCTAAGCCAACTACTTCTAGCAGAACTGTGAGAGCTGCCTATTTTCAACTGCTCACAAATTAGTTAAACTAGAACTTAAAAGCTTCTCTACTTTACAAGGCTCTGTTTGCTAAGCAACCACACTGGTTTATTTATTCTTCATGCCGCAGCCCCTCTAAGCACAGTTCAAACTTAAGCAATCCCCATGCATACAAACACCTTTGTTCAGCAAGCATCTAACTATATGTTTACCCTTCCAGGTACAGAAACATTAAATTAAACATACTTAAAGCTATACCTTATTTCTAATGTTACCAATATGAATATAAATTCCTTAAAATTACCTTTGTTTTCCTAACACCAGAAAGATATCTGCAGTAGTGTTGAGGTTTGTGAGAAATTATTACAGTTTGGGGAGACCATATTTTAAATAATTGTAGAAATCAGTGGATCTCGGAGCTTTTAAGACAAAGGAAACCTGAAGACAGAGGTTTAAAACCTGAAAGCAAAACCTTAGTGGAAGCAGCAAATGGAAAACATAATTTAAAAGAAGATTTGATGGTGTGATGTTTGAAAGTGGAATTTGAAATCAGTCGTGTGGAAGTTGAAGTTCAGTGAGACAAGGTGGCTCAAGGTCTAAGAATCATCTGGTGGGATTTTGGGGAGAAGTCCACAGACATTCATTTGGGTTCAGAGAGCAGTGTGTCGTACCACAGTGATCTTATGTGCTTTAAAGGGGCTGTGTGTTAATGAGACCATTATAGCTTAAGATGCACTTTGTAGGGCAGCACGGCGGCACAGTGATTAGCACTGAGACTATGGCTCCGGGTTCAAATCCTGGCCCTGTCCATGTGAAGTTTGCACATTCTCCCCATGTTTGCATGGGTTTCACCCCCACAACCCAAAAGCTGCGCTGGTTAGATGGATTGGCCATGCAAATTGCCCCTTAATTTGAAAAAAAATAATTGGGTGCTCTAAATTTAAAAAGAAAAGATGTATTTTGTAATCCATTATAATCTTAAAATCTACGTGTAATTGTTAAGCTAAAGCGTGAGTAAAGGAATATTGTATCATAATCCATTTTTTTAATGATGTGGAGATGCTGGCATTGGACTGGGGTGGGCACAATATGAAGTCTTATAACACCAGGTTAAAGTCCAGCAGGTTTATTTTGAATCACTAGCTTTCGGAGCACAGCTCCTTCATTAATATTTAATGTTTTTTTCTTGTTGTTAAAAAGAATTAGTAGTCCTGCGACTGTTCCTCCACGTTTTGTTATTAAAAAGTTGCAATCTTTTGAGCCAGGGTTCCATTCTTCCCGTTCAGTTACAACATTAACTGGGATCGTAACGTTGGTCAGAGGTGGATTTTAAGGAGTAGAGAGATTGAGAGGAGGAATATTAGAGCTCAAGGGCTGGACAACTTCAGGCATCATCATCAATGGTAGGGCCACTTTACTTTATTTGACTGTTTTATTAGCCCAGCAGATCCACTCAATTTCCAATCATCGTAACTTTAAATATTTTCTTCAGGAATATTTAGCGTGTCAGCATTGTCAAGCAGAGATGTGCTTCTGCATTTTGTTTTGGTGGTGGGGGGTGGAAAGTGGAGAATAATCAGACATTGGAAGTCTTATAAGCCAAAATGCACCTTTTGTGATTGTTTTGCTTGGTCTCAACAACAAACGAATAGTTTTAGTTTGGACTCTGAGGATGTGTACTTGTGCCTTTAATAACTATTGACTATTTAATGTGAAAGTATGCAAACAAATCTTTCATTTCAACTTGAGTGTCGAAGGAAAGTAACAGTAAGAAGTCTTACGACACCAGGTTAAAGTCCAACAGATTTGTTACAAACACTAGCTTTCGGAGCACTGCTCCTTCCTCAGGTGAATCATCCTCAGGTGAATGAGGAAGGAGCAGTGCTCCGAAACCTAGTGTTTGTAACAAACCTGTTGGACTTTAACCTGGTGTTGTAAGACTTCTTACTGTGCTCACCCCAGTCCAACGCCGGCATCTCCACATGAAGGAAAGTAAGACATGTAACCAAATATCCTTTTGGGGGAATCTTCTCTTTCTTTTTGCAGAGTGACAAAGCAGGGGGGGGGGGAGGATAAACCCCTGCCCCCACGCAGTACCCCCACCACGGATCACCCCCACCACGGATCTCTCCCTCGCCTTCAATCCCGTCCCCCGAAAATGGGAGCAGCAGACCCCCTCCCCCTTGTTTCTGTGTTTTGCTACTTGGTCAACAGTGCACTCTTTCTCACTAAAGCCTTATCAACACCCATGGTACAAGCTACAGAAGGGAATAGCTACAATTTTAGGACTTTTATTGTTTTGAATCAGATGACTTTGTTTGCATCTCTTTAATCTTTCTTAACCTAAATTAAGAATTATAAACGGAAGCAATAGTCAATCCATGTATTTCTTTCCCCCTTCAGTCAGAATCATACCATACCATACTATTTCCATTTATTGTTCATCGGTGGGGCGACTATCATAGATTCTTCGCATAAAACAGTTTCAGTTCAGGAAAAGTATGAGCTGGATATAAAAGCTGCTGTTGTGTTGTGCACAAAATGATGTTCACCTAAGTGAATAGACCTTTCGGTTGTGTGATTTTTCCACTTTAAGCATTATTCATGGTGCTCCATCCAAGGCAATTATCTTTGTGCAGATCAGGAACTGAACATGGAACTGTCTACTGTTCACTTAACTGACTGAACGAACAGAGCTTAGTCCCAATCTTAGCAAGGTGAGACATGAGGGGAAACACATTTTTTATTTTGATTCATTCTCAGGATGTGGACATTGCTGACAAGGCAGACATTTATCAGTAATTTCCAGCACCAGTTTCCCCTTCAGAATGTGCTGGTGAGTCTTCATCAACTGCTGCAGCCAGTGCGGTGACACAATGCTTAACACAGGATGTATGGTAATTTTGATGGAGTAACAATGAAAGCCTGACAATATACGACCAAGGCAGGTGGTATTTCCATGCACTTGCTGCCCTTGTCCTTCTATGTAGGGGAGGTGGCAGGTTTTCTGAAGAAGCATGATGAGTTTACTGCCTTTAGGCAGTATACACTGCAGCTCTGGTACGTTGAGGGGGAGTTGAGCAGCACAGTCAAATCCAAGTTATCCATCATGCATATGAGCAGATGAATTAGGAGCAGGAGTGGGCCATTCAGCCCCCCCGAGCCTTTCAATAAGATCATGGCTGATCTGATTGAGGCCTCAACACATTCTGCCCTACCCCCGATAATCTTTAACTCCTCTGTTAATCCAGAATGCATCTTCCTCTGCCTTAAAAATATTCAAGAACCCTGCTTCCGCCACTGTCTGGGGAAGGATTCCAAAGACTCATGACCCTCAAGTGAAAATGTTTTTTCTCATCTTCTTGAATGGGAGACTCCTTATTTTTAAGCTGCGTCCCCTAGTTCTAGTCCCTCCCACAAGTTTATTTGCACTGAGTGCTGAATTTGGGTGCATTTGAGTGCTATAGTGAGAGTTTGGTGACTGAGGGAGTTAGGTGAGGAGGGAGTAAGGTACTCCTTTCATTTTGTTTCCTACATTTCCTCAAAGAGCGTGAAGGGAGCTGGGAGTCTACAGAGAGTGCAGCTGACTGGGAGCAGAGTCAGAGGGCGGAGTTCCAGTTGGTCCACAGTACAGCTGTATTCTGCAAGGTAAGAGGGGATGGAGGCTAGGGGAGTTGCATGCTCCTCCTGTAGGATGTGGGTGCTGAGGGACACCATCGGTGTCCCCGCTGACTATACCTGCGGGAAGTGCACCCACCTCCACAGAGACCGTGTTAGGGAACTGGAGCTAGAGCTGGAGGAACTTCGGATCATCTGGGAGGCAGAGGGGGTAATATAGAAGAGTTACAGGGAGGTAGCCACACCCAAGGTACAGGACAAGAGTAGCTGGGAAACAGTCAGGGGAAAGAAAACGAATGGTCAGACAGTGCAGGGATCCCTCGCGGCCATTCCCCTTCAAAACAAATATACCATTTTGGATGCTGTTGGGGGGGGGATGACCTACCGGGGGAAGGCCCAAGCGGACAGATCTCTGGCACTGAGTCTGGCTCTGGGCCTCAGAAGGGAAGGGGGAAGAATAGAAAAGCAATAGTGATAGGAGACTCAATAGTTAGGGGAATAGATAGGAGATGTGGTCGCGAGCGAGACTCCCGGAAGGTATGTTGCCTCCTGGGTGCCAGGGCCAGCGATGTCTCGGATCATGTCTTCAGGATCCTTAAGGGGGTGGGTGAGCAGCCAGAAGTTGTGGTGCACATTGGTACCAACGATGTAGGTAGGAAAAGGGGGTGTGGATGTACTAAACGAGTTTAGGGAGTTAGGCTGGAAGTTGAAAGCCAGGACAGACAGAGTTGTCATCTCTGGTTTGTTGCCGGTGCCACGTGCTAGCGAGGCTAGGAATAGGGAGAGAGTGCAGTTGAACAAGTGGCAGCAGGAATGGTGTAGGAGGGAGGGCTTCAGGTATTTGGATAATCGGAGCGCATTCTGGGGAAGGTGGGACCTGTACAAGCAGGACGGGTTGCTTCCAAACCAGAGGGGCGCCAATATCCTAGGAGAGAGGTTTTCTAGTACTCTTCGGGAGGGTTTCAACTAATTTGGCTGGGGAATGGGAACCGGACTTGTAGTCCAGCAACTAAGGTAGCCGATGTTCAGGATGTCAAAGCATGTAATGAGGCAGTGGGGAAGGTAACACTGACAAAGGAGAGTACTTGCAGGCATGGAGATGGGTTGAAGTGTGTATACTTCAACACAAGAAGCATCAGGAATAAGGTGGGTGAACTTAAGGCATGGATCGGTACTTGGGACTATGATATGGTGGCCATCATGGAAACTTGGATAGAAGAGGGGCAGAAATGGTTGTTGGAGGTTCCTGGTTATAGATGTTTCAATAAGATTAGGGAGGGTGGTAAAAGAGGTGGGGGGGGGGGGGGGGGGTTGTATTATTAATTAGAGATAGTATAACAGCTGCAGAAAGGCAGTTCGAGGAGGATCTGCCTACTGAGGTAGTATGGATTGAAGTCAGAAATAGGAAAGGAGCAGTCACCTTGTTGGGAGTTTTCTATAGGCCCCCCAATAGCAGCAGAGATGTGGAGGAACAGATTAGGAAACAGATTTTGGAAAGATGCAGAAGTCACAGGGTAGTAGTCATGGGTGACTTCAACTTCCTAAATATTGAGTGGAAACTCTTTAGATCAAATAGTTTGGATGGGGTGGTGTTTGTACAGTGTGTCCAGGAAGCTTTTCTAACACAGTATGTAGATTGTCTGACCAGAGGGGAGGCCATATTGGATTTGGTACTTGGTAATGAACCAGGGCAAGTGATAGATTTGTTAGTGGGGGAGCATTTTGGAGATAGTGACCACAATTCTGTGACTTTCACTTTAGTAATGGAGAGGGATAGGTGCGTGCCACAGGGCAAGGTTTACAATTGGGGGGAGGGCAAATACGATGCTGTCAAACAAGAACTGAAGTGCATAAGTTGGGAACATAGGCTGTTAGGGAAGGACACAATTGAAATGTGGAACTTGTTCAAGGAACAGATACTACGTGTCCTTGATATGTATGTCCCTGTCAGGCAGGGAAGAGATGGTCAAGTGAGGGAACCATGGTTGACAACAATGTCTTGTTAAGAGGAAGAAGGATACTTATGTAAGGCGGAGGAAACAAGGTTCAGACAGGGTGCTTGAGGGATGCAAGATAGCCAGGAGGGAACTGAAGAAAGGGATTAGGAGAGCTAAGAGAAAGCATGGAAAATCTTTGGCGGGTAGAATCAAGGAAAACCCCAAGGCCTTTTACACATATGTGAGAAATATGAGAATGACTAGAGCGAGGGTGGGTCTGATCAAGGACAGTAGTGGGAGTTTGTGTATTGAGTCAGAAGAGATAGGAAAGGTCTTGAATGAGTACTTTTCTTCAGTATTTACGAATGAGAGGGGCCATATTGTTGGAGAGGGCAGTGTGAAACAGACTGGTAAGCTCGAGGAGATACTTGTTCGGAAGGCAGATGTGTTGGGCATTTTGAAAAACTTGCGGATAGACAAGTCCCCCGGGCCTGACGGGATATATCCAAGGATTCTATGGGAAGCAAGAGATGAAATTGCAGAGCTGTTGGCAATGATCTTTTCATCCTCACTGTCAACAGGGGTGGTACCAGGGGATTGGAGAGTGGCGAATGTCATGCCCCTGTTCAAAGAAGGGAATAGGGATAACCTTGGGAATTACAGGCCAGTTAGTCTTATTTCGGTGGTAGGCAAAGTAATGGAAAGGGTATTGAGGATAGGATTTCTGAGCATCTGGAAAGACACTGCTTGATTAGGGATAGTCAGTACGGATTTGTGAGGAGTAGGTCTTGCCTCACAAGTCTTATTGAATTCTTTGAGGAAGTGACCAAGCACATGAATGAAGGTAAAGCAGTGGATGTGGTGTACATGGATTTTAGTACGGCATTTGATAAGGTTCCCCATGGTAGGCTTTTGCAGAAAGTAAGGAGGCATGGGATAGTGGGAAATTTGGCCAGTTGCATAACGAACTGGCTAACCAATAGAAGTCAGAGAGTGGTGGTGGATGGCAAATATTCGGCCTGGAGACCAGTTACCTGTGGCGCACCGCAGGGATCAGTTCTGGGTCCTCTGCTGTTTGTGATTTTCATTAATGACTTGGATGAGGGAGTTGAAGGGTGGGTCAGTAAATTTTCAGACGGTACGAAGATTGGTGGAGTTGTGGATAGTGAGGGGGCTGTTGTCGCCTGCAAAGAGACATAGATAGGATGCAGAGCTGGGCTGAGAAGTGGCAGATGGAGTTTAACCCTGACAAGTGTGAGGTTGTCTATTTTGGAAGGACAAATATGAATGCGGAATACAGGGTTAATGGTAGGGTTCTTGGCAATGTGGAGGAGCAGAGAGATCTTGGGGTCTATGTTCATAGATCTTTGAAAGTTGCCATTCAAGTGGATAGAGCTGTGAAGAAAACTTATGATGTGCTAGCGTTCATTAGCAGAGGGATTGAATTTAAGAGCCGTGAGGTGATGATGCAGCTGTAAAAAACCTTGGTACGGCCACATTTGGAGTACTGTGTGCAGTTCTGGTCGCCTCATTTTAGGAAGTATGTGGAAGCTTTGGAAAAGGTGCAAAGGAGATTTACCAGGATGTTGCATGGAATGGAGAGTAGGTCTTACGAGGAAAGGTTGAGGGTACTGTATTTTTCTATGTTCTATGTTCTAAATGGAGACATTCTTTCAGCATCCATCCTGTCCAGTCCCCTCAGGATCTTAGGTTTCAATCAGATCATCTTCCTAACTCTAGTGGATACAGTCCCAGCTGATTCAATCACTTCTCATAAGATTTAAACAATATATGTTTATTCATTCATGGAATGTGGCCATCACTGGCTAGGCTAGCATTTATTGCCCATCGTTCATTGTCCATGGGATGGTGGTGGTGAGTTGCCTTCTTGAATCGCTGCAGATAACCGCCTCATCCCAGGTATCAAGTGAATCTTCACTCAAGTGAATCTTCTCTGGCTGCTGATGTATTTATATCTTGCAGGACACCCAGATCCCGGGGTGTTATATTTCATCTGCCAAATATTTGCCCACTCACAACTTATCTATGTCCCTTTGCAGACTCCTTATGTGCTCGTCACAACTTACTTTCCTACCTCTCTTTGTTTAATCAGTGTTACAACTCCCATCATTGTTATAACTCCCACAAGACCCACGGGGACAACCTGATTAATCTCCCCCTAAGCCTTGTGAAGTACAAGCTCCCCTGCTGCTGAGCACAGGCTTGTTAATTATTTGCCATAAAAGCTGGCCCAGGTAGGAGCCAAGCCACCGTGTAGTCCCAACTCAGACAGTTACTTGGAAATATTTAACTTTTGAAAGGAACCTTTTTTTGATGTTCCTTTACAGACTCCAAGGTTTTGCAATATTAGATTTGGTCCCTTCATCCAAGCCATTGATATAAGTTGTAAATAGTTGAGGCCCCAGCACTGATCACTGTGACACTCCACTTGTCACATCTGACCAACCTGAATATGACCCATTTATGCCGAGCTGGCTTCCTGTGGGATAACCGATCCTCTATCCAAGCTAATAGGTTACCCTCCTACGGCATGAGCTCTTGTTTTGCATAGCAACCCGATACGGCACCTTGTCAAATGTCTTCTGGAAATCTAAATCACAGCATATCCATACATTCTCCTTTATATCAGCATTCTTTGTTACTTCCTCAAAGAACTCCAAGAAGTTAGTCAAACACGATTGCACGGTCACAAAACCACATTGACTCTGATTGTAAAGATTTCATAAGTGTTCCACTCTAACCTTCTTAAAATAGATTGCAGTAATTTCCCTACGACAGACATTAAGCTAACTAGCCTGTAGTTTCTTGCTGTCTCCTTCCTTTCTTGAATAGACAAGTCCGATTCGCAAATTGATGGAAACTTTTAAGAATCTAGGGAATTCTGAAAAATTGAAACAATGCATCCACTATCTCAGCAGCCAATTGAAACAATGCATCCACTATCATAGCAGCCATTTCTTTTCAGACCCTTGGATGAAGTCAATAAGGACTTGGGGACCAATCTGCTTTTAGTTCTGTAATTTTCTACGTAACATTTCCCTAGTAATGGGAATGTTTAAAAAAAATAAATTTAGAGTACCCAATTATTTTTTTTCCCAATTAAGGGGCAATTTAGCGTGGCCAATCCACCTACCCTGAACATCTTTGGGTTGTGGGGGTGAAACCCATGCAGACACGGGGAGAATATGCAAACTCCACACGGATAGTGACCAAAGGTTGGGATTCAAACCCAGATCCTCAGCACCCCAAGCTGCAGTGCTAACCACTGCATCACCCATGATGGGAATGGCTTTAAATTCCTCCGTCCCTTTCACCTCCTGATTCACGATTATTTCTGGGGTCTTTTTTGTATCCTGTACAGTGAAAGACAAATGCAAAATATCTGTTCAATTCATCCATTTTCCATTTCCTTATTTTCCATTAACTCTCCATTCTCTAAATAACCCATACTGACTAGAGTTATTCTTTTCCTTTCTGGAAACTCTCAACAGTCTAACTAGCTTCCTCCAATATCATATTTTTTCCCACCTTGTCAATCTTTTAGTCATTATTTACTGTTCTTTATATTCTGTCCTGCCACTCACCTTTGCGACCATATGCTTTTTTCTTTCAAGCCATATACATGTTGCAGAAGTGGGAAATGGATAGCGATCAAGCACATGAACCACTGAAGATGTCTCCCTCCACAAACCAGAAGTGGAGATCAACTATTTAATATTACCGTAATATCGGCTGACTGCTCAGATTTTAAAAATATTGTCCTGTCCCTTTGGTACATTCAGGCATTAAACCATTGCTTGTGCTCATTCTGTAGCCTTTAATCAAAACACAGACTAGTGAACTTGTATTCCTCTTGTTCACTCAGATGTAGCATGTGTTTTGATTAAAGGCTACAAAATGAGCACAAGCAATGGTTTAATGCCTGAATAATTCATTCAAATTATTTAGTTTTGAAAATTAAACATACAGCATAAAAAGACAATGAAGGCAGCATTGGATAATTCTGTCCAAGTAGGTACTCACGTTTGTCACATTATTATGGCTTCCATGGCACTGTCCAACTCTACACACTAAGCTGTTTACAGCCGTTGTTTTTCAAGTAACAGACCATTACTACACTTAATGTAACAAAATTCTTCTGCAACGAGCATTACAGTGGGTAGTTATCAGCTAATTCAGCTGAACTCCGGAATCAAACCTGGAAGTTTCTAATGTTTGGTGACTGACTCTTACCATTAATCAAAATCCAGACAAGGTTACAGGTTTTTAACACTCGTGACTTTATTGCTAGCTGTATTCAGTACAGTAATAAAAACGAGACATGAGCAGATCCAATGTAGAAGTGGAAATTACACAATAGTCTATGTGGAAAGTGATAGGGTGGGGTGAAACAAGACTGACTGAATTCTTAATTCATCTGATACAGATCTAATAAACTGGAGTCAATGTTTTTGCCGTTTCTCAGTGTTACTGGTATGTTTTAAAACTTTGATGCGAGTAATACACAAGATTGTTTTGGGGCCTCACGGTAGCATGGTGGTTAGCATCAATGCTTCACAGCTCCAGGGTCCCAGGTTCGATTCCCGGCTGGGTCACTGTCTGTGTGGAGTCTGCACGTCCTCCCCGTGTGTGCGTGGGTTTCCTCCGGGTGCTCCGGTTTCCTCCCACAGTCCAAAGATGTGCGGGTTAGGTGGATTGGCCATGCTAAATTGCCCGTAGTGTAAGGTTAATGGGGGGATTGTTGGGTTACGGGTATACAGGTTACGTGGGTTTAAGTGGGGTGATCATTGCTCGGCACAACATCGAGGGCCGAAGGGCCTGTTCTGTGCTGTACTGTTCTATGTTCTATGTTCTATGTTTCGAGACATTCATCCATTTTAAAAATAAATGTTTTACCTTCAGAAACAGGACATCTTCAAACTCAAGAGTTCAGATTTGTATTGACAGAAACACACCAACGTAAACCACTTTCTGGAAAGCTTTAATTTTTTTGAGGAAGGAAGTGCTTAGGTTACCTCTTTTGAGAAACCCCAATTGTTGCATTAGAGTACATTAATTATATATCTCTCACACCATCCATATATCAATAGGCCACAGAATACATCAAACATGCTAAATCTGAGTGAACAAGAGGAATAGAAGAAAAATATTTCTCCCTAGGTAAACAAACAACGTTACTTCAACCACAAAAGTACAATCTTAGTCGTTTTAGAGTGAAATTTAGGCTGGGGGCACCAAAGTGTTTGTTTGTGCAATGCACAATCCATTGCGAAGGACGAAAAAGAAATCAAGCTGCTGGAAATCTGTAACAAAACAAAAATACCAGAGGCAGCATCCACGAAGAGAACATTCGTTGACATTTCAGCGGTTAGACCCCTACTGTCCCAGGTTTCATTAAGTATTGTTGTTTTGTTGGATTCATTTACACAATTCGACAGGCATTGCTACATTCTCTTTCTTTTTGTTCTTGCTCTCAGTTTCCTACTGAAGCTTCTTGTAACAATTGGCGATCGGACGAATGGATTAGTTTTCTGCACATTTGAAATTTTCTTCAAGTACTTGAAAACAGAGTGAAGGCAGGTTGTGGGGGCCAAGTCATGGTTTTGAGTGCCCGCGGAAACCTGCGCACAGCCCGTCCTCACGGAGGGCACAAGCTTGTCTAGGGGTTTGGCGCTCAATAACCAGTGGCGACTTCTTTTTCCGATCCAATTCCGACCTATTTGCCCAACGTTTTGATGATCGACATCATGGGCAGAGTTTATGAACGCCACAGCGTAGACTTTGCTCATTACATCTTTCCGCTCATTCAGGAGGTTCACAAACGCTAATCCGCCGTAACCATGGACAATGAAGGCTACACTCATATCAGGAGAGGTCGATATAAAGTGGTCCCAAACGTAGATGGTGTGCGCTTCAAGACTTTCAAAACCTAGTTTTGGTATTTGTTCAAGCTTCAAGTTATGTTCTTGTTGATCAGAATCACATGTTGTTTGCTCTTCGGCGCCATCGTCTTGCTTAATATCCGTAAAGTTGTCATTGACGTTCAATACCATCACTTCATACTGCTCCACGAGAGCTTGCTTAATAAAAGGGATTTGAGTGCCAGTGTTCAGGCTATCATGCACAATCAATTGCTGGGACCATGTGCCGGCCCGCATAACTCCACGGTCCTGCAGGAGAACAATTAACTTGGAAGGGTTAGTCAAAGCACCTTCAGTCATGAAGCAGAAACTTTGAGAATCGCCATTCTCTGCTGTATCAAGGGGAATATAGACTCGCTTCAGTCGACATTCTTTCTCCAAGAGTTCATACACGTAGTGGGCCAGAATTGTCCCAAAGGCTTTGTACCACTGGTGGTTCAACTTCATGGAATTGCTACATCGTTTATAATCAAATGGCTGGTTTGTTTCAGTGTGCCGGAGTTGTCCCTTATCATTGAAATAGTATTTGAATTCTTTTAGTCTTTTTGCATTTTCCAGTTGCTCATGCATCACTGTTCCTTCCATTTTCGCGCGTACAAATAACACCCGGTGTTCTGAAGCGACTTTTAATCAGCAGATAATTTAAATCTATGCTATGCTGTTGATTTTCCATGTCCTTTCGCGTAGATCGAGAAAGTAGTCATTTTGTTGTTTGTGGGACCCTATAAGGTACCCATCCCTTATTGCACATGCGGATTTGATTGGCGTAAATGCTGTTTAATTAGGTATTAATGAAGATGTGGTTCTGGGGTTGTTTGTGACAACTATGTGAAAGTATGGTCGAATTGAGATAATTCATCGATTAAATTAAAAGATTGATGTTGTTTACATGATTTTGCAAGTAACACCAAACCCCGGGATTGTTGCCATTCATTCAATTCTTCAGGAGCAAATTAAATATAAACTGTCAGGCACATTTTGGCACATTTTTGTTCCAATCAATCACTTGATTAATTTTTGGTGCACGCTAATTTACTTAATTATTTGAGTAATGAGTTCAGCTGTACTTAAAACACGTTCTTAATCTCCACAATTTATATTCATGACCAGCAACGATGGGATTTGTACAAGACCTCGCTGCAAAATTGCTTTTCCCACCTAAGTTAGTGCTTTTAATTTCAAATAACAGAAAATGCTGGAGAAGCTCCGGAGGTCTGGCAGAGTCTGTGTTTCTCTCTCCATAGACACTTCCAGACAGACCTGCCGGGTTTATCCAGCATTTTCTGTTTTGATGTCAGATTGAGCATCTGCGGTATTTTGCTATTCTTTTGGTGCTTTTAATTTTCTGAGTTATTCAGTCCATTATGGTTAGTACCTCCACACTGTGGCCCACCCCCTGCCAAGTTAGTTTAAACGCCCCGCCCCCAACAGCACTAACAATTGGTCCCTCCGATGCGACCAGTCCTACGTGTACAGGACTCCCCTTCCCCAGAAATTGTCTGTGATCCAGGGAACTAAAGTCCCCCCTCCTGCACCCATCTGCTCTATCCTCCTTTTCCTATACTCGCTAGCACATGGCGCACAGGATGTAACAGAGATTATCGAGGGGAGAAGTAAGAGTAATCTGATATCTAGCTCCATAAATTCTTGCTGGAGAACCTAATGTCTTTTTTTTCTGCCTATGTGGTTGGTATCAATGTGAACCACGACTTCACCCTCTCCTTTCAGAATGTCCTGCAGCCGTTCAGTGACATCCTTGACCCTGGCATCAAGGATGCAACACATCATACTAGAGTCCCATCTATGGTCACAGAAATGCCTGGCTGCAATCATAGAATTTACAGTGCAGAAGGAGGCTATTCAGCCCATCGAGTCTGCACCGGCTCTTGAAAAGAGCACACTACCCAAGGTCAACACCTCCCCTTATCCCAATAACCCCACCCAACACTAAGGGCAATTTTGGACACTGAGGGCAATTTATCATGGCCAATCCACCTAACCTGCACATCTTTGGACTCCGGAGCACCCGGAGGAAACCCACGCGCACACACGGGGAGGATGTGCAGACTCCGCACAGTGACCCAAGTTGGAATTGAACCTGGGACCCTGGAGCTGTGAAGCCATTGTGCTATCCACAATGCTACCATGCTGCCCTCACTATTGAGTCTTTTACCACTATTGCTCTTCCACTCTTACTCCTCCCCTCTTCTGCAGCTGAGCCACTCAGTGCTGTGATCCTGGCTCTAGTTGCACACCCCCGGGGAACCGTCACTCTCTTTTCTAACACCAAAAACGTTATTGAGTGAGACGCATAGCGGGCGGGGTTTCCTGACTATCTGCTTGCTGCCCTCCTCCTGACTGGGGGTCACACATTCCCTCTCTGACTGCGCTCCCTTAAGCTGTGAGGTAACCACGTCTAAAAAACATGCTATCCACAAACCTCTCAGCCACGTGTCTGCACTGCTGTGCCTCCAGCCGATGCTCAAGCTCTGAAACCTGGCTCTCAAACTGATCAGACCTGTGTGACTTCCTGTAAATATGGTTATTCAGATTACACGGAAAGCCTAGGAATTCCTGTATACTGCAGGCTGCGAAACAGGGGACTGAGCTCCCTAGTCATGCTTTCATTTGAAAGATGCTTACGTTAAATTTATTCCAAGTTGAAGAATTATTTGTTATTTTGCAAAATGGTAGAACTCTTACTTTTTCTTAATGTAGCTTTAAATTGGATAAAACTTACACACTACTTACCAATCGGCTCTCTCCTTTGTAGCCCCTACACCAGCTCTAATTTTGGTTGACTGTTCCAGAGATCTCCCCTTGGTGCTGTCCAGTACTACATCTCTATCTCTTTGCTCTTTATTGAAGCCTTATCTCTCTCTCTATGCTTCTTTTGAAGTCTTTCCTCTCTATTCACTCTTTATTGAGGTCTCGACACACTCTGTGAACTCTTATTGAAGCCGCGCCTCTTCCGCGCTCTTTGAAAAATATTCTAAAATGTTTTTTTCCAATTTAAGTGGCAATTTAGCATGGCCAATCCAAATACCCTGCATATCTTTGGGTTGTGGGGTGAGACCCATGCAGACACTGGGAGAATGTGCAAACTCCACACGGACAGTGACCCGGATCAAACAGGGGTCTTCAGCACTGTGAGGCAGCAGTGCTAACCATGCTGCCCCACTCTGCGCTCTTTATTGAAGTCTCGCCTCTCCTCTCTTTCTGTGCTCTTTAGTGAAATCCACTGCTCTTTCCAATAGAAGGATCCAATTGATCTTCGACAGAACTAGGCCCCGCGCTGCTTGGCCATGCCCAGGTCGGGTCCCTGGTGCTCTTGCTGCTCCTTGGCACTCCTGCTCCTCCTTCTGGACCTTTGTAGGCCCCATACTGCATGGCCTCAAGCTGGTCAGGTCCTGTATTGTACTGCAGTATCTCGTTGTGTTTTCTCTTTATCTTCTTAGTAATTCGTCAAATGGCTTTCATCTGCTGGAAAAAAAACTGATCAGCTTTTTCTCATTCCAATTGATGGTGCTGATTTTTTAAAGGTACTCTTTATGGCTGCTGTCTGCCTTTTCTTTAAAAAAAAATCATTCTGGTATTGACAGCTGATCTAGCCATGGAGAATTATGTTTGATTACAACATATTATTTTCTTGGCAGCATACCCTGGAAAGAATGAACAGCTGGGGCTGTATGCTTTAAAAAAAAGTCAAGAGGATGACCTGGTACAGGTCTTTAAGAGGGAAAAAAGAAAGAAAGACTACATTAATACAGCCCAAAGTGCTTTGCAGACAACAAAGTGAAATTTCTCAAAATAAGATAGTGAATAGGATTGTCAGGAGACGTGAAGAAAATCGTCGAAAGCAGAACTCCAGACCAGGTGTAGCACGGTGGCACAGTAGGTAGCATTGTTGTCTCATGGTGCTGAGGACCTGGGTTTGATCCTGGCCTTGGGTCAGTGTCCATGTGAATTTTGTGCATTTCCCCCTGTCTGTGCAGGGCAGGTGAATTACCTTGCTAAATTGCCCCTTAATTGGGGAAAAAAAGAATTGGGTACTCAAAATTTAAAAAAAAAAACCTCAAGGCCATAAATAAGAGAGTCATTGATAAATCTAATCGGAAAGTCAGGAGCGACTTTACCCAGAGAGGTTAGTATGCTGCCACAAATCATAGCTGAGGTAAACAGCACAGAGGAAGGAAGTTAGACAAGTACACGAGGGAGAAAAGAATAGTATATGTTGCTGGGGTTAGATGAATAAGGGCAGGAAAATGTAATGTACAATATAGGAACACCCCAATTTAAGTAGTGGATATATTCCTGGAAACAATTACTGAAATAAAAATTACTTGTATCAGAACAAGCGTTCCCATAAATGTCAAACTATCAAAATATACGCTCCCAACCCAAGATTTTGACTCCAGTATGTAACCTAAACGTGAAATACATTTTATTTAGAGTCAGAAATTAACAAAACACAATCCACAAAATGCATAATTCACAAAAATAATTGGCACTCCCTATTCGTGAAGTGGATTTTCTTCTACCTCACTTTTTTGTACCTGTATATCTGAACAAAGTGGTGAATTGCAGGTATGAAGAATATTTGAATATATTGTTGCACCTTATATTTTTGCTTTTCTTGGTATGACTCCTCATAGATAGCTGATGACACTTTTGAAAATGAAAATCGCTTATTGTCACGAGTAGGCTTCAAATGAAGTTACTGTGAAAAGCCCCTAGTCGCCACATTCCGGCACCTGTTCGGGGGGGGGCTGGTACGGGAATCGAACCGTGCTGCTGGCCTGCCTTGGTCTGCTTTCAAAGCCAGCGATTTAGCCTTGTGCTAAACCAGCCCCTGGTTTATTCTCTTCCCTGACTTTTAAACGTCTTCCTGATGAGGGAACATTATCTTTGAAAGTTTGAGTTCTCCTTCAATGAACTTGAAAGTCTCCAACATGTTTCAATGTTAGTTGCTTGCTTGCTATGAGATGCTTCCTCCTGTTCTTCATCTTGCTCTGATATAGCTAGCTTCTGCTCAAACTGCATCAGCTCCTTGTTGGTCAGTGCTTCACTATGTTATCTTGGTGTCTTTTGCTGTAACCCTTTGTTGCTTGTGGATTTTCTGAGTAGCCCACGAACAGAGGCTTAATCTTGAAGTCACCTTCTGCACTGCCACCCTGTGAAAATGCAGCTGGCTAACAAGCTGGCTTGAATCCTGGTGCATTTTCTCTTTGGTTGAAACAAATGTCCCGCTGGCCATTCTCTTCCAAAGAAAAGCCTGTCTCATCCATATGAAAGATATTCTGTGATGTGCAGGTTTCCTCGTCAATGTTGACGTTCAACTCAGCACAGTAATTACTGGGCACCACGTTGCATGCACTCACATCTTCACTACTCACCCTTTGTTGCATTTGGCTATATCTCTCTCGAATCTATCAATCCAAACACATCTTACAAGTTTTATGCTATTGAAGGCCCACCTTTTTGCTGCTCCAGGTTGCTAAACAAACTCTTAACTTTTTCTTGGGTATTCAGCATATAAGCAGGCATATCCTTTGGTTCCAGTTCCTGATCCGCACATTCCATAATCGCTCCATGGTTTCTAACATGTTGCACACAGTTTGGGTATACTTTATTGCACTTAGAGGAGTGCATTTTAGCCACCCTTACTTGAGTTCTTTGGGATTAAGTATGGCTTGCTTCTGTACTGGTTCAATGGGATTTGAGATGGCTGGTAAGTCCAAAGCAAAGTCTGCAGACTTGGCAACCCATGGGGCAGATGGTGCCTGAAAGATTGGGCAGATTAGTTATTTGGAGGCTCTTGCACTCACTTCAAGGCCTCGACTTTGAGGTTGAATAAGTTCTTATTAACCTTTAAGATCCTGAGGGGTATTGACAGGATGTATGTGGAGAGGATGTTTCCTGTTGTTGGAGAAACTAGAACTAGGGGGTCATTGTTTAAAAAAGAGTCACTCATTTCACGGGAATGAGGAGAAATTCTTTCTCTGAGGGTCGTGAGTGTCTGGATTTCTCTTCCTCAAACGGCAGTGGAAGCAGAACCTTGGAATATTTTTAAGGCAGAGCTAGATAGATTCTTCATTAACAAGGTGGGGGTGAGGTGCAAGGTTATCTGGGGTAGGCAGGAATATGGGTTTGAAGTTACAATCAGATCAGCCATGATATTATTGAATGACGGAGCAGGCTCAAGGGGTTGAGTGGCCTATTCCTGCTTCAAATTTTTATGTTTGTATGTTCTGTGTGTTCAGTGCCTTCCTGAATAAACATTTTCCATTTTGGTTAGTCACAAGCCAAGTGCTCCCATAAGTTGACAGGTATGTTTGGTCTTTTCAGGGATGCTTTGAGAACATCCCCAAAGTGTTTCTGCTATCGGCTTGGGAGTCTCCTGCCATGGCTGTGTTCTGGGTCGAGCAGTTGCTGCAGGAGGCTGGTGTCAGGCATTTGAATGACATGTATCACTCAGCGGAGCTAGTTTTGAGTGATTAGCACTTTGATGCCCACTTCGGAGAGGTTGCTACTGTTGAATTACTTTTCTTGCCACCAGATGGAGGATCATGTGAAGGAGCCACTGGTATTATTTCTCCAGTGCTTAGAGGTGTCTGCTGCAGGTTGTCCAAATCTCTGAAGCATATATGAGCACCGGGATAACTGCTACTTGATGATCTTAGTTTTGGATTTGAGATCCTGTCCTCAAATACTCTTGTCCTCATTTGGCCAAAGGCTGAGCTGGCACGTAGGACCCAAAAAACAAAGAAAAAGTACAGCACAGGAACAGGCCCTTCAGCACTCCAAGCCTGCGCCGACCATGCTGCCCGTCTAAACTAAAATCTTCTACATTTCTGGGGTCCGTATACTTCTATTCCCATCCTATTCATGTATTTGTCAAGATGCCCCTTAAACATCACTATCGTCCCTGCTTCCACCTCCCCCGATGATGAATTTGTCATATATGTCTGCCTTTGTCAAGACAAATCTGCCAAGCTATGGAAAATTGTTCACATTTTCCAGGATCTCACTGTTGATTTTAATTGACTGGGGGTGAGGTGTGCTGTTTTGTCTGGCCACTAGTCTTTATCCTAATCTTTGTTTTTCTTGATGGTGCACATCATCATTAACAGAAGCTCAAGTTAACTTATTATGGTTGCCGCCTTCTAAGCGCCATTGCATCATGGCACTTCTAATTTCTGTTCCAAAGTGACTTCCTATTGGAAGCAGTTGCACCTTGACATTAATAAATGGTTGCTAGCTATCTTGCACCACGTAGTATGTGGTGTCACCAGGGGCTGTGTGCTGCAAGTCAGTACTTTTCTCATGAGATTCTTCAGTTACTAGACAGTTTCCCCACCCAAGATGGCCACAGGAAGTCAACCTGGAAGTCATATGGCAGACTGATGGAAAATCCTTCAAGAATCAGTGCAATGGGGATCAGCTGTGTAGCCTTACTAGACTACATAAGCAGAGCACCAAGCCCTGCTTGGTGAATACAAGGAAGGTGCTGGTATGCTGCTGACCTTAGACTTGATGAAAATCCTGATTTGGACTGAACTTTGGCTTGTATGAGAACCTGTACTATGTTGAGTTTCCCTGGGAAAGATTTAAGTAGGGATGTATTCTGCTCAAAAGGGGCAGCACGGTAGCATTGTGGATAGCACAATTGCTTCACAGCTCCAGGGTCCCAGGTTCGATTCCGGCTTGGGTCACTGTGTGGAGTCTGCACATCCTCCCCGTGTGTGCGGTTAGGTGGATTGGCCATGATAAATTGCCCTTAGTGTCCAAAAATGCCCTTAGTGTTGGGTGGGGTTACTGGGTTATGGGGATAGGGTGGAGGTGTT
The DNA here is from genome assembly GCF_902713615.1 of Scyliorhinus canicula. Lineage (NCBI taxonomy): Eukaryota > Metazoa > Chordata > Chondrichthyes > Carcharhiniformes > Scyliorhinidae > Scyliorhinus > Scyliorhinus canicula. The sequence goes on along the minus strand of NC_052152.1, from coordinate 37,754,842 downwards.
GACCTTGGGTAGGGTGCTCTTTCCAGGAGCCGGTAGACTCTATATGGGCCGAATGGCCTCCTTCTGCACTGTAAATTCTATGATTGAATCCTTTCTTTTTGGTTTTGCTGGGTATCTGAAGACCTTTAAATTTGTTCCAGTGTTCCAAATACCCAGTGTTTGGTATTTGGACAACAATATGAACTATTGCACCCTATCTTTCACGATCCCCTGGCAACATCACAAGTATTATAAGGTAAATGATAAAACACCAGCCAAGGTACACAGTTTGCACAATCTTGCTAGTTGCATGCCTTTTTGAACCCTTCTATATGCCCAGAGTCATCTTTTCACAAAATTTTTATGGTGCAGAAAGAGGTAATTTGGTTCATCATGTCTGCACCGGTTCTCCAAACGACCATCATGACTTGGTGCCATTCCCTTGAATTTTCCCTGTACCCTTCAGCATTTGTTTCTATTCCATCATCTACTGCCCTCTTGAAAGCTTTGATTGAACCTGCCTCCACCACCTTTCCAGGCAGAGCATTTGAGACCCAAACCACTCACTGTGAAGTTTTTTCTCTCTCATTGCATTTAACTTCTCTTGCAAATCACTTAAAATCATGGTTTTATGAGCAGGAACAGTTTATCTATATCTACTCTGAGCCCATGATGATTTTGAATATCTATCAAATTCCTTCTTGGTCTCCTTCTCTCCAAGGAGAACTGTTCTAATCTATTTTCATAAGTTTCTTATCCCTTATTTTATTATAGCATCTTCTGCACCCCCTCCAAAGCATTTGTGGTGCTCAGAACTGTACACAATACTCCATCAGAGGTCTAACTAGTTCTTGAACTCAGTGTCCCAATTAATTGAAGCCAGAATGCTTTGTGCTTCACTAACTGCTTTCTATCCTGCCACCTTCGATGATTTATGCACATGTACACCCAGGAGCCTGCATCCTCATCAGAATTTTACCCCCTACCATGTTCTTCCTACTAAAATGCATCACCTCACACTTTTCCACGCTGAACTTCACCTGCCACCAACCTGTTTTTGTCCTTTTGGCGTTTGCACTGTCCTCTTCATAGTTTATCCTTCCCAAGTTATTCAGGAAAAGCAAGGAACCCAATACTGACAAGGGGATCCTCACTACAAACCTTCCTCCAGCCTGAAAAATATCCATTTACCATTACTCTCTGCTACTTATTTTTCATGCACATCCACGTTGCTGCGACTCCCTTTTTATTCCATGAGCTACAGCTTCTCTAACAGTCTGAAGTGTGGCTCTTTGAAAATCCGTGTCCACACCACACTGTCCGAAAACCGCCGAGCCCGCCTACGGGGACCCGCTTACCGACTCCTTTCCCCAGTTTCCCCGCACGGCGAGTAAATCCTGACTGATTTTCCAAGGACCAATCGGGCCCATTGGAGAGCTGCGCCAGGCCGGAGGATGGCGGACAGACAGGCCCGGCTCTGTTTGGGCGCTGCGGCCTTCACCATGCCCTCTCCCGGGGTGAGGGGGGTGGAGGAAGTTGTGTGTGTCTGTGTTTTAAACTCGACTTTTCGTGGCCTCGGAGACCTGGAAGGTTTTTTTTGAAGTGTCCTGTTGCTCCTCCCCTTCCGTTGCCATGCCGATTCTTTCCTTCCTGCCCTGGGAGAGGAGGCGGAAACCGAGAGGCCCCCTGGGGGAGGCGCTACCTTGTTAGAGAATAATCGGGCAGCCAAGGCTCAGGCCCTTGGCTCTGTCAGGCGGCGTAGGGGGGCAGAGAGGTGGCTGGTCCTGGCCTGGCCTAGCTCGGCCTGGGCCTGTCTCCGCGCCCGGCCCGGGCAGTGGGCGCCCTCGGCCTGTGTTGCTGTGACCGTTACCGAGTTTCCTGCCAGCTGACGGATTGAAAGCTGCGAGCCCCCTCCCGGTTATTTGTTTGTGTTTTACCTTTTTTTAAAAAACCAATAAGTTTCCCCAATCCAAGTCACATATTTCCCTGGGAATCCCTCTCTTCAGGTGAGTGCTAATCTCCTCCCTGGTTGTTTAAAAAAAAAACACATTATTTTGGGTGTTTGCAGTTTGGTTTAGGCGTTGAAGCGAGTCGACTGCACCTTGTTTTGTTTTGTTTTTGCTGCTGGGAGATCTGTACGAATGTAAATCCTCCTCCGGCAGGGAGGGGGAATCAGCATCAATCAGCCTTGCTTAGCAAAGGTATGACATACAACCCACCATTAGAGTTTGGAGACTCCCAAAACAACCCTGAAACTTATTTTCGACTGTTTCTCATTCACTTGGATCATGCATCATGCAAAACAAAAAACCCTCCACCAAGAGGTAGGAAATACACAGTCAAAATTGTCTTTTCATGTGATTTCTTAGTTTGCGTTGGGTGAACAAATATACCTAGAAATCGCAGTCCTTTAATTTTAATTAGGTTGCCTTGTTCAAGAATTCTGTAGATGTACACTGGATTGGAATTTGACTTGAAATATTATTTGTTGTAACACCGTCTTGTATGTGGCATTTCTGACAGTGACTCAGATGATATGTTGTTTCATAAGGGGTAGCACACGTGGCTAGCACTGTGGCTTCCTCCCACAGTCCAAAGACGTGCAGGTTAGGTAGATTGGCCATGCTAAACTGCCCTTCGTGTCCAAAAAGGTGAGGAGGGGTTATTGGGTTATGGGGCTAGGGTGGAAGTGACGGCTTGAGTAGGTCAGTGCAGACTCGATGGGCTGAATGGCCTCCTGCACTGTATGTATCTCTGTCTATGTAACAACACTCTCCTGAACAAGGTGAAATTATATCGGACGGCACGGTAGCACAGTGGTTAGCACTATTGCTTCACAGTGCCAGGGAGTCTGCACGTTCTCCCTGTGTCAGCGTGGGTTTCTTCCGGATGCTCCGGTTTCCTCCCGCAAGTCCCGAAAGACTGCTTGTTAGGTGAATTGGACATTCTGAATTCTCACTCTGTGTACCCGAACAGGCGCTGGAGTGTGGTGACTTGGGGATTTTCACAGTAACTTCATTGCAGTGTTGACGAAAGCCTACTTGTCACACTAATAAAGGTTATTATTATTGAAGTGCTACAGAAATTTAATGCGATGGGTCGAAGCCGGTGCAAAGTTCCTGAAAAGTTGTTAATATTTAAGTTGGGATCAGAAAGACAGGGTATTGATTTGAAGGGTGAGCAGAAAAATACTAAACATCACATGTACTTTTACAAAAGAAAGTACTGCAAATGCTGGAAATCTAAAATAAAATGCAGGAAATACTCAGCAGGTCACGCAGCAGCTGTACAGAGAAAAAAGTTAATTTTTCAGGTTATCATCAACCTGAAACATTTGGCGGGCTTTAATGGACCTGACCGGAGTCTTGCCCATGATTGGAGAACCATTGGGGAACCCCTGAAACTTCTATGGGGGTAGCTATATGGGATGAAGTGCCCATGACGGACTTAATTGGCCACTATCTACAGGAGTGGGGACTGGGGGGACTGCCTGCCTGCTGGCCAAGAGCTGCAGGACTCTGATTAGCCATCAGCACCCTGGGCCCAGGATCATTGAGGGATTTGCGACCAAAGTTGATTTGAAGGGGATGAAAAGAAAGGGCTTTGGAGAGGCTTTCAGTGCACTCCTGGCCCCTCGATATTGAGTTCCTCGATTAGGCACTGAGGGAGCTGCTGACAAACCCAAGGGTGGGTGTGTAGTCTTTGGGAGGTGCAGGAGGTACATGTAGCTCCCATTTAATCCCCAAGCTAGCAGTGAAGTGCCTTGGTCTCGGGAGAGTCGATGTCCTTTGATTCATTAATGAGCCTAATTGACATCCTGGATTGGGCCCTTAGTTGGGGACAGTTTTCCTGATGCTGGCAATCTGATGTGGGCACTCCCAAGATCCAAACTGCATGGGACAGTGGACGAATAAGACAGCCAGCGGCAGTAAAACTGTCCTCAATTAAGATCATAAAACATAGGAACAGAATTAGGCCACTCGCCCCTCGAGTCTGCTCCCTCCCCCCAAAAAGTCCAGGACAATTCAGTGACACTTTGGTCACAGGGGTGACCAATAAGAGAAAAGTCACCAAAGTCACTTGGAAGTGAATTCTTGACAAATGAGTAAAATTGTTCATGAAAATTAAACGTTAATATTCTATGAACTGGATTATGTTATTTAGTTTTGAATGTACAACTTGATACCTTTTTGACACCATTGTTTCGAGGCAATATTGTTTTGAAATTAGGGTGAGTTGACTAAAGCATCTTCAGTTTCACAGTATTTTTGTGATATCCATTGTAACAGTAATTGAATTCTCAAAATAATATTTAAAAATAAATGTAATACTTTTGTACAAAGATAGAATTTTAGGCAATAGTTGTTAAATGCTTAGAATTTTTCAGGTGTATTTTCCAGCTCAGTACTTTGGGGTGAGATGCAGTCCAGAGTCCTTCCACAGTCTGGCAGGCTTTATTTGTTTGTGAAAGCAAATATAATGGTACATAATCCATGCCCACCTCTCTGGCAACCTTCTGTTTTAAAATAATTGCAATTCATGGTTTGAGGATGTGTGGAGAGTGGAATTTTTGAATTCCTAATGATTTACAGCAATGCTCTTATCAAAAGTGCAGTGTAATAGCGTGTTTATATATTAAATTGTGCTGGTGCTTTGAAAATCACCCGATCAGACCAAGAAGAGGTTCATGGTTTTGAAAAGACAAATCTCTTTTATTTTTTGCCATGGTGTTGCCATTTGCAGATGAGATGTTTTGGTACCAGAGGTGTCAGCATTATTTCCCTTGTATTACAGTGCTTGGGTGAGCGTAGGTTAATAGATGGTAATGTGATCCAGTTGTGCATTGGAACAGTCAAATCTAGAGGGGACAAAAGCATAGATGAAAGTTTTAGCAGACAATGAACTGAGACAGGGAATGTTAGAACTAGGGAATGTTAAATAGGTGGAAATAGGCTGTTTTGTTGCTGTGAATATGGCCAGAATCTCATATTGGAATCAAAGTTGACACCAAGGTTTCAAGCAATTTGGTTTAGCTTGGACAGTTGCCTGGGAAAGGGATGGAGTTTGTAATGAGGAACAAAAACAATGGATTAACTCTCAATATTAAAATAAAAGAATTGCTTGCATTTCAATATCTTTTTTCTTGACCCCAAGGCATCCCAAATCACAGTGAAATATTTTTGAAGTATAGGCACTAGTTGGAAATGTAGCAGCCAAATAGCGCACAGCAAGCTGTCATAAATGACAGTATGATAATGACCAAATAGTCTGTTTTTTGTTATGATGTTGATTTGAGGGATAAATAATGGTCATGACACCCTGATGTATTTCAAAATAGTGCTGTGGGCTCTTTTCATCCACCTAAGAAGGCCGAGAGTACCTTTGGTTTATTGTCTATTGGGCCCTTAATTGGGGACAGTTTTCCCGACACTGGCAATCTGATGCAGATGCTCCCAGGATTCCCAGGAAAATGGCATTATCAACAGTGCAACACTACCGTTGTGCAGCTTTGGAGTCAGCCTTGATTATTGTGCTGAAATCCTGGAGTCGCATGCTTCTGACTGGGAGGCAATTGTGCTACCAGCTGAGCCACAACTGACACTGAGTTGAAGGAAACATCAGCTCTTCCACTGCTGTATGTCAGACAAACAGTCTGATATGAAGGTGAGAATTTTTAATTTGACATATTGGAAAACCAGTGAAAGAAAGTAAAACTACGTAATGGGAACGTTTGTTCAATAGGATGCAGGAAACGGGGTTTTAGTTGAGCTGACGTTTATGGAGAGCGGCGAATAGAAGTTGACATTGAAATAAATCTGGAGGTGACAAAATCCTGAATCGAATGAGCTGTATTGGGGCTGAGATCAGCAATGTTAGAGGTAGGAGTAGATGATCTCCGTGAGGAAAGGATATAAGGTCAGGCTTAGCTATCTAAGTGATATGTAGGCTACAAAGTTGCTGCGATTATGGTTATTGCCTGAGCTGGGAATGAACTCTGGGTGCATTAATTTCTAGAATATACTGTACAGGTGAATACATTTCTTAATTTTGAATCTGGTGGACATTAGGGCTATGATGTTTTTATTTTGTCTTGTATCCATCGACAAATGCTTTTTTTGAGTGTGGAGCGAAAGTTAAGATAGTATCTTATTGAAGCACATATCATAAGTTCATAAGATATAGGAGCAGAATGAGGACATTTGGCAAATTGAGTCTGCTCCACCATTCTATCATGGCTGATATGTTTCTCATCTGTTACCTACCTACCATGCGACAGACCAAGAGCTGGATTGCAAAATCAGCCCCCCAGATCGCATAACCTAGGAGCAGGAGTAGGCAATATAGCCTCCAGAGCCTCAACACCTTCAGTGTGATCCTGGCGGATCCCATCCTGGCCTCAACTCCACTGCCCTGCTGTTCTCCATAACCCTTCAACTCATTACCAATTAAAACTCTGTCTAACTCCTCCTTAAATTTACGCACTGTCCCTGCATCCACCACACTCTGGGGTAGCGAATTCCACAGATTCACAACCTTTTGGGCGAAGTAGTTTCTCCTCAAATCTTTTTTAAATTTGCTATCTCTTTTATTCTAAGATTATGACCTCTTGATTTAGAATGCCGCACAAGAGGAAGCATCTGCTTCTCGTCTACTTTATCCATACCTTTTAACATGTTGTGTACCTTGATTTGTTTCTGCTTCCACTAAGAAGGGATGGATGTTTCTGCTTCCACGAAGAATGGATGGATGTATCACTTTTTTTATACTCCATTCCTGAATATTTAGTGCAGGAAAACAAGATTCTGCTTCCCAAAAGTCCTGTGGCACCCATTCAGCAATTCTATTGGGATTCTTGGGTGCCTATGGCTGAGTATCAAATACTAAAGTACTTCTGGGCATTAAGTACTATTTTAATAATGATGCAGGGTTATTCCAATAGTAATTGCGCAGGAGAATTTAATTCTTGGGGGGGGGGGGGGGGGGGGGTGTTGAAAGTGATTCTGCTGAAGACCCACAGGGGATTTGTATCCCCTCAATAGACATAAACAGAAAATTTAAATGTTCAGGAAGCAACTGCTCGTACTTAAAATATGTTTGTGCCGATTGCTACTTTTATCGTTGCCCATTGATACATTATAGGAAATATGAATATATGCACATTCTATTTTGTTTATAGTTTGATAATTGGAGTGTTCATTTATTAATGAATCATTGTTCATTTTGCATCAATAAGATTGGTATAGATTTTGGATTCATCTGTGTTACCATCACCAAGATGCGGCAAGTGCAACTAGTGCTTCAAGTTTCACTTTGAGTGAATCTTCACTAACTTCCTATCTATTCAACTCTGGAGCTGCTTTTAGAAGTTTCTGTGGCGTAAACTGGTTTTGTTGTAAGCTGATATTTTGTACATTTGTTCATCCACAGTCCTCCCACTTTATTTGCAGAATTTTTGCTATTTTAGGTAATATTTCTTTTTGGAAAACAGGCCACTTCATATTTATCTTTCTTAAAAACTACATTTACCGATACCTACCAAGGGCCCAGCGCATCGCTGGAACAACAGTATCTTGTCAATCCCATTTATTGCCACTGTTTGATTTCTCTACTTCAAACTACCCTGTAGCAGGGGCTGGTTTAGCACAGTAGGCTAAACAGCTGGCTTGTAATGCAGAACAAAGCAGCAGCGCAGGTTCAATTCTTTTCATTTAGAAATATTGACAACAATGTTTGCAATTGTCTTGTTGTTCAAACATTTCTAAAAATTGTGTTCTTGCACATAGTGGCTGCCCCAAATGGATAGACGTAGGGGGTCAACTCAACCTGCTGGCCAGGATGGATCTGGGACATTGAAGGTACAAAGTTCAACTTTATTGTTGGGTCTGCAACTTCAACTTTACTATTAACTCCTCTTCTGCTTGTATGGTTTATTGCTTTCCCGATGAAGGCAACAGATTATTACAGAATGCATTCTTTCTCAGTGCTGTTAAGATGCCAGTGTTCACTATAAATCAGAGTCCTACTTGATATTCGATTTGAGGGTTATGAAGAATAATTGAAGTTGATGATTGTAACTGAGTGATTTGGCTTTCATTTTGTCTGCAGCAAGTTGGTGGCAATTACCAATTGGAAAAGTAATTGGTCTAAAAGTGGACAAACTGGTATAAATTATCAAGGGAATTCAAACGCAAATTATATCCAATGCAGGTTAGGTTTCTGCGATCTTAGTTTAAAAGGTATTGCTTTGGATGCCAGATCTGACCGTAGAACTCCCTCGCCCCAAATTGAATTCTTAACCCAGGTGGGATTTTGCGAATTGACCCCATTTTTGCAGGCCTTCAAGGAGGTACTTAGAATTAAGCTTTTTTTTATAGGTGCAAAGACCTTTAAAATGCTTGAAGAAACTGACAACTGTACATTAATGGAAATAATTAATGATTCTGTGTATTTTTAAAGGTTACTCACAAGTGGTGGACTGAACACTGATTAAAATGCTTTTTTTTGTAATAAACCAATTTTCAGCTGCATTAGTAAAACTTAACCAGGTTACCACTCTTTAACCTGTTATGACCCCCATAGAGGCCAAGGACTGTGCTCATTCGATTTCCGCCTTACATAACTGGGTGTGAACTCTCCCAGTAATTGGGGGCGGGGTTTCCTCTTAAGAAGGGAAATCTAATCCATAAAAACCCTGATCTGGGTGCAGGTCAGGGAGGGTGGCCCTTCAGGGAGAGGAGCAGTAGGTTTCATGATTTTGTGTATACAGCAGTAAACCAGTCGCAATGTGTTCCTGTCGCCTCTCCCGTTTGGGTTCTACAAAATCTATCGAGGAATGTTTTAAAAAAAAAATATGTATTTCTTTTTTCCAATTAAGGGGCAATTTGGCGTAGCCAGTCTACCCAACCTGCACATCTTTGGTTTGTGGGGGTGAGACCCATGAGACACAGGGAGAATATGCAAACTCCACATGGGCAGTGGGCCGGGATTGAACTCTGGTCCTCGGTGCTGTGAGACAGCAGTGCTGACCACCGTGCCGCCCATCAAGGAATGTTCTTTAATGCAATGGAGTTCTAAAATCCTGCCTGGTTCATGACAGATTTTACATTTAGTGAATTTGAACAGAAACCTGAGCAAAGAAAAATCATTTCTGGAAACTAGTGCAATTTGAACACATTTTCACTCTGACTGCTAATTGTTCCCAAAGCAGAAACACTGCTGTTAGAAACTTAGTTGCCATAATATTTGATCATCTTAGATGGCAGGCACAGACATCCATTGACTCTGATTTATTTGTGTGGCGCAGTGCTTAGCACTGCTGCCTCCTGACGCCGAGGACCCAGGTTCGATCCCGGCCCCGGGTTACTGTCTGTGTGGAGTTCGCACACTCTCCCTGTGTCTGCATGGGCCTCACCCCTACAAACCCAAAAGATATGCAGGGTAGGTGGATTAGCCATGCTAAATTGCCCCTTAATTGGGGAAAAAAAGAACTGAGTACTCAAAATTTATAAAAAAACATTGATTTATACTACATCTTTGAGTGAATATGTAGACAATTGAGTGAATAAGCATATATCTGTGTTTTCCCCTACTCCTCCCACCATTTATACTTTGCATTGATATGACTGGTCCATTATTTGCTGGGGAAGGGCATCTAACAACGTCGGAGTTAGATTTTCCATTGCATATTTGGGTTTTTGTTTTGTATGGCGGGTTGCTGAAAGTTCAAGCTGATAACCACGCAGTGAGGGGAAGCAGGGTATATGGGAACGCAGTGAACAGGGAAAACAATTCTCTTATTACCGTAGCTAATCCTGTCAAATAATTGTGAAATTAGCAATGCCAAGAAGTGTCAATTAGAGTGGGTGAATTAATTGTCAGATCAGATAGAGTGATAGAAATAAGCAAGAGAACGCAAAATTGGTTTGAGAGAGAAGAGGTAAAGGAAAAGTTTTTTTATGAAAAGTACTTTACAATTTTACATTTTGAAAATCTCCAATGACATTTAAAATTTGAAGAACTGAGGTCCTCATTTATTATTGTTCATTTTCAGTGCCCCAACTTGATTTCTAGTAATCAATAGGTCGGCAAAAGGGTACGTACATTGAAATGGACAGGTCTTTTAAAAAATAATAATCTTTATTATTGTCACAAGTAGGCTTACGTTAACACTGCAATGAAGTTACTGTGAAAATCGCCACTCTACGGTGCCTGTTCGGGTACACTGAGGGAGAATTCGGAATGTCAAAATCACCTAACAGCACATCTTTAGGACTTGTGGGAGGAAATCATAGCACCCGGAGGAAACCCATGCAGACACGGGAGAACGTGGCAGCATGGTAGCATTGTGGATAGCACAATGGCTTCACAGCTCCAGGGTCCCAGGTTCGATTCCGGCTTGGGTCACTGTCTGTACGGAGTCTGCACATCCTCCCTGTGTGTGCGTGGGTTTCCTCCGGGTGCTCCGGTTTCCTCCCACAGTCCAAAGATGTGCAAGTTAGGTGGATTGGCCGTGATAAATTCCCCTTAGTGTCCAAAATTGCCCTTAGTGTTGGGTGGGGTTACTGGGTTATGGGGATAGGGTGGAGGTGTTAACCTTGGGTAGGGTGCTCTTTCCGGGAGGCGGTGCAGACTCGATGGGCCGAATGGCCTCCTTCTGCACTGTAAATTCTATGTAAAACGTGCAGACGGCGCACAGACAGTGACCCAAACTGGGAATCAAAAATGGCGCTGTGAGGCAACAGTGGTACCCTCTGTGCTACCGTGCCGCCCTGTCTAGTTCACCTGTCAAGTTCTTGACGTTCACAGAGGTACCATTATTTTTACAATAAAATATAACCCATTTTGTATGTCCCATGTTTCTCACCTAGCTGTTTGGCTAAGATTGATAAAGCCCTCCCTTATACAAGGCCGATGTGTTTTATAGGTGAATGTTCATTTATCAAATTAGGCAGAAGAAGACAGTTTTATCATGGTAGTAGAAAGTTCAATACAAATACTAGTTTCCACTCTTCCTTTCTGAATCCTCTCTCTGTGCAGAAGCAACCTCCTACTGGGGAAAAGCCCTGCTGTTTAAGTACAGGCTTCAGTAAGCATCACCTGCTCAGTTCACTCTGAAGCAAGGCGTAGTTTACTGTTAAAGGGACCTGCATTTCTAACATTGTCAGACGAAGGTGCGATTTAAACCTTGTCTTGGCAATGTTATGACAGCCTGGGTTATTGCGCGTCAATTCCAACTCCACTTGGCCCGGAATAACAACACAGTGAATTAAGCAATAATTATTGGAAAAATACTCAAAATACTCGCAGCCCAATAATTACAGTCACCAGGTTTGGAAATTACAGCTTTTCTAGAGAGAGAGAGAGAGAGGGAGAGTGAACAGGTCCTTGTCTTTGTTTGCAACCTGTAATGGTTTCCCTGTAGATTTTAATTCATTTACGTTCTCTGCAGCTTCAGAAATACAGTGGTTATACAACTTTCCTGGAGAAAATGTGGAGGAGAAAGAGTGTGCAGGTCCTTGTGTCTAGGACTCGACTGCTCCCTGAGGTCTCTGGGATCCCCCACTGGGGTAGGATCTAACCACCACCTGTTAACAGACAGTGTACAGCCTTTTGGCCAATTCATTGGCCACCAGCCAATCAACCAAAGTGGGCCCCATCCCATCTCTCTGGTGCCAAAAAGTTTGAGATCTCCTGTTCAAACTAGCAGAGTGTTCTCTTCATAACTCCTGAATTCCCCACTCATCTCTGCTGCTTGACTTAAAGACACATGTCAATTGATCTATGTCTTATGGTGTTGTGGATCAAAATGATAACGGCAAAATAAAACAAAGGGGAAATAAGGGAATAAAGAGGAAGGGCCCTTACAGCAGAGGCCTACATGTGATGCATTAAAGTAATCCACTTGTGATATTATGTACAGTATTAATAATCTTTATTAGTGTCACAAGTAGGCTTACATTAACAATGCAATGAAGTTACTGTGAAAATCCCCTAGTCGCCACATTCCGGCACCTGTTCGGGTACACAGAGGGAGAATTCAGAATGTCCAATTCACCTAACAAACACATCTTTCGGGACTTGTGGGAGGAAACCCACGCAGACATGGTGAGAACGTGCAGACTGCACAGATGGTGAGCCAGCCGGAATTGAACCCGGGTCCCTGGCGTTGTGAAGCAGCAGTGCTTTTTAAAAAAAAAAAAAAAAATTTTTTTTAGAGTACCCAATAATTTTTGCCAATTAAGGGGCACTTTAGTATGGCCAATCCACCTACCCTGCACATCTTTGGGTTGTGGGGGCAAAACCCACGCAGACATGGGGAGAATGTGCAAACTCCACACAGACAGTGACCCAGGGTCGGGATTCAAGCCCGGGTCCTCAGCGCTGTAGACAGCAATGCTAACCACTGTGCCACCGTGCTGCCCCATGAAGCAGCAGTGCTAAACACTGCTACAGTGCCACCCATGCGTTTGTGGTTAAGTTTGGAAATCTCCAAGCGTAATGCTTTTGAACCATTGAATATTTAATGTTTGTACTGTATAAGTTTTTAAAAAATGTGCCTTGGAAGCATGTTGCTTTTCAGCACTCCCAGCCATATGGCGGGAATTGATGCAGGTTTAGAACATAGAACAGTACAGCACAGAACAGGCCCTTCGGCCCTCAATGTTGTGCCGAGCCATGATCACCCTACTCAAACCCACGTATCCACCCTATACCCGTAACCCAACAACACCCCCTTTAACCTTACTTTCATTAGGACACTACGGGCAATTTAGCATGGCCAATCCACCTAACCCGCACATCTTTGGACTGTGGGAGGAAACCGGAGTACCCGGAGGAAACCCACGCACACAGGGGGAGGACGTGCAGACTCCACACAGACAGTGACCCAGCCGGGAATCGAACCTGGGACCCTGGAGCTGTGAAGCATTTATGCTAACCACCATGCTACCCTGCTGCCCTGCATATATCTCAGCCACGTTTAATGGAGAACTGCTGAGTAAGAGCTGCAGCATCTACCGACAAGGATTGAAAATTAATGGAGAGAGCTTACCCACTATTTAGTTTCTAGTCTGTTGTGGGAGTGTATCTGTTATCAGATCACATGTCCACAAAGGCGGGAGGCTTGTAGGGCTACTGAGTATTCCAAAGAGAAATATTCATTGATATTTTACTTGATAATTTTATACAAAATGTCCTCACAAGAGGTTGAATGGTTCGGTTAGTATTTTGGTATATTCATTGTCTGTAGCATGTTGGGATGTCATGTGACAGTACCTTTAAGAAATGGTGTGTATATAAATATCTGTCGTGAGAGAACCTTTAAGAAATGGGTATTTACTACTGCAGTGATGTCGGTGGGTGGAGCTGGTCTGTCTGTCAGCTTTTTACTTTCGTCTTTGAGCATGCTGCAGGGTGTGTTTTAGTTTTGTTTTCAGTGTTGGAGCTGAAGCCAGACCAAGCAGGTTACTGCTGTTCTCTTTGCCACCAAAAGACGATCTCTGGCTCATTTGGTGAATTCAGAATTATAAATATTATCAGTAGTGAAGTTAAGACAGATGTCTTTCTGTTTTGAAGGTTTTTTTTTACAGTCTTATGGATGTTAAAAGGAAAGCTTAAAGGATTACTTAGTGTTGTATTCTTTGGGGTTGTATTTGAATTGATGGTTGCTAAGATGCTCACTATGTTTTAAAAAGGTTAACTTGAGTTCATAGAATGAACATTGTTTTGCTTTTAAAAAATACTTTTCCATTTCTGCTGTACCACACCTGTAGAGTGGGCCGTGTGCTCTGCATACCACAATCTAGTAAATGTTGTGGGTCAGGTGAACTCCATGATACACTTTGGGGTTCTCTAAACCCTGGCCCATAATAGGGTTGACTTATGAACTTGCTATTATCAAATTGTTGAGTATGGCCCCATAATGGTCAACACAGGCGAGTGAGTGGGCTGCCCGATTGAATTTGGGCATGTTCACTAACTATGACCATAAGACCATAAGACATAGGAGTGGAAGTAAGGCCATTCGGCCCATCGAGTCCACTCCACCATTCAATCATGGTTGATTTCAACTCCATTTACCCGCTCTCTCCCCATAGCCCTTAATTCCTCGAGAAATCAAGAATTTATCAATTTCTGTCTTAAAGACACTCAATGTCCCGGCCTCCACCGCCACAGACCTACCACTCTCTGGCTGAAGAAATTTCTCCTCATCTCTGTTCTAAAGTGACTCCCTTTTATTCTAAGGCTGTGCCCCCGCGTCCTAGTCTCCCCTGCTAATAGAAACAACTTCCCTACGTCCATCCTATCCAAGCCATTCATTATCTTGTACGTTTCTATTAGATCGCCCCTCAACCTCCTAAACTCCAATGAATATAATCCCACGATCCTCAGACGTTCATCGTATGTTAGGCCTACCATTCCTGGGATCATCCGTGTGAATCTCCGCTGGACCCGCTCCAGTGCCAGTATGTCCTTCCTGAGGTATGGGGCCCAAAATTGCTCACAGCATTCTAAATGGGGCCTAACTAGTGCTTTATAAAGCCTCAGAAGTACATCCCTGCTTTTATATTCCAAGCCTCTTGAGATAAATGACAACATTACATTTGCTTTCTTAATTACGGACTCAACCTGCAAGTTTACCTTTAGAGAATCCTGGACTAGGACTCCCAAGTCCCTTTGCACTTTAGCATTATGAATTTTGTCACCGTTTAGAAAATAGTCCATGCCTCTATTCTTTTTTCCAAAGTGCAAGACCTCGCACTTGCCCACGTTGAATTTCATCAGCCACTTCTTGGACCATTCTCCTAAACTGTCTAAATCTTTCTGCAGCCTCCCCACCTCCTCAATACTACCTGCCCCTCCACCTATCTTTGTATCATCGGCAAACTTGGCCAGAATGCCCCCAGTCCCGTCATCTAGATCGTTAATATATAAAGAGAACAGTTGTGGCCCCAACACTGAACCCTGCGGGACACCACTTGTCACCGGTTGCCATTCCGAAAAAGAACCTTTTATCCCAACTCTCTGCCTTCTGTCTGACAGCCAATCGTCAATCCATGTTAGTACCTTGCCTCGAATACCATGGGCCCTTATTTTACTCAGCAGTCTTCCGTGAGGCACCTTGTCAAAGGCCTTTTGGAAGTCAAGATAGATAACATCCATTGGCTCTCCTTGGTCTAACCTATTTGTTATCTCTTCAAAGAACTCTAACAGGTTTGTCAGGCACGACCTCCCCTTACTAAATCCATGCTGACTTGTCCTAATCCGACCCTGCACTTCCAAGAATTTAGAAATCTCATCCTTGAAAATCGCTTATTGTCACGGGTAGGCTTCAATGAAGTTACTGTGAAAAGCCCCTAGTTGCCACATTCCGGCGCCTGTCCGGGGAGGCTGGTACGGGAATCGAACCGTGCTGCTGGCCTGCTTGAAAAGCCAGCGATTTAGCCTGGTGAGCTAAACCAGCCCATTAGAAATCTCATCCTTAACGATGGATTCTAGAATTTTGCCAACAACCGAGGTTAGGCTAATTGGCCTATAATTTTCCATCTTTTTTCTTGTTCCCTTCTTGAACAGGGGGGTTACAACAGCGATTTTCCAATCCTCTGGGACTTTCCCTGATTCCAGTGACTTTTGAAAGATCATAACTAACGCCTCCACTATTTCTTCAGCTATCTCCTTTAGAACTCTAGGATGTAGCCCATCTGGGCCCGGAGATTTATCAATTTTCAGACCTTTTAGTTTCTCTAGCACCTTCTCCTTTGTGATGGCAACCATATTCAACTCTGCCCCCTGACTTTCCTGAATTGTTGGGATATTACTCATGTCTTCTACCGTGAAGACTGACGCAAAGTACTTATTAAGTTCCTCAGCTATTTCCTTGTCTCCCATCACTAGATTACCAGCGTCATTTTGGAGCGGCCCAATGTCTACTTTTGCCTCCCGTTTGTTTTTAATGTATTTAAAGAAACTTTTACTATCATTCCTAATGTTACTGGCTAGCCTACCTTCATATTTTATCCTCTCCTTCCTTATTTCTCTCTTTGTTATCCTCTGTTTGTTTTTGTAGCCTTCCCAATCTTCTGACTTCCCACTACTCTTTGCCACATTATAGGCTCTCTCTTTTGCCTTGATGCATTCCCTGACTTCCTTTGTCAGCCATGGCTGCCTAATCCTCCCTCTGATAAGCTTTCTTTTCTTTGGGATGAACCTCTGCACTGTGTCCTCAATTACTCCCAGAAACTCCTGCCATTGCTGTTCTACTGTCTTTCCCACTAGGCTCTGCTTCCAGTCGATTTTCGTCAGTTCCTCCCTCATGCGCCTGTAATTACCTTTATTTAACTGTAAAACCTTTACATCTGATTCTACCTTCTTTCTTTCAAATTGCAGACTGAATTCTACCATATTATGATCACTGCTTCCTAAGTGTTCCCTTACTTTAAGGTCTTTTATCAATTCTGGCTCATTACATAACACTAAGTCCAGAATAGCCTGTTCCCTCGTAGGCTCCATCACAAGCTGTTCCAAAAAGCCATCCTGTAAACATTCAATGAATTCCCTTTCTTTGGGTCCACAGGCAACATTATTTACCCAGTCCATCTGCATATTGAAGTCCCCCGTGATCACTGTGACCTTGCCTTTCTGACATGCCCTTTCTATTTCGTGGTGCATTTTGTGCCCCTGGTCCTGACCACTGTCAGGAGGCCTGTACATAACTCCTATTATGGTTTTTTTGCCTTTGTGGTTCCTCAACTCTACCCACACAGACTCCACATCGTCTGACCCTATGTCGTTTAGTGCTATTGATTTAATTTCATTTCTAATTAACAAGGCAACCCCGCCCCCCTCTACCCACCTCTCTGTCTTTTCGATAGGTTGTAAATCCCTGGATGTTTAACTGCCAGTCCTGAACCCCCTGCAACCACGTCTCTGTGATGCCTACCACATCATACCTGCCAGTCACAATCTGGGCCACAAGCTCATCTACCTTGTTCCGTACACTGCGGGCATTTAAATATAGCACCTTTAATTCCCTATTGACTGTCCCTTTTTGTTTTCTTAGTGTGGTGGACCTTGGTTTACTGAGCCTTTCCATACACTCTGTCATATTTTGTGAGATGGGGACTATCGTAACCTCTCCTGAGCTCTGTCTTTTCGTGATTTTTTGTAATCCTAAGCAGCTACGCTTCCCACTGATTCCTTCACCTCTTGGTTCCCTGACTTTCCCTTCCCCCCCTTGAGTAAGATTGAATACATTTAATACATGCCAAATATTTCATAAGTTAATCATTCATATATTAATAGAACTGCCATCAACTTCAAGTGGTAAAAACAAAAGAAATATTTACGCTTGATTGGATGTAGAGGGAGCATACGGCTCTCACCGTCAATGTTGTGTGCTATCAGCATGCGCCTCACTTCACGTGCCCAGTCTTTACATGTGCATCATTTTAGTTATACCAGTAGGAAAAAAGCTACTTGGATGAAAACCAGCGTAAGGTGGCAACTCTGCACGTGAGCAACAGTCTCGTGGGTCGCACTCCGAACCCTGATGGGCCATATGTGGCCCCCTGGCCGCAGGTTGCTCACCACTGGTATAGCGTATTATTGCTTGTGATATCCTGTAACTACGAGAGAAGTTTGCACTTCTGAAAACTGGCCTTTGTGCTAAAGCTGTTTACACTTTGTATAATGTTTAATGTGCATCTGATGATTTTTATATGTTATGAAAAGGAATAAACAACTTGCATCTCTATAGTGACTTTAACGTACAAAAGCCTCCCAAGGTGCTTCACAAAGGTGTAAGCGTACATAAATGGAGACCGTGTATTGAGTCGAGCAGTTTCAAGTGCATATATGATCCAAATTGAGCACTCACCATTGCAGATGAAGTTCTATTTTTATGTGCTACATCCTCGAGGGACCTTTTATTAGTAATGGTGTTGATGCACAAGTTGAGTCCTCCAGGAGCCAATGCCATAAATCAATTAAATCTATCCCAGTGTAGAAATCCATTACTTAGAAATCATTGAAACTTACAGCATAGATGGAGGCTGCTTGGCCAGGTATCTTTGAAAGAGCAGTCTTGCTCAGCCCCATGTCACAAATTTTCTCTAATCTGCTTATCTTCCCACTCCCTTTTAAAATTATTTATGGACTCCGCTTCCAACAGTTTTCAGCTATGTTTCAGATTTCTGACGGTTTCAAATTCGTGACTTTGAATTACTTACTAATTTACCACAGGAATATTTTTCCTTAAAGCTCCTTTTAGGCTACCCCTCAATCTTCTCTGTTCCAAGGAGAATTGTCCTAACTTTTCCAACCTCTCCTCATAACTGGTCCCTCATCCCTGGTAAGATTTTGCTAAATTTTTTCTCTACGCTTCTGAGGCCTTTACACCTTTTCTGAAGTCTGGGCAGCACGGTAGCACAAGTGGATAGCACTGTTGCTTCACAGCGCCAGGGTCCCAGGTTCGATTCCCCGCTGGGTCACTGTCTCTGCGTAGTCTGCACGTTCTCCCCGTGTCTGTGTGGGGTTCCACCGGGTGCTCCGGTTTCCGCCCACAGTCCAGAAATGTGCAGGTTAGGTGGATTGGCCATGTTAAATTGCCCTTAGTGAATAAAAAGGTTAAGAGTGGTTATTGGGTTACGGGAATAGGGTGGAAGTGAGGGCTTAAGTGGGTCGCTGCAGTCTCGATGGGCCGAATGGCCTCCTTCTGCACTGTGTGTTCTGTGTGGAGTGGACCATTCCTGAAGTGGAAGAGGTGTATTAGAATAAGCCCAAAGCACTTGTGATTTACATTAACATCTCCCAAATATTACCATTGCTATGTCAAGTAGCAAAATTTTCATAAAAGCATGAAACATATTTGACATTCAGCAAAAGACTCTCTCAAATTTTTATTTGATAGAATGTTTTCCTGATTACAAAGATGAGGTTTACGTAAATACAAGATTAGCTGTGTGCTTAGCCATGAGGAAGAAAGTTGTCAATGAACTGGTTTGATGAACAAAATTGCAATATGAAGAAATGTGTGTTAATAGATTTGGGGAGAGCAAACTAGGCAAGGAAGTACATACCAAATGGCAGGGTAATGAGAATTCTAGAGAAACAGCATGCTCCTCCACCAAATTTTGAATGTAACGGAATAGATAGATAAGGTGGTCATGAAGGCATAAGGGAGGGCAGCACGGTGGCACAGTGGTAGCACTGCAGCCTCACGGTGCTGAGGTCCTAGGTTCGATCCCGGCTCTGGGTCACTGTCCGTGTGGAGTTTGCACATTCTCCCCGTGTTTGCATGGGTTTCGTCCTCGCAACCCAAAGATGTGCAGGGTAGGTGGATTGATCACGCTAAATTGCCCCTTAATTGGGAAAAAATGAATTGGGTACTCTAAATTTATTTTAAAAAATGAAGGCATAAGCGACACTATCCTTTATTAGACAAGGCATATAACAAGAGCAGGGTGGTTATGCTTGAACTGTATAAAACACCAGGTACGGAAGAGCTAGAGCAGGGGTGGGCAAACTTTTCCGTGCAAGGGCCACATTCAGAAATTCACAATTCACAAAGGGCCGCATAGTATATTAAGTAAAATAATTACTTCACCCGGTTATGATTCTGGGCGCCTCATATAGAACAGTACAGCACAGAACAGGCCCTTCGGCCCTCGACGTTGTGTCGAGCAATGATCACCCTACTCAAGTCAACGTATCCACCCTATACCAGTAAGTAACACAACAGCACCCCCCCCCATTAACCTTAAAAAAAAAAATTTAAAAAAAAATATTTTAAAAAAAAAATGACTTGGTGGGCCGCAGAAATACCTTTGGCGGGCCGCATGCGGCCCGCGGGCCGTAGTTTGCCCACCCCTGAGCTAGAGCGTTGAGGTAGCTGCTTTGTGCCCTCACTTTAGCAAAGAATTCCCAGGTTTGTGTCTTCCCTCTTCAACAGATTTGGTGCTACTGTTAAACTGAGATAATCAGTATTTGTGCTAACCTCCATGAAATAAGTGCTCTGTTACTTCAGAAGGTATGTGTTTTCTGGTGATTCTTCAGGAGACCTGTTTTGTTAGACTAGGTGTTTTAGGTTTTCAGCATGTTTTGAAGTCTTTTTTTAAGTAGAGAGAATTAGTTTATTAAATCATGTCCATGTACCATTCATCCTATTCGTGGCTTATCTAGAAAGATGAGCCGATGTTGCCTCCCTCTCAGCAATTTGTCTTGGGCAACCATTTTTAGAAGACTGTGCACTATTTTGTTGATTCTAGTATGGACCGTGCAAACGATTGTACCTTGCATCTCTACATGAGCAACCGTACCATTTCTAAACGAGATGATAAGGGATTTAGAATCCTGATAGTTAATGGGTCCCTGAGATACCCAAGTGGAGTTTGTGCAGTCATGGAAAGAGTCGGAATCCCACATGAGTATTGAGTAAGCTATTTGGTTTCCATATTTTTCAATATTCTGAACGTAGAAAGATGTAATATATTCAGCGTTCTGCTCATCTCCTACTCTGAAAAAGGCACTGTTTCTATAACATGTCAATTCCTTGGGGATCACTCTCAAACAGTTTGAATTTGAATTCTTAATTTTTTCCACTTTATTTCCCCATCTAAATGAATAGCGAATATTAGTCATCTTTAGCTTTGAGGAAATTACTTTAGAAACCACTTGGAAATGAAGAATAAGAGAATATTGGCTTTTTATATTTTGATTACTACTGTCATTTCTTTGTGGAGTTCTTGGAAGGCAGCCCATTTTCCACATCTATAACACCAGATACTCTCAGGTCCAGCCTTTTATTTTGCAGTCCAATCAACTCCTCTTGCACATCCCCATATTAATTGTTCCACTGTTGGTAGCTATAGTTTCATCCTGAGCTCTGGAATTTCCTTTCATAGCATCTCCACCTCACTTAACCTCTCTCTCTCCTCTAAAATGCCATTTAAACCTACATCTTTATCAATATTTGGTCTTTTTTTACTGTCTTCTTTGTGGCTTGGTGGCAAACAAACGTTGTTAACTCTCCTGTGAAGCGGCACGAGACGTTTTTTACATTAAAGGTGCTTTATAAGTGGTTTAGTGTTAGTTATTTATGTCAAGGCACTGTCGGATTAAAATTGATGCTGTTGTTGCCCCTTACACTCCCCCATGTATATAACTGCTTTTGGCTTTATTTTTAAAGCAGGAGAATCATTTTAAAAAGTAAAGATTGAATTTTTTGAGGGCGGCAGGGTGGCGCAGTGATTAGCACTGCTGCCTCACGGCGTTAAGGACCCGGGTTCGTTCCAGCCCCAGGTCACTGTCCATGATGAATTTGCACGTTCTCCCCATGTCTGCGTGGGTCTCACCCCCACAACCCAAAGAGGTGCAGGTGAGGTGGATTGGCCATGCTAAATTGCCCCTTAATTGGATACTCTAAACTTATATTTTTTTAAAAATTGCATTTTTTGAGGGGTTTGAAGTTTATAGAAGTGCAATCTTATGTTGGATTCCCCCACAAATGCTTTATGTTTCCATTTTGTGAAGTGAGATGAGTTGAAAGGTTGGTCTTCCTCTCTTTCAGTGCTATAATTTCATCATCTTTCATCCCTGACCATGTTACCTTATGCATTTTTATATCTTTTTGCTGTTGCCCTGCATCCGGTTTTTATCCCCCATTAGGTCCATTTTCTGAGGATTGTGAATATATGTAGGTATACAGTAACCTCATAATGTTGCTAATAGAGTAGCAAACTGTAGTTTGAGTTCCAATCCTACCAGCATAAGCTCAGAAACTGAATTTGAAGTTATGGGGTAGCATCAGTAGAAATAAGCAGCACAAAAACTGTTGGTGCAAAACTCAACTAGGCGGTTGACTCCAGGACAATTGGATGAGTGATAAACTTGTCAATGTCTCCCATATGCCAAGAACAAATTAGTGACATTTTTGAAAGATACTAGTTCATATTTCAAACATTGTTGGTCTTCAACCAGTCACAAGATGTGTAGGCTATGACTTCTCCCAGCTTCCTCACCTCCCTGCATCTCTCCCGCTTTCCAGGTTTTGTGGGTGTTTGGGTTTTCTCTTGGTCATGTTGTGATGAAACAGCTGTGATTAAAATACCTAGGCATTCGTTTGTGCTATTCCAGGCTGTTGAGAACCAATGGTGTACCTTGGCTCCTTTATTTCTTCTCCCAAGATGGTACCGTATCCTTACAATTATGTAATAAAATTAAAGCGTTTGCATTCTGGCTCATGGCTAACATTGTTCAAGTAACCCAGTTCTTACATTGTGAAATACTTTTGAGTACTCCATTTTCTTTTTCAAATTAAGGGGCAATTTAGCGTGGCCAGTTCACCCTACCCTGCACATCTTTGGGTTGCGGGGGTGAGAACCATGCCGACACGGGGAGAATGTGCAAACTCCACGTGGGCTGTGACTCGGGGTCGGGATCGAAATCGGGTCCTCGCAGCAGTGCCTGCCACTGTGTTGCCCTGAAATACTGCTTTTATATGCCCAGACTTTACAATAGTAATGACAGCCAAGTTTTCAGCATTTGCAATCATTGCTCCCTGAAACTTGCAGCAGCTTCCGGAGTAAATGCAAGCATAATTAAATGCAAATATCGAGCAGTTGCTTGTCAGTGATTCTATGGGTGGAATTTTCAGGCCCTTCCTGCTGCTGGGATCGTCTGGTCCCACAGAAGGCGACCGAAGGGGCTGGTTTAGCTCACTCAGCTAAATCGCTGGCTTTTAAAGCAGACCAAGCAGGCCAGCAGCACGGTTCGATTCCCGTACCAGCCTCCCCGGACAGGCGCCGGAATGTGGCGACTAGGGGCTTTTCACAGTAACTTCATTGAAGCCTACTCGTGACAATAAGCGATTTTCATTTCATTTCATTTCATTTCCCAGTGGTTTCCCCAGCAGTGGGTGGGGCAGACAAGCCACATAAAATGGCGTAGACTTTGGCGGAACTGGATGATTCCGCCAGCAGCTAATAGGTGACCTGTCTCTGCCCACAGTAACATGGCGGCGGTGGGGGGGGCAGGTGGAAAATCCTGATAAGTGTCTCCAGAGGAAATCGTTAAACTGGTGAGAACTTTCACTCCTAATACCATATTCGTATCACTGTAAAAAGAACCTTGGAAAAAGGTACACATTGTTGAATGAGGTTAAATTGGATTTTTAATGGCATACTGTGTTAATAATTACAGCTAAGTAGCCTTATTGGCCATTAAACAGCAACATTTATGTTCATTATTACATTCAAAGTTTATTGTCGTTAGCAATTTCCATTGCTTCCTGAAATTCAGCCCAGTATATTGTAGAATATTGGCATGAGTGGGCACACTCAAATACACTTGCATGTATCTGTAAATTGTTCTGTCACCTATTTGAATTCTTAAATAGTTTACAACTTTGTAATTAATTTGTAGTTACAGCTTGAATTCCAAATTAATGCCTATTTTCAAAGCAGTAAATAATTAGATGAAGAATCTTGTCATTCTAATTTCAGTGTTTTACTTCAGCATTCTATTATTTTCTTTTTCTAGTCTGGGGGAAGATTTAAAATTCCAAAGAAGAAAAAGGTCTCTGAGATGGACAGTGTAGAGACCCATTCTCCTCTATCTCGACTTCCTGATTCAAGAATAGAAAATTTAAAAACATCACATGTGAGTTGAACTGATATTTCATAAGCAATCAAATTATTTTTCTATCTTCAAATTTTTCCACTTATTTCCTGGAAGGAGTTAACTTGTATATTGATACCTTCTCCAAATTTCTGATCTTCATGATTTATTATTTCATTCATGGGATGTGGATGTCATCAGAACAACCAGCATTTATTGGCCTCCCTAATTGTCTTTGAAGATTGTAGTGACAACTGAGTGTTTTACAAGGCTATGTCAAAGCGAAAAGTCGACCACATTGCTGTGTGGCTGGAGTCGTGCATAGAACAATTGTAGTGCACTATTAGCACGTGGTAGGTACAAATCAAGTTGGCATAAACCAGGGAATTAAGCATGAAACATGCTGGCCAACGTAGCTCTCTAATACATATTTTGGCATACTTAAACATTGTAGTTTTTTTTTAAATTTAGAGTACCCAATTCTTTTATGTTCCAAGGGCACAATTTAGCATGGCCACCTACCCTGCACATTGTTTTGGATTGTGAGGGTGAGACCCACGCAAACATGGAAAGAATGTGGAAACACCACACAGTCAGTGACCCGGGGCCGGGATCGAACCCAGGTCCCTGGTGCTGTGAGAAACATTGAGAGTTAAAGTCCTCGATTCGTCCATGCGATTCAACCCTTGGCACTAAGATGGCACAGAATAGTGGAAACCCCAATTTTGGATTAGCAACTAGTGGCTGAGGGTCTGGAGCTCAACCCGAGTAGGTGGTAGAGGCAGAAATCTCATTGCATTTATAAATGTACTTGGATATGCACCTGAATTGCTGTAAACTATAGGGCTGTGAACCAAGAGTTTGAAAGTAGATTAGGCTAGATTGTTCTTTTTCAGCCAACACTGGCAAGATTGGCCAAATGGCCCTGCATTTTTTTTAAAGGTTTGTCTGTCTGAACTCTGTCTCTTCCGCTCTCATTTTCCTCCCTGTTAATGTTTTACTATTTTGTGGGGAGATGGAGGCCAGTGGTGATGTCACTGGGCTAATAATCCAGAGACCAGACTAATACTCAGGGACACTGTTTAAAAACCCACCATGACTGCTATTGGAATTTAATTCTACTGACACTAACAAAAAAATCTGGAATGAAAGTTTATTTTAGTTTCAGTAACGCTAACCATGACTACATCATCGATTGTCGTAAAAACCCATCTGGTTCACTAATGTCCTTTTAGGGAAGGAAATCTACTGTCCTCGATCTGGTTTATATGTGACTCCAGACCCACAGCAATGGGGTTGATTCTTAACTGCCCTCTGAAATTTCCCTTTTAACTGAGGCTGCTGGACCTGAGTATTTCCAGTGGGAACAGAGTTGGCTTCAGAAAGTTGGAATCTAAACTGGCTTTTGCAATACGGTATGGGCTGGATTCTCCAGCCTCTCAGTCACGTGTTTCTAAGTGGCGGAAGGCAACGCGTCGTTTGCTGGTGTCGGGATTCTCTGCTTCTGCCGCTGTCAGTGGGAATTCCCAGAAGCCATCCCATGCTGCCAGGAGACCCACAGTGAAGGGTGTGCTGACGGTGGTACCAGAGAATCCCACTGAAGTGAACGGCTGGAGAATTCGGCTTTTATGGTTTTGAAAAAGAAATAAGACGTCAGCAGATTTAGTCTGCAGAAGCAATACTTGTATATGTTATGAACCATGATGTATTGAATTCTGTTGTGTATAGCATCTTCATGTTTTCCTCTGCCGTAAGTAATTAGCAGTTCTTGTTTTTTTGCAAGACTATAATCCTGTTTCACTAAAATTGAAAGAACTTCACAGAAAACAAAGCCTAGCTCTGTTTCAGGCTTCTACAAGTGTATTGAAGGGTTCTGCTTGTACATTTCAGGAGATTCACCCTGAAATGTTCAGGTTTAATTTTGCAATGCTTTTTCAAATGTTTTAAATATTTATTTTTATTTTTATGCAAATTAAATATTTTGACATCGTTTTCTGGGAAAATATTTTGCTTAATTGAATTATGGGTTTGTACTACAGATCACACTATTTCTCTCCAGTCAATACCCTGGATATATATTTTGCTCTTTTTTTTCCCCTCTCCAAACCCCCTGTTATCATGGGTTAACTTGCTTTAAACATTAGATTTTGGGTCTATTTTCAGAAGCGTTGGCCATTCTCTTATAATACTTTCAATAAAACAAGAAATCAAGACTCAATTGTTTATAATCAAAGGAGGAACTGCCGTTCAAAGCACAAGTTTCCACAAGATGAAGTACAATTCAAGTAAGAATATGATCACTTGTCCTTTTAGAAATCTGTTCGCCCAGGTAACAATGTATATTCCACCTTTTTGTAGTAGTATATTTATTCTTTGTTGATGAGATTGAACTGATATTGTTGAAATGTAGTGAATTGTTTCATTCAGTCTGATCAGCCACCAGTAGGTAATTTTAATCATAACATGGTTAGAGGATATTGCTTCTGTCTTTCCCAAGCTGCTTAATGGCAAATATGTATTGATATTACCTGACCAATAGTGAATCTGGATTTGAGAAGTGCCTAATGCAAAGTCCAAAAGTGAATGGCAGTATTGACTTTTCTATGCTTGTGTTGGTCAATCTTTGAGTTAATCCTCTAATTTTGTGTTCCTTGTATAATGTTCCTTGTATAATGTTCCTAAAATCCTTTATTGTTTTATTTTAGTTTCTTGCAGTTCATTAATTTGTCATTTCATTTGCTTTGACTGTCCTTTGTAGCTTCAATATCATTTCTTTCCTTCATTTGCTTTCATAAGCTCTATGGCCTACCAGTGGCAACAGAAGGCATTGCACTACTATCTTGTTAAAAGCAAGTTACTGCGGATGCTGGAATCTAAAACAAAAATAGAAAATGCTGGACAATCTCAGCAAGTCTGCCAGTATCTGTGGAGAGAGAACGGCGCTAACGTTATGAGTCTGGATGACTCTTCCGCAAAGCTTTGACAATGAATCATCCAGACTTGTAACATTGGCTCCGTTTTCTCTCCACAGAGAAAGCACCAATAGTATCTGAGACTATGCAATCCTGTTCAAGAGTTGGTATCACTGAATTTGTGTCCCTCTTTTGATTTGGACGAGGCTAAAATTAATAGCCCAGCCATGCAGGCAAGCAATGTGCTTTAACTATTGCTGACCTGTATGGATCTTCCTCAACCAATGGATATATTGTAATCTTTGAGCTTATTTATGTGTTCCATTATTTATCTAAATTTCACAATAGTTGAATGGGAAAATTTTATAAAGTGGAATAGATATTCCATAATACAAAGGGAACATTAAGTCCAACTGGAAGAAGGATAGGGAACTCACTTGTAATAATGGTAACTTTTTTGAAATATTACATTATTTCTTTTAATGTACTCTGAGATTGATTTCCCTAAGTACATCTTTTAGTTATTTTTGGGAGGACTTTCACTAATTACTTTTTAAACGTGTGTTTGTGTTACACTTTGCCTACAACAGGGAAGCCAGAATTGTACTCAGAGATGTGCTGATGACAGATTCAGGAAGACAACATTTGCTGCACCTTAAAAAGCGAGACTGTAACACTGTCGAAAATACTGACACTTCACATGCAAAACATCACACATCAGCAAGTGAACTTAAAGATAATTGTCATGTGGAAACCAAAACATCTCACCAAAGTAGTCAGTCCAACATTTTAACCAGCAGGTGGGTTCTTGAGCTATGCTTCAGCTAGCTGCTAAATGCACAAATGCATCAGTTTTGTTTCTCTTTTTGTGAAGGCTGCAAAGACTTCACCCTGTACACTCTTGCCAGTTTGCTCTGGATTATTCTTTGCTGATTCTTAAAATTCCAATATAGGTGAATTGCGTTTATCTTAAATGCACTTGGGATTGGTGCATTTCCCTCTGAAAATCACTAGGGTGATGTCCAGGAGCTTAACATCTTCTGAAGCACAGGATGATTTGATCTTTACCAGTTTTATAACTGCATAAGATCAAGTTGGTTTTTTTTCCCAGCCACATATTTTCATCAGCAAATCTTCGCTTTTCTCCCAGGTGGAAAAAAATCTTCTTGATTTTGTTTTGGAATTGAGCAATTCCACCTTGCCTTAGCCTGACCAGTTCTCAATGTTGAGATGTGTTTATTTTGTTTGCTGGAATTTTTCCCCAGTGGTGGATACCTGTGCCACACTACGTATTCTGCATATCCTTGCAGATTTTGTTGAAGACTGTATTTTCTTTTGCCCGATGCATCTCCATCTAAATTCATATCATTTGTAATACCAGCAATCTATATAATCTTACTAGAATAATAATCTCATGCACTCCATTTCCTTTCACAAATTTCACTTTCTACTGTCAAGATTTTTGATCATGCTTTTTATGTCTTCATTGAACACTGGAAATACTTGTCTTGTTGTAATGGGAATTCTGAATCCAGGGAGATGCTTTTAATGGCATTGTTGTGAGCTGTGACCATTAGATAGTGTAGCTCAAGATAATGCCCCTGAAGATCTACTGGCTTAAATGTATAGATATTTCAGGTGTGTAAGAGGAAAAAAGTGCTATCGCACATGATGGCATAATGGGTGTTCATAGGACTGATCTGTATTGTTTGTGGCTATCTGAGACAGTGATCAAATACTTTGGATTCTTCTCTAACCAACAAGGATTCTTTTGCTCTCAAATCACAAAAGATGTGGGTGTGTCTATTTCCACATTTTTCATGCAGTGGTACACGTACTGTGCTATTTCTTCTAAGGCAGTTCTATATGGCAACTTGGTAAAATGCCCTCTAACAGATAAACCTCTGATCTTGGGCTGAAGTTGCCCGAACATTAAATCATTGATCAGTGGTACAGTAGTCATGCTCCAGTTACTAATCAGCGTTGGAACTTGCTGTTCTGAGGAGTACTGTTTGCCTTGGTGAGTAGCCCAGTTTTGGGTGTACGCCTGACCTCTGCTTTCGAGGTTGGAGCTAAATCCTGGCTATTGTGAGAGTTCACAAGAACACAAAAAAATAAGAGCGAGAGTAAACCATATGGCCTGTCAAGCCTGCTCTGCCGTTTAGTACAATCATGGCTAATCTTGGGCTTCAACTTCACTTTCCTGCATGCTTCCCATATCCCTTGATTCCCTTAAGAGACCAAAAATCTGTCTTAACCCAGCCTTAAATGTATACAATGATGGAGAATCCACAACCCTCTGGAGTAGAGAATTCCAAAGATTCACAACCCCATATCTACACTAAATGATCAGCTTCTTTTCCTGAGACTGTACCCCCGTCTTCTAATTCCTGGCACAGAGGAAACAATCTCTTAGCAAATGTCCCTTCAGAATGTTTCAATGAGATCACCACTCACAGATAATATAGGCCCAGTTTATTCAGCCTCTCACCAAAGGATAACCCCCTTATCTCAGGTGTCAATTGTATAATAATCTTTATTGTCACAAGTAGGCTAACATTAACACTGCAATGCGTTACTGTGAAAAGCCCGTTGTCGCCACATTCCGGCATCTATTCGGGTACATGAGAATGTCCAAATTACATAACAGCACGTCTTTCAGGACTTGTGGGAGGAACACCCAGAGGAAACTCCCGCAGACATGGGGAGAATGTGCAGATTTCGCACAAACAGTGACCCAAGCCTCGAATCGAACCTGGGCCCTGTGGCACTGTGAAGCAGCAAGTTAACCGCGGCTACTGTTCCGCCCAAAATACAACTAGCAGAGAATGGTTTTCGATCCATCGACCTCTGGGTTATGGGCCCAGCACGCTTCTACTGCACGACTCTGCTCCCTACCTTCACTGTACTGCCTCCAATTCAACTGTATTTTTCCTTAAGTATGGAAATCAAACCACACACACTATTCCAGCTGAGATCGAATCAAAGCCATGTACAATTATTGCAAAACGACTTAATTCCTGTATTCCAACCCCTTTGTAATACAGGGCAACACGCCATTTGTCTTCCTAATTGTTTGCTGTACCTGCATGCTAACCTCCAGCATTCCTTGCACGAGCTCAAGCCCAAGTCTCTTTGTATATCAACATTTACACCCTTCATTTCACACCTTTAAAAAAATATTCTGCTTTTCTATTCTTACGACCAAAGTGAATACCTTTACACTGCCCGACATTATACTCAATCTGTCATCTTGTTGTCCACTCCGTTAACGTGTCTGTCTCTCTTTGCAGCCTTTCTGTGCCCTCCCCACTGCTTACCTTTCCACCTTGCCGTGTAATATCAGCAAACTACGATAAGTTACTCTCTGTCCCTTCATCTAACTAATATAGATTGTAAATAGCTATCTTGCCTATTAACTTTTTATGTGGTACCTCGTCACATGCCTTTTGGAAACCCAGGTATACTACATCTATTGGTTTCTCATTACTACCATACGAGTGATATTGTTGCCTAGTTTTATCGGCATTCTTGAATTTCATTTCCTATTTTATGGAATATCATCAAACCATTTTGTTTTTAGCACATTCTATAAATTACCAAGGAATTTTCTGTTGAACCTATTGCATTTTAATAGTGATCCTAATTCTTGTCAGAAATTGTCCAGTTTTCTTTTTCTAGAAATGCCTGCCAAACCTTTTCATCAATGCATTCCTCCAAGATTAACTAAACACTCTGACAGGACTAAAGATTTGAATAAGCTTAAAATATATTAATTTAGCTGAACAGAATTGGTTTACCGTTTTGTACAATGTACAGGAGATTATGTGAACTAACAAATTGTGAGTTATTAAAGCCAGTCCAGATATAATAATAATGATCTTTATTGTCACAAGTAGGCTTACATTGCAATGAAGTTACTGTGAAAAGCCCCTAGTCGCCACATTCTGGCGCCTGTTCGGGTACACTGACGAAGAATTCAGAATGTCCAAATTACCAAACAGCACGTCTATCGGGACGTGTGGGACGAAGCCCACGCAGACACAGGTAGAACGTGCAGACTCCACACAGACAGTGACACAGCCGGCAATCGAACCTAGGACCCTGGCGCTGTGAAGCCACAGTGCTAACCACTGTGCCACGATGCTGCATGCTAGAGATCAAAAATAAAAGCAAAGTTCTGGTAAACCCAGCAGGTCTGGCAGCATCTATGGGGAGAGAAACAGAGTAAGTCTTGCCTCACAAATTTGATTGAATTCTTTGAGTGTAGGTCTTATGAGGAAAGGTTGAGGGAGCTAGAGCTTTTCTCATTGGAGCGAAGGAGGATGAGAGGCGACTTAATAGAGGTTTATAAGATGATGAGGGGGATAGAGTGGACGTTCAGAGACTATTTCCTCGGGTGGATGTAGCTGTTAACAAGGGGGCATAACTATAAGGTTCGGGTGGGAGATATAGGAGGTGGTAGGTTCTTTACTCCGAGAGTGGTTAGGGTGTGGAATGGACTGCCTGCTGTGATAGTGGAGTCGGACACTTTAGGAACTTTCAAGCGGTTGTTAGATAGGCACATGGAGAATGACAGGAAGTGGGATAGCTTGATCTTGGTTTCGGACAAAGTTCGGCACATCGAGGGCTGAAGGGCCTGTTCTGTGCTGTACTGTTCTATGTTCTATCATAGACAGGTGAGAACGGGTGGGTTTATGTTGGTTCCCTCACCAACTGCCAGAGATCTAGTCTGGCAGATATGTCCTTCAGAAATCTGCCAGCTTGTTCAGCAGTGGTGCTACTGACCTGCTCTTTGTTTCCTATCTAGAATATGTTGTGTTATTTTTACCCTCTTACTTCTTTCATGAGATGTTCAACGTGGAGGAGTAGTAATTCATGAACTGGAGAAAAGTGGTAGGTAACAATCAGCAGAAAGTTTTCCTTGCTCATGTTTGATCTGATGCCAAGAGACTTCATGGGATCCAGAGTCCCATGTTGAGGATTCCCAGAGCCACTTTCTTCCAACTGTAGTGCACTGTGTTGCCACCTCTGGTGGGGCTGCCCTCATTGTGAAGCCAGGCCTAATGACGGATGGCGATAGAGGAGTCTGATGCTTTAGCTGTAACATATATATTTTTTTTATAAATGTTTTTTATTGGGTTTTTGAACAAGGTATAATTACTGTTATGTACACAGAATGAGTAATATATATATATATATATATATATATATACACACACACATATTTTGAAGAGAAGGGCACACCCCAACATAAAATACAATAAAATATGAAATAGAATAACTGGTAGGGTATTGTGCACCAGCTCGACAGCGGCAGCTCTGTCTCGCTGCCGTCCCGCGCTCGCCTCCGCTTCTGCTGCTCCTCCAGTCCTCCATCTTTATTTTTCTCGTTCCCACTCCTGGAGATGTCATGCACGTTTTGGCATCTCGTGCCTTCCTTCCGGCTCCCGTTTCCCCGCCCCACCCCACTGGTTTTCCTCTCTTGTTCCCCCCCCTCTCCACGGTTCGCCTTTCTTTCCTCAGGTTTAGCTGGTCTCCCCCCCCCCCCCCCCCCCCCCCCCCCCCCCCCCGTGGTTCACCTTTCCTCGGGTTTAGCCGTCTCCTTCCCTCCCAGTCTATCTCTCCCTTTCATGCCTTGGCTACTTTCACCTGATTCTTGGCTACTTTCCCCTGATTCTTGGTTACCTGGCTATTCTTCCTCTTGTTCGTTGGCCACAAACCGGTCCCGCAACATTCGCGTGAATGGCTCCCACGTTCTGTGGAAACCGTCGTCTGACCCTCGGATGGCGAATTTGATTTTCTCCATTTGGAGAGATTCCGAGAGGTCGGACAGCCAGTCTGCAGCTCTGGGTGGTGCTGCTGACCGCCAGCCAAACAGGATTCTACGGCGGGCGATCAAGGAGGCAAAGGCAAGGGTGTTCGCCCTCCTCCCCAGGAATAGATCTGGCTGGTCCGAGACCCCGAAGACCGCCACTTTCGGGCATGGCTCCACCCTCACCCCCACCACTTTGGACATTGCCTCAAAGAAGGCTGTCCAGTACTCCACAAGTCTGGGGCAAGACCAGAACATGTGGGCGTGGTTGGCCAGGCCTCCTTGGCATCATTCACATCTATCCTCCACCTCCGGGAAGAACCTACTCATACGGGTTTTTGTTAAGTGGGCTCTATGTACCACTTTTAGCTGCATCAGGCTGAGCCTTGCGCACGTGGAGGTGGAGTTGACCCTATGCAGTGCTTCACTCCAGAGTCCCCACCCTATCTCAATCCCCAGGTCCTCCTCCCATTTCTTTCTTGAAATGAAATGAAATGAAAATCGCTTATTGTCACGAGTAGGCTTCAATGAAGTTACTGTGAAAAGCCCCTAGTCGCCACATTCCGGCGCCTGTCCGGGGAGGCTGGTACGGGAATCGAACCATGCTGCTGGCCTGCTTGGTCTGCTTTATAAGCCAGCGATTTAGCCTTGTGAGCTAAACCAGCCCCTGGTTGCGTCTTGTTGCGTCCAGTACGGTGTCGGCCCTTTCTGTCAGTCGGTCGTACATGTCACTACAGTTTCCCTTGTAGTATGCTTGCGTCCAGTAGTTCTTCCAGTAGTGTCTGTCGTGGCGGTTGTGGGTACGTCCATGTCTCCTTTCGTAGGAAGTTTTTAAGCTGCAGATATCTCAGCTTGCTCCCCCTGGCTAGCTGAAGATTCTCTGTCAGTTCGTCCAGTGTTGCGACCCTGCAATACTGCCGTCCGTGTATAGGTCCCTGACTGACAGTGTCCCAATGTCCTGCCTCCACCTTTTGAAGGTGGCGTCAGTCAGTGCTGGTGTGAACCTATGGTTGTTGCAGATGGGAGCTTTGTCCGACATTTTGGTAAGGCCAAATTGCTGCCGCAGTTGGTTCCAGGATTGGAGGGTGGCTGTCACCACTGGGCTGCTGGAGTGTTTTTTGGGTGGGGATGGGAGTGCTGCCGTGGCGAGGGCCCGGAGGGAGGTCCCCACACAGGAGGCCTCCTCTGCGCGCACCCACTCGGCCTATGGCTCCTTGATCCATCCCTTTATTCGCTCGGCTGTCGCCGCCCAGTGGTAGAATTGTAGGTTTGGGAGGGCTAGCCCCCGCCTGGATTTTGTTTTTTGTAGGACCTTCTTTGGGATCCTAGCATTTTTACCCCCCCATACGAACGCCATGATTAGTTTGTCCAGCGCTTTGAAAAAGGCCTTGGGGATGTAGATCGGGATGGATCTAAACAGGAAGAGGAACCTTGGCAGTACGTTCATTTTGATCGTCTGGACTCCCCCCGCGAGGGAGAGTGGGAGTGTGTTCTATCTTTGCAGGTCCTTTCTTACTTCCTCCGTCAGACTGGTGAGGTTCAATTTGTGGATCCCTTTCCAGTCATGGGCTATTTGGATCCCCAGGTAGCGGAATTTGTGATGGGCTTGTTTCAACCCGAGAAGGCTCCAAACTCTTTCAGAAGCGCAATGATTCGGCCCATGCTGCTCTGTGGGTCCGAAATGTAGAGGAGCCAGGTCATCTGCATAGAGTGAGACTCTGTGCTCTCTGCCTCCCCTTCGGATCCCCCTCCAGCTTTTTGCAGCGCTGAGCGCGATTGCTAGCGGTTCGATCGCTAGTGCGAACAGCAGCGGGGACAGTGGGCATCCTTGTCTGGTACCCCTGTGCAGTTGGAAGTATTGGGAGTTGGTATTGTTGGTCCGTACGCTCGCCATGGGAGCGTTGTATAGGAGCTTTACCCAGGAGGTGAACCCTGTTCCAAGCCCGAACCGCTCCAGTACCTCTGAGGTATTTCCATTCGACTCTGTCGAAGGCCTTTTTCTGCGTCCAGGGAGACGATCACCTCTTTGTGTTCTCTCCCCGGAGGGGGTCATTATCACGTTCAGCAGGCGCCTGATGTTCGAGGTAAGCTGTCTATCTTTGACAAAGCCTGTCTGGTCCTCTGTGACCACCTCAGGTACACAGTCTTCTAGCCTTTTGGCCAGTATTTTGGCGTCTGCGTTCAGCAGTGAGATAGGTCTGTATGACCCACATTCCGTTGGGTCTTTGTCTTTCTTAGGTATCAGCGAGATTAAGGCCTGTGCTAGCGTGGGTGGCAGTGTGCCCCTTGCTAGCGAGTCTGTGAACATCTCCCGCAGGTGCGGGGCCAGCGCTGTCGCAAATGTTTTGTAGAAGTCCGCCGGGAATCCGTCCGGTACCGGCGCCTTCCCCGCCTGCATGGAGCTAATGCTGTCCATGATCTCTCCCAGTGCTAGTGGTGCTTCCAGGCCCCGTTTTCTTCCCTCCCCCACGACTGGGATGTCCAGTCCATCGAGGATCCGTTTCATCCCAGACTCCCTCCTTGGGGGCTCTGAGGTGTACAGCTCTTAGTAGAAGGCCTTGAAGGTTTTGTTAACCTTTTCCGGTTCTGTTTCCTCCGGTACCCCTGATTTGTGCAATTTCTCTGGTGGCTGCCTGCTTTCTCAGCTGGTGTGCCAACAGGCGGCTGGCTTTGTCTCCGTGTTCGTACAGGGTCCCGCGCGCCTGGCAGAGTTGGTGCACTGCTTTCCTGGTGGAGAGCAGGTCAAAGCTCCTTTGTAGTTCTTTTCTCTCCGCCAGGAGCTCCACGGTCGGGGCCTTGGAGTATTTACAGCCTACCTCCAGTATGGAGTCGACCAGCTGCTGCCTAGCTACCCTTTCCTCCCTATCTCTTTGCGCTTTGAAAGCGATGATTTCCCCTCTTAGTACGGCCTTTAGCGATTCCCAGAACTTGGAGGGTGAGACCTCCCCGTTCTGGTTGTTCCCCGTGTACTCTGCTATGGCCCGCGCTATCCTTTCGCTGAAGGCCTTGTCAGCTAGTAAGGCACCATCCAACCTCCATGTGAGGCGCGGGGCCCTGCCCGTCTCTAGCCGCACGTCCATGTAATGTGGAGCATGGTCTGATATCACAATTGCGGAGTATTCCACTTTGTCTATCCCTGGAAGCACCGTTTTCCCCACCACAAAGAAGTCAATTCTGGTGTATACATTGTGTACTGGGGAGAAGAAGAATTCCTTCTCCCCCGGGTGGGCGAACCTCCAGGGGTCCACCGCTCCCATCTGCTCCATAAAGTGACTGAGTTCCCTTACCATGCTTGAGGTTTTCCCCGTTTTGGGGTTTGATCTGCCCGTCTTTGGATCCTGAGCGCGTACACGTTGACGAGTACCACCGGTGCCCCATCCAGGGCCCCGCTGACCATGACGTACCGTCCCCCCGGGTCCGTAACCGCCTTTGTCGTCCTAAACATCGTCCTCTTGCCGATCAATATCGCCACCCCCCTGGCCCTTGTCCCATAGCAGGAATGGTAGGTCTGTCCCACCCAGCCCTTTCTTACCCGCAGTCGGTCCTGCTCTCTCAGGTGTGTCTCCTGGAGGAAGACTATGTCGGCCCTCATATTTCTTAGGTGGGTGAGGACTCTGGATCTCTTTCTGGGCCCTTGAGTCCTCTTACATCCCAGGTGACTATCCTGGTGGGGGGCTTCTGCCCCCTAGCTCCTGTGGGATTAACCATACTTATCTGATGGACGTGCCCCTGCCCTCCGGGGTTTCCCTTTGTTAGGGGGGCCGTCCAGGGTGGCCGCTGTCGCTGCTCTCTCTATGCGGTCGCGTCTCCGGGGTTTCCCCTTGTCCCGGGGGCACCCGCCATGGCCGTCCACTGTGTGTCCGTCACGCGGGTAGTCCCCTGCACACTGGGGTCTCCCTTCGCCCAGAGACCGTTCTGGGTGGGTGCTTCCAGCAGTTCCTTGTTTCGAGCCCTTGTTTGTGGCACTTTGTAGCCCTGTTCCTTTTCTCGCCTTTTTTTGTCCCTCCTTCCCTGCATCCCCCTTCCCCGGTCTCTCGCTCCCTGTGTACCCCCCCCCCCCCGGTCTCTCCCTTTTCCCTCCTTCCCCGTATACCCCTCCTTTGCCCCTCTTTCCCCTGTTCCTGTCCCCGTTTGCTCTCCCGACTCTGATGGGTATTCCCACCCCCCATCCCCTGCCTGGCGCCATCCCCCCTGTTGGGGGCGCGCTGTGGCCCTGCTTTGTTGCTAGTGCGGTGGCCCCCCTCTCGGGGGTTACTGTCTCGCTTCTCCCCAACCTGGCTTCTATGGTTTTCTGCCCGCTCTTCCCCCATCCTACCCTGCACCCCTCTCGCTTGCTCTCCCTTCTCCATTTCTCTTGTTCCCTCATGCTGGGGCCTGGCCTCCCACCTGGAACGGTCCCTCGGGCAGTGGTTTGCTCTTTGTTCAGGGTGTTCTTGCCGTGGCGGGGGTAGGGAGTCCTGACATTGCCTCACCCCCCCCCCACCCCCACACCCGTCGGCGTGTTGTTGCCCCTTGCCAGGGGCCCCTCGTCCCTACCTTCGCTGGTGGTTTTCCGGCCCGTGCTCCTCGACAAACTTGTTTGCCTCAACGGGGGCTGTAAAGAAGTATTCCCTGTTTTGGTGTGTGACCCAGAGTTTCGTTGGGTACAGCATACCAAAACGCACGTGGCTCCTGTGGGGAGCTGCTTTTGCTCTGTTGAACTCTGCCCGTCTCCTAGCTATATTTGCCCCAATATCCTCATAAATTCGAATGGCGTGTTCTACCCATTTGCAGGCTCTATTTTTCCTGTCCCAGCGCAGGATTGTCTCCCTATCCTGGTACCGGTGCAGTTTAGCTATGACTGCTCTCGGGTGGTCTCCTGCCTTGGGCTTCGGGCGCAGCGACCGATGTGCTCTGTCCATTTCTGGTGGGTTGGGGAAAGTTTCCCTCCCCACTAAGTTGCCCAGCATCTCAGCCACGTATGCTGTGGGGTTTCTACCCTCGATCCCCACTGGCAGCCCACTATCCTGACATTTTGCCTTCTCTAGCGGTTTTCCTGGTCGTCTACTCTGCCCTTCAGGCTCCCCTGTGTTGCGCCCAGTCTCAACAAAGAACAAAGAAAATTACAGCACAGGAACAGGCCCTTCGGCCCTCCCAGCCTGCGCCGATCCAGATCCTTTATCTAAACCTGTTGCCTATTTTCCATGGTCTACTCTCTGTTCCCCACCTGTTCATATTCTGTCCAGATGCATCGTAAATGATGCTATCGTACCTGCCTCTACCACCTCCGCTGGCAAAGCATTCCAGGCACCCACCACCCTCTGCGTAAAAAAACTTTCCACGCACATCTCCCTTAAACTTTTCCCCTCTCACCTTGAAATCGTGACCCCTTGTAATTGACACCCCCACTCTTGGAAAAAGCTTGTTGCTATCCACCCTGTCCATACCTCTCATAATTTTGTAGACTTCAATCAGGTCTCCCCTCAACCTCCGTCTTTCCAATGGAAACAATCCAAATCTACTCGACCTTTCTTCATAGCTAGCACCCTCCATACCAGGCAACATCCTGGTGAACCTCTCTAAAGCAGCCACATCCTTCTGGTAATGTGGCAACCAGAACTGCACGCAGTATTCCAAATGTGGCCTAACCAAAGTCCGATACAACTGTAACATGACCTGCCGACTCTTGTACTCAGTACCCCGTCCGATGAAGGCAAGCATGCTGTATGCCTTCTTGACCACTCTATCGACCTGCGTTGCCACCTTCAGGGTACAATGGACCTGAACTCCCAGGTCTCTCTGTACATCAATTTTCCCCAGCTCCTTGATGTTCGCCTCCTGGGCTTCCAGTTTCTCCCCTTGGGCATCCAATTTCTCTTCTAGTCTGGTCAGGACCTGCTGCACCCCTGACATGGCCCTGGCTACTGCTGCCTGCACTGCGGCCTCTTTGCCTCGGCCTTGTTTACCTGCTGATGCTCCCTCAGCACCTCGGCAAAGGCTGTCTTCCAGTCCCAGCTCCCCCCTGGCCCCGGGGGAGAGGGCACCTGTCTGTCCAGCTCTTTTTGATGCGGCGATACTTCCGTTCTGTCGCCTCGTGTGCTGATTCGCTCGCCTGAGCTGGCTCGCCCATTGCCCCGTCTGCCTCTGGTGCCCCTTCTCCCTCTGCTTTGGCTCCCTTCTGGTATTTATCTCCCCCTTCCCTTCTTTTCTTCTCCCCTTGTTTTTCTTCTCCCTTTGTTTTTCTTTTCCCCCCTTTTCCGCACCCTAATTTTTAAATTTATTTTTTGTTTCTTCTCCCTTTCCTTTACCACTTTATTTTTTCCCTTTTTTATAAAACTCCTCTCAGGTGGGCTTGCTTTGGGTGAGAAAAGAGAGTGCAAAAAGAGAGAAAATAATATATTCCCCCCCCTTCCCCTCTCTTGAACAGTTTTCTTTTCAGAGTTTTGTTTTTGTAAAAGCTCTTTTTTCTTCCTTTTCCCTCACTCGCCCAGGGTAGAGAGAGAGAGAGAGAGGCTTCTGGTCCGGAGTCCCTTTGTTCCTGCCTCGTGGTGGTCACTGCCGGTTGGGGGTTGGGTCGGGTCGGGTCGGACCCGATGCTGTCCCCGCTGCTGTGCCCGGGCCGCCTCTCGTCGCACCCCGCGCTCTCCCAGTGGGGGTGGTTGGGTCGCTGGTCGCTCCTCAGTTCCCTCCTCTCCGCAGGCTCAGCCCCGCTTTGGTCCAGGCCGCTGCCGCTCTGCTCCTGGCCTGCGCTCTTGTGCCATGGTTTTGGGGGGGGGACCTGCCGCCGCCGCCGCCAGATCGCTCTGTCGCCGAGGTTCCCCAGCCTCCAATTTCGCCGGGGGGGGGGGGTTTGTATCGTCCCCTTCCCTGCTCTTCCCACTGCGGAGAAAAACCTCGTTGCCCTGCGGGAGCCCCTTTCTGTGTGACCGCTCCGCTCGCCGACCGGAAGTCCTCTCGTAACATATAATTTTATGGGTATGACTGTCAATTTTGATTAGTGAGAGAATGTAGGCGCAAGTCCCCAGATGTTAGTGATGAGGACGTTGCAGGGTCGACTGGATTGTGTGTGCCGTTGTCATGTCCTGTGCAGAGGTTGATGTCAGGCTGTCTTATCTGGTTTTATTCTCATTTGATGTTTTCATTTTGTATATGTGTAGGTTGTTTCAGAGGATGGTTAAGATTCAACTTCATTTTGGCCAGTGGCTCAGGACAGTAAATGTCCTTCTTTTCCCAAAAGGGCATTAGTGAACCAGATTAGTTTTTGCAACAACTCCATAGTATTATGGTCCCCATTACAGATTAGTTACATAATATATATTACGTATACCCGTAGGATCAGTCTATAGTGTGGGAATTGAGGGGCTGACCTGCAAATAGGGTGTTTATATAGGATAAGCACAACAGTGAAGGTTGGGATATTGTGTGGCACAGTGAGTTTGACATGGTCAAAATCCAGCTCAGGGTAACAGAACAAATATCTCTGGTTGGCTGGCTGCAATGTAACAAATTTAGGAAATATTGGTATAGTTGGTACTAGACTTGGGTCAAAGCACAAAACAGTCCTCATTATTGCATTAACTCAGTAATTCCCCTTAAAGGCCACAAGATGGCATTTTTGTCAAATCAAAAACTAAAAGATTGCTTCTCTAACATAGAGGTTGAGGTATCTTTACTCTGCATCTACCCCTGTATCTGTCCTCTGAGCTGCTTAACTTTGACAATGGGTGTTCAAGATGAACAGTCTTCCATTCTTGAGTGCTTGTTTTTGACACCTTTATCCACACAAGAAACAATCCTGCTCTTCAACTGCTTTGATATCTTTGCATACAAATGCAGATAATCTAACTGATTTCTTACCAGGCAGAATCGATTAGTGTTAAATCATGAGGACTGGAAATTCTGTGATTCAAGTGTTGATGATGTTTGTCAGGTTGTTATAAGTTGGTAGCATCTTCTCACCTTGAAGTAGAAGGTTGGAGGTTGAAATTGAAGATGAAACTTCAGTGCAATATCAAAAAGTAGGGCTCTTCAGATAGAATTCTAAGCCAAAGGCCATTCGCCTGTTCAAATGTACAAAATGACCTACTTAAACAGTGACCTCTAGTTCTAGATACTCTCACAAAAGGAAACATGCTCAACACAACCACCTTGTCAAGGCCCCCCAGGTTCTTGAAGGTTTTGATCAAGCTGTCTCTTGCACTTCTAAATTCTTTGGACGCAAGCCTAAGTTGTCCAACCTTTCCTCATTAGACAACCCACTTATTCCTTTTTTCTTCAAATAAATTTAGAGTACCAAATTCCTTTTTTCCACAATTAAGGGGCAATTTAGCATGGCCAATTCTCCTACCCAGCACATCTTATTAGGTTGTGGGGGTAAGACCCACACAGATAGGGGGAGAATGTGCAAACACCACATGAACAGTGACCTGGGGTCGGGATTAAACCCGAGTCCACGCGCCATGAGGCAGCAGTGCTAACCACTGAGCGTCCATGCCCCCCTAATCCACCCATTCCTGGTATTAGTCTAGCCAGCCTTCTCTGAACTGCTTAAAATGGATTGAAATCTTTCTGGAATATTGCTGTTTTCTGATCCCAAATCTAGGGAATTTTGGAAAATTAAAACCATGCATCAACTATCTCTCTGGCCATCTGAACTAGAGGATTTGCCAGCCTGCAGACCCAACCATTTGCTCAATACACTTCTCTGGTGATTGTAATTTTCCTGAGTTCCCCTCTCCCTTCCTGATTTTGAGCTATTTCTGGGACATTACTTGTGTCCCCTATAGGAAGATCGATGCAAAATACCTGTTCATCCACCATCTCCTGATTTTTCATTCTCAACTCCCCAGATGCATTCTTTAGAGGACCAACGCTCATTTTAAAAAAAATATATATTTTTATTCTCCTCCTTTTTCACATTTTCTCCCAAATTAACACCCACCATCAATAAACAATAATCAGGGAGACTTCCGGTGTGCAGTATGAAGTGAGTGAGCACACAGTGGCAGCTCCTGCCCAAGGTTACAGAAAAGAGCTCTTTGTTGGGCGGCACGGGTTGGAATTTCGATGAAAAGCCGTTGGTGAATGTTCAAGGAGTACTTTCCCCCAGGAATAGTATGTTTCTGGGTTATCAGACCCTCCGAAACAGTGCAAGATCGGGCGGAAGCAGCAGCAAACAAGAGCCTCTACAAGCAGGCAGGCGGGGGAAGGGTCAGCTCAGATTTCTCAAGCTGACTTGAGGGCCTTTATGAAAGCTGAATTCTAGCAGCAGTCGACGCTGTCCCGACGAATCCCAGTGGGGGAAGGTGTCTAGAGGAGCATTCGCCATAATTTATGGTGCT
The DNA here is from genome assembly GCF_902713615.1 of Scyliorhinus canicula. Classification (NCBI taxonomy): domain Eukaryota; kingdom Metazoa; phylum Chordata; class Chondrichthyes; order Carcharhiniformes; family Scyliorhinidae; genus Scyliorhinus; species Scyliorhinus canicula. Next base: position 37,713,203 of record NC_052152.1, on the reverse strand, counting down.
CACCCGGAGTGGGGCAAAGGAAAAAGCTGCAGCAGCGTCCCAAGAAAAGCAGGGGAAGAAAGACAAAATGGCGGCCGGCGGAACACCCGAGGACTGCTGGAAGTGGGCGCAGGAGCAGCAAGCCTCTCTTCTGCGCTGTTTTGCGGAGCTGAAGGCTGAGTTGCTGGACTCCCTGAATGCAACTACAAACAAGCTGCTTGGGACCCAGGCGGCACAGGAGGTGTCGATTTGGGAGTTGCAGCAGCAGGCCGCTGAGAGGGAGGAGGAGGCCGTGGTCCTCGTGGGGAAAGTGGAGTTGCACGAGGCACTTCACAAAAAGTGGCAAGACCGCTTGGAGGAGCTGGACGTTCGCACGAGGCGAAAGAATTTGAGGATCCTGGGCCTGGCGGAGGGGCTGGAGGGGTCGGATCTCCCGGCGTATGTGACCACAATGTTGAGCTCGTTGATGGGAGCGGGGTCCTTCCATTTGCCCCTGGAGCTTGAGGGAGCTCATCGAGTGATGGCCAGGAGGCCTAAGGCAATTGAACCCCTGCAGGCGGTGCTGGTGCGGTTCCATCGGTTTAGTGACCGGGAGTGTGTGCTGCGCTGGGCCAAGAAAGAGAGGAGCAGCAAGTGGGAGAATTCAGTGGTGCGAATCTACCAGGACTGGGGTGCGGAGGTGGCAAAGCGGCGGGCCGGGTTCAACCGGACGAAGGCGGTGCTGCATGCCAAGCAGGTCAGATTTGGAATGCTGCAGCCTGCGCGTCTGTGGGTGACATATAAGGACCGGCAACTACTTCGAGTCCCCGGAGGAGGCGTGGGCCTTTGTACAGGCGGAGAAGCTGGACTCAAACTAGGGCCTGGGGACACACTATGGCCGTTGCTGTTTTCGCTGTTGCTGTTCTTCAATTTTGACAGGTGTTATTCTTATGCTGGTTTTCTTTTTGCTTTGTTTCCGGGTGGGTTTGTCTGTTGGGTATGGGTGTGGGGTATGTGGGGAACGTTGGGGGTTTGTGTTTTATATGTTCTCTTCTGTACGGGGCTGGGGGTTGGGGTGAAACTGGATTTTGAGGAGCTGTGTCAGAAGGGTGGGGTGTGGCAGTGTGAAAGCGCGGGCTTTCCTCTGGATGTCCGCGCTGCGGGGCGGGGGGGTGGAGCTGGAGGTGGGGGCGTGGCCTTCACTGGTTTTCTTTCCCCCGCTGAAGTGGTGCCAAGGAGGTGTGGCAAGAGGGGGATGACCCCATGCCGGGAGGAGATGGGTTTTGGCGGGAGCTGCCGGGTCAGCAGAAGTCAGCTGACTCACGGAAGTACCATGGAGGGTGCGTCGCGGCTAGGAGGGGTCCTAGCCTGGGGGGGTGGGGGGGATACCGGGTTGCTGCTGGAATGGCCAGGAAGGAGCTGGTGTGGGCTGGGGGGGTAGAGGAGAGGCGTTATCGCCATGGGGAACGGGTCAGGCGGGGCGAGCTGGCCTGGGGCGAGCAGTCGATAAGCTATGGCTAGCCGTCAGGGGAGAGGGGCAGGTTGCCCTCTGATCCGGCTGATTACCTGGAACGTGAGGGGACTGAATGGGCCGGTTAAGAGAACTAGGGTATTTTCTCATCTGAAGGGGCTGAAGGCGGACGTGGCTATGCTCCAGGAGACCCACTTGAAGGTGGCGGACCAGGTTCGTCTGAGGAAGGGGTGGGTGGGGCAGGTTTTTCACTCGGGATTGGATGCGAAGAACCGGGGGGTGGCGATTCTGGTGGGGAAGAGGGTGGCGTTCGAGGCGGCTGAGGTGGTGTCGGACAAGGAGGGCAGATATATTATGGTGAAGGGTAGGCTGCAAGGAGAGAAGGTGGTGCTGGTAAATGTATATGCCCCGAATTGGGATGATGCCGGCTTCATGAGGCGCTTGTTGGGCCGCATTCCGGACCTGGAGGCGGGGGGCCTGATCATGGGGGGAGACTTTAACACAGTGCTGGATCCCCCACTGGACCGGTCCAGTTCAAGGACGGGTAGGAGACCGGCGGCGGCCAAAGTGCTGAGGGGGTTTATGAACCAGATGGGAGGGGTGGATCCCTGGAGGTTTGGGAGGCCGAGAGCGCGGGAGTATTCCTTTTTCTCCCATGTCCATAGGGTTTATTCCCGAATATATTTTTTCGTCCTGAGCAGGGGATTGATCCCGAAGGTGCAGGATGCAGAGTATTCGGCCATAGTGATTTCAGACCATGCTCCGTACTGGGTTGATCTGGAGATGGGGGAGGCGCGGGACCAGCGCCCGCTCTGGCGCCTGGATGTGGGTATGCTGGCTGATGAGGAGGTGTGTAGGAGGGTCCGGGGAAGCATTGAGGGGTATCTGGATACCAACGACACGGGGGAGGTCCGGGTGGGGATGGTCTGGGAGGCTCTGAAAGCAGTGATCCGGGGGGAGCTGATCTCCATCCGGGCCCATAGGGAAAGGAGGGAGAGGAAGGAGAGGGAGAGACTGGTGAGGGAGCTCCTGGATGTGGACAGGAGATACGCAGAGGCACCGGAGGAGGGGTTGCTGGTGGAACGGCGTAGTTTGCAGGCCAAATTTGACTTGTTGACAACCAGAAAGGCGGAGGCACAGTGGAGGAGGTCGCAGGGCGCGGTATATGAGTATGGGGAGAAGGCGAGCAGGATGTTGGCGCATCAGCTCCGCAGGCGAGATACGGCTAGGGAAATTGGTGGAGTGACGGATAGGGGTGGGAATGTAGTGCAGAAGGGGACAGAAGTAAATGGGGTCTTTAGGGACTTCTACGAGGAACTGTACCGGTCAGAACCTCCGATGGGGAGAGGGGGGATGGAGAGCTTCATGAACAGGCTATGTTTCCCAAGGGTTCAAGAGGAGCTGGTAGAGGGGCTGGGGGCGCCGATAGAGTTGGAGGAGCTAGTCAGGGGGATTGGACAAATGCAGTCAGGTAAGGCGCCGGGGCCGGATGGGTTCCCGGTGGAATTTTATAAAAAGTATGCGGATCTGGTGGGCCCCCTGTTGGTGCGAGCCTTCAATGAGGCATGGGGGGGGGGGGGGGGGGGGGGGGGGGGGGGGGGCTTGCCCCCGACGATGTCGCGGGCACTGATCTCTCCGATACTGAAGCGGGATAAGGACCCCTTGCAGTGTGGATCATACAGGCCTATCTCGCTCCTCAGTGTTGACGCCAAGTTGAAGGCGAAGATCCTGGCCACCAGGATAGAGGACTGTGTGCCAGGGGTGATACACGAGGATCAGACAGGATTTGTCAAGGGACGGCAGCTCAACACGAATGTGCGGAGACTGCTAAATGTTATTATGATGCCGGCAGTGGAGGGGGAGCCGGAGATAGTGGTGGCGCTGGATGCGGAGAAAGCGTTTGATAGAGTTGAGTGGGGGTACCTGTGGGAGGTGCTGGAGCGGTTCAGATTCGGGGAGGGATTCATCAAATGGGTGAGGCTGCTCTACGCGGCTCCGATGGCAAGTGTAGTTACCAATGGAAGGAGATCGGAGTACTTTAGGCTCTACCGTGGGACCAGGCAGGGGTGCCCCCTGTCCCCCTTGCTCTTTGCACTGGCGATTGAATCTTTGGCTATGGCGTTGAGGGAGTCAGGGAGATGGAGGGGTCTGGTGCGGGGTGGGGAGGAACATCGTGTATCACTGTATGCGGACGACCTGCTGTTGTATGTGGCGGATCCAGAAGGGGGAATGCCGGGGGTGATGGAGCTGTTAGCGGAATTTGGGGGCTTCTCGGGCTATAAGTTAAATTTAGGCAAGAGTGAGGTATTTGTAGTACACCCGGGTGATCAGGAGGAGGGAATTGGGAGACTCCCATTTAAGAGGGCAGTGAAGAGTTTCAGATACCTGGGGGTGCAGGTGGCCAGGAGTTGGGGGGACTCTCCATAAGCTTAATTTTACCAGGCTGGTGGAGCAGATGGAGGAGGAATTTAAAAGGTGGGACATGGTACCGCTATCGTTGGCGGGTAGAGTGCAGTCCGTCAAAATGACGGTTCTCCCGAGGTTCTTGTTCCTTTTTCAGTGTTTGCCCATCTTTATCCCTAGTGCCTTTTTTAGAAGGGCGACTAGGAGCATCATGAGCTTTGTTTGGGCGCATGGGACCCCGAGGGTGAAGAGGGTCTTCTTGGAGCGGGGTAGAGATGGGGGGGGGGGGCTGGCGTTACCCAATCTCTCGGGGTATTATTGGGCGGCCAATGTGTCGATGGTGCGCAAGTGGATAATGGAGGGGGAGGGGGCAGCATGGAAACGGATGGAGAGGGCGTCCTGTGGAGATACAAGCCTGGGGGCCCTGGTAACGGCGCCGTGGCCACTCCCTCCTACGAGGTATACCACGAGTCCGGTGGTGGCGGCTACCCTCAAGATTTGGGGGCAGTGGAGGCGACATGGGGAGAAGTGGGGGGCTCGATGGAGGCTCCGTTAAGGGGGAACCATAGGTTCGTCCCGGGGAACATTGATAGGGGATTTCAGAGTTGGCACAGAGCGGGCATCAGACAGCTGAGGGACCTGTTTATTGATGGGAGGTTTGCGAGCCTGGGGGAGTTGGAGGAGAAATTTGGGCTCCCCCCGGGGAACATGTTCAGGTATCTGCAGGTAAAGGCATTTGCTAGGCGGCAGGTGGAGGGATTCCCTTCGCTTCCTGCGAGGGGGGTGAGTGACAGGGTGCTTTCGGGGGTCTGGGTCGGAGAGGGGAAGATATCTGATATCTACAAGGTTATGCAGGAGGCGGAGGAGGCATCAGTAGAGGAGCTGAAAGCTAAGTGGGAGGGGGAACTGGGGGAACAGATCGAAGACGGGACATGGGCTGATGCTCTGGAGAGGGTTAATTCTTCCTCCTCGTGTGCGCGGCTTAGCCTCATCCAATTCAAGGTGCTGCACCGGGCCCACATGACTGGGACGAGGATGAATAGGTTTTTTGGGGGTGAAGACAGGTGTGTCAGGTGCTCGGGGAGTCCAGCGAACCATGCCCATATGTTCTGGGCATGCCTGGCACTGGAAGAGTTCTGGGGGGGGGGGGGGGGGGGGGAAAGGGTGGGGGGAGAAGGGAGAAGGGGGAAGGGGGGGGAGAGAAAAGGGGGGGGAAAGAAAAAGGGGGGGGGAGAAAAAAGGGGGGGGAGAGAAAAGGGGGGGGGAGAGAAAAGGGGGGGGAGAGAAAAGGGGGGGGAGAGAAAAGGGGGGGGAGAGAAAAGGGGGGGGAGAGAAAAGGGGGGAGAGAAAAGGGGGGGGAGAAAGGGGGGGGGGGGGGAGAAAAGGGGGGGGGGGGGGGAGAAAAGGGGGGGGGGGGGGGGAGAAAAGGGGGGGGAGAAAAGGGGGGGTGGGGGGGAGAAAAGGGGGGGGTGGGGGGGGAGAAAGGGGGGGTGGGGGGAGAGGTGGGGGGGGAGGGGGGGGTGGGGGGGAGAAGGGGAGAGGTGGGGGGAGAGGGGGGGGTGGGGAGGTGAGGAGGGGGGAGGTGGGGGGGAGAGGGGGGGGGTGAAGGGGGGGTGGGGAAAGGGGGGGAGGAGGGGAAAGGTGGGGAAAGGGGGCGGGGGGGAAAGGGGGGGTGGGGAGAAGGGGGGTGGGGAAAGGGGGAGGAGGGAAAAGGGGGGGGAGGAGGGGAAAGGGGGGGTGGGGAAAGGTGGGGAAAGGGGGCGTGGGGGGAGGGGGGGAAAGGGGAGGGGGGAAAGGGAGGGGGTGGGGAAAGGGGAGAGGGGGAAAGGGAGGGGGTGGGGAAAGGGGAGGGGGGGGAAGGGAGGGGGTGGGGAAAGGGGAGGGGGGAAAGGGAGGGGGGGGGTGGGGAAAGGGGGGGTGGGGAAAGGGGGGGAAAGGGAGTGGGTGGGGGGGTGGGGGTGAGGGGGGCAAGGGAGTGGGTGGGGGGGGTGGGGAAAGGGGGAGGAGGGAAAAGGGGGGGAGAGAGGAGGGAAAGGGGGAGGGAAAAGGGGGGGGAGAGAGGAGGGAAAGGGGGAGGGAAAAGGGGCGGGGCGGACAATGACTGTTTGTTTATTTAATTTTAATTTATTTTTAAGTTCTTTTGTTGTTCATTGGGGTTGGGGGGGTGGGGGGATGGGATACATATGGTCTGGGGGTGTTACAGTTATTATGGGTTATTTTGTTGCATTTCATTGTTTGTCGTTATGTTTTATATTTTCTGTAAAAAATTCCAATAAAAATTATATTTAAAAAAAAAACAATAATCAGCAACAGATATGTCAATCCCCATATCAATAACAACGATCCCATCCTTCCACCAAACCCCAAACATTAGCCCGCATGTTCACACAAACAAATGACAAAAAGGAATTAGGGATCACCCATAGTTGCCATTAACACACACAGCTCCCCTCCCCCCCAACCCTCCCACCCACACGCCCCAATTAATGTTCGATGTTATCCAGTCCTTGAAAGTGCATAATGAATAATGCCCATGAATTGTAGAACCCCTCCATCCTTCCCCTCAGTTCAAACATAACCTTCTCAAGAGTCAAGAATTCCAACAGATCCCCCAGCCACGCCAGGGCACAGGGTGGAGAGGTTGCTGTCCAACCTATCGGGATGCGCCTTCGGGCGATCAACGAGGTGAAGGCTACAACATCTGCCTCCGCACCCGTTTCAAACCCTAACTGGCCCGACACCCCGAATATGGCCTCCCGTGGGCCCGGGTCCAGTTTCACGTGCGGCACTTTAGAAATTACCAGAAAACCCTCCTTCCAGTAATCCTCTAGCTTTGGACAGGACCAAAACATATCAACGTGATTAGCGAGCCCCCTCCTGCAACGTTCACACACATCTTCTACTCCTTCAAAGAATCGGCTCATCTTCACCCTCGTATACCAGCTTCAGCTGTATCAGCCCCAACCTCGTGCACGAGGTGGAGGCATTAACTCTCCGGAGCACCTCACACCAGAACCCCTCTTCCATATCCCCTCCCAACTCTTCCTTCCACTTTGCTTTGATACCTTCTCTTTCTCCTCTTCCAAAATAGCTCTGTAAACCGCTGACACTACCCCCTTCTCCAGTCCCCCTGTCGTCAGCGCCTCCTCCAGCAATGTGGAGGCCGGCTCCCAGGGAAGCCCAGTATCTCCTTTCTGGCAAAATCCCGAACCTGCATGTATCTAAACATTTCCCCCTGCTCCAGCCCATACTTTGCTTCCAGCTCCTTCAATCCTGCAAACCGACCCCTAAGAAGCAAATCTTTTAGTGTCTTAATTCCCTTCCCAAAAATTTCCATCCCACCTAAAATGTGTGGTTCCCCCGAATCGGCATTTCCCTTGACCCTGCCCCCAACCCGAAGTGTTGGCGAAACTGCCTCCAAATTCTCAATGAAGCTATTATTACCGGACTCCCTGAGTACTTCCCCGGGACTATTGGGAACGGCGCTGTTGCTAGTGCTTTCAATCCCGACCCCCTGCACAAACTCTCTGACCCACTGGGAACCAACCCCTCTGACCCAGCTCCGCTGACCCAGCTCCGCACCTTCTCCACATTCGCCGCCCAGTAGTAATACATCAGGTTCGGAAGATTCAAACCCCCTGCCTGCCTTCCCCTCTGCAGCAGCACCTTTCTAACTCTGACCACCTTCCCTCCCCATATGAACAAAGTAATCCTTCCCTCAATCTCTCTGAAAAAAGCCTTTGGCAGGAAAATTGGCAGGCATTGAAAAATAAACAGAAATCGTGGCATTTTAACCGCCTGTACCCGATCCGCCAGTGACAGAGGAGACCATCCCACCTTGCCAGATCAGCTTTCAATCTCCCCACCAAACTAAAAATGTTGTACCTGCAGAGCCCCACACCCCCACTCCCGGGCAACCTGCACCTCCAGGTCCCTAAAGTGAGTCCCTGCCCTACGGAATGGCAGCCTCCTGGCCAAGACACCACAAAATACTCACTCTTGTCTAGATTTAGGACCATCACTCATTTTGTTAAATCTTTTCTTACTTAAAATCAATAGAAACTCTTACTATGTGTCTTTATATTACAAGCTATTTTTCCTCTCCTTATTACCGTTATTCTTTGCTGTTCTTTATGTACTTTCCAATCTTCTGACCTGCTACTCATGTTTACATAGTTGTATGCGTTTTCTTTAAGTTTGATACTGTCTTTAATTTTTTTAGTTAACCATAAATGATGGGTCCTCCGTTTGGAATTTTTCTCTCTCATTTGATTGTCTATCCTGTGTATTTGAAATATCCCTTTAAATGTCTGCCATACTTCTAGTGACTTATCCCTTAACCACATTTACCAGCTTATTAAGTTCAAAATACTAGTCGTCGCTGCTAAGAGTGCCTTCACTTTGAAGATATCAATTTATTCTATCTCATTGCACAGTGCAAGGTCGAGTACAGCCTGCTATTTGGTTGACTCCAGAATGTGCTGTTCTAAGAAACTATCCTGAGAAGGTTCTCTGTGCTCCTCATCTACGCTCATCCCTCTCTCTAATGTACTTATACCATCATTAATTGACAGGGCTACCTTTTCCTTATTTCCTGTACCTCCTAAATTTCACATATCCTTCAATACTCTGGTCCCAATCTATGTCCTCCTGCAGCTAGATCTCTCTAATGACTGTACTTATTAATTTCTCATTCAGCTATTGTGCTATTCATCTGTTTGTTTTGAATGCTACAAACATTTAGATAGAGAGCCTTTAGTTTTGTACTTGTGTCACCTTTATAGAGTCTGGTCTTACCTGCTGATTTACCCTTAGATTTGTACTTAATGTTCCTTTCTGTCACAGTTTGTTTATCATTTCCGATATTAGTACCTTTGTCTATATTCTTTTTGATTTACCATATCTTCCCAAATTTGATCTCTTGCCTCCTTCTGTTCAGTTTAATGCCCTTTCTACTTGTGTTGCTTGCTGGAACTTCAGTCCCAGCAGGTTCTGGTGTAGACCGTCCCAACGGTATGGATCCCACTTTCTCCAGTATGTGTGCCAGTGCCCCACCAACCAGAACCCACGGGTGGGATTTACCGGATGTTCAGGGCACCAGGATATTCCAGTCCCACGCTGGTGCACGGATTTCCCGTTGATGAGGGGTACTGTCACCGGGGAATCCCGTTGACAACGGCAGGGTCGGTAGATCCCGCTGGCGATCGGCCTCCACCACCGAAAAATATGTGGCGTGGTGGTCGGTAAATCTCACCCCACTTCTCCCACTGCAGTCTTTGAGCCACATATTCATTTCTCTAACCTTATTTGACCAAGTATGGCATCAAGGAGCCCGAGCTAAACTGGAGTCAATGGGAATCAGGGGGAAAGCTCTCCGCTGGTTGGAGTCGTAGCTAGCACAAAGGAAGATGGTTGTGGTGGTTGGAGGTTAATCATCTCAACTCCAGGACATCGCTGCAGGAGTTCCTCAGGGTAGTTTCCTAAGCCCAGCCATCTTCAGCTGCTTCATCAATGACCTCCCTTCCATAATAAAGTCAGAAGTGGGATGTTTGCGATGTCTGCCCAATGTTCACCATTCACAACTCCTCAGATAATGAAAGTCCATGTCCAAATACAGCAAGACCTGTACAATATCCAGGCTTGGGCAGACAAGTGGCAAGTTACATTTGCGCCTCACAAGTGTCAGGCAATGACCATCTCTTACAAGAGAGGATCTAACCACCACCCCTTGACATTCAATTCCTCGCTTCCTTATTTATCTGAATTGATTGTATGTTAATATCCTTCCTTTTCACATGGGCTCGACCTTGCAGAATAGCTTCTATCTACCCAGAAAAAAGACAAAAAGCACACTTGAAGGAAGAGCTTGTTTTTAAAACTGTCTTTAAATTCATGGAAGTTGGTAGAAATGGAATTACAGTTCCAAATGTTCACCCTGTAAAACAATTTTCAGATACAGGTTAATAACTTTGTATAACACAAGCTAAACTATAGCACTAAGCTAGAAAACAAACTGCCATTTTACTTGGCTTTATTTTGCATTATTGTCCACTTTTTATTGCATGTATTGTTTCAAAGTAATTGGATTCAAAATAGTCCATTCGTGCCAGAATCAGGAGTTGAATGATAAAAATGTAAAAACTGGATGTCACAATTATTGCCGTGTATTTATTGGCCTGAATGTGACTGTGAAGTAACAGAGCTTGCTATTGATTTGTAAGAAAGCTGTCCACAAAGATTTAGTAATCTCTGTGGAGTGGAATTTGCCAACAGCAGTGTATCTGACACCATTCAATGTGGCACAGCAATGATAATAGTGAGCAGGTAAGCAGATTATCATATTATAGAATCATAGAATTTACAGTGCCATTCAGGAGGCCATTCAGCCCATCAAGTCTGCACGGCCCTTTAAAAGAGAATTGTACTCGAGCCCACGCCTCCACCCTATCCTAGTAACCCCATTTAACCTTTTTTGGACACTAATGGCAATTTAGCATGGCCAATCCACCTAACCCGCATGTCTTTGGACTGTGGGAGGAAACCGGAGCAGCCGGAGGAAACCCACGCAGACAGGGGAAGAAAGTGCAGACTTCGCACAGAGAGTGACCCAAGCCGAGACTGGAACCTGGGACCCTGGAGCTGTGAAGCAACTGCGCTAACCACTGTGCTACCGTGCTGTGTGTGAAGTATTCACACACAGCAAACCAGGAAGTTTAAAAACGCATCAGTTTTAATGTAAATTTTTAAATAGCAAAATAAATGATTTTACGTCATTTAAGATGGAAGATAAAATAAAGATAAAATGTGGAATTGTTTTTCCTCATGGATAAAAGTTGACATTCTGCGAATACAAGATTATTGGGACCATTGAGGGTGTTTAGCAGAAATTTTGAAGTTAGTATGCTGTTTATAACCCAGTTACACCTCAAACAGCAAGGTATAATTTTTCAAGGGTTTTCACAGCAAGACCAAATTCTCATCAATTCACTGATATCCCATTGACTGTGTGTTGCCTCAAAAGTAAACACTAGGAGAAGCATTGCATCACCGTATGTGGATTCCAGAGGTTGCTGCCTGTTTCATTGGAATGCCGACGAACACTGGTCGTTTTCCTGTCATTATCACTGCAAAGCCAAGCCCAATATGTAACAGTGGTGATTGACAAATGTTCCCTCTAAGCTTTACAGCAAGTTGGCCTCTTTAATAAGTTTAAGGGGTTGGAATCATAGAATCTCTACAGAAGGAAGCCATTTGCCACTTAAAGTCTGCACTGACCTTTTGAATGAGCATTCTACCCATGTCCACTCCCACATCCACCCCGCCCTATTCCCATAACCTAACCTGCACATCCCTGAACACTTAATTTAGCATGGCAAATCCACCTAACCCACTCATTTTTGGACTGTGGGAGAAAACTGGAGCAGCTGGAGGAAACCCATGAGAATGTACAAGCAGACAGTGACCCAAGGTTGGAATTAAACCCAGCCTTTGGTGCTGTGAGGCAGCAGCGCTAACCACTTTGCTGCCTGAATAAATTGGCCACACACTGTATGAAAAAAGAGGGTACATTGATATTTTTTGCGCAGGTAATTACATTTCCCTTCATTGTGTTCCAGGGGAGTGCAGTCTGAGAAGAGATCGGAAAGTTGTGTCCAGAAGCGGAGTGAAAATTTAACCAGACCGAAGGAAAATAGCACATCGCCTGGAAGAAATTCTAAGAAAGAGGCCAAAGGTGTGTGGAATTCTATTGTGTAATATGCTGATGCACTCATTCCGAGATTTGTACTGCATTCCTTTTGAGAAAAGAATTATGCTGCAAGATGTGTTATAAACAATAAAATCTGCTTTCAACTCCATCATACCAAAAATTAGTACCAGCTTGAAGATTAAATATTTTTTAATCGGTTGCTTATCTGATACACAGAGAATTTGGATCCTTTAATTTCTCCATATATCATTGATTTAAACATGAGTACAGTGAAGTCCTATATTTGGGGAGGGTTGGTGCTCTTGCTGAACCTCACAAATGACAAAATCGAACATGACAGTTTGCAATGGGGAGTCAATTAGATAGGTTGCAGCCATCCTAAAATTTAACATGTATAAAGATTGAAGGGAATTAAAAACAATGGCTGGAACTTTCCTGCGGTGGAGGCGGTGGGCTATTGGCCGCCAGCAGGATTTTCCAGTCCGGCTAAAGTCAGTGGCAATTTGCATGGCTCGCCCATTGCGGTACCATGGAACTCGGGATGGGGCTGGAACTGGCGTTCCCTTCGGTAAGAAGAGCTAGAAAATCACATCCTTTGTTTTTAAAATAAATTTGAGAGAAATTTACTGGAGATTTTTTTTAAAATAAAGGATGAAAATCGTGAAATTTTTTCCATAACATTGTACTTTAGTGTGGAGGAGTGGGTGTAGTGGCTGATGTTGATATGGATTTTTTAAAAAAAAAGTTATTTTTGACTGTTTCAATTTTGTAAAATTCATAGTAAGGAGCAATAGCAGTATCAACAACTCTGCAAATGGTGAGGCTTCTTTCCATATTCCATATTTGTATCATAGTCTGCTTTTTCAAATCTTCAGCTGACCGTACGAGATCTTCTATCATCTTGGGTGTAAAAGGAGTCTTCTTAGGCTCCTCTTCCTTTTTCTGTTTAAAATCACTAAATTTAAACAGTTCCTTCAATTCTTCTGTAGAGAGCTCCTCTTGATGAGATTTAAACAACTCCTCTACTTCATCTGTGGACAAGTCTTCAAATCCCTCCCCTGCAATCTTGATTACTTCAATATCTAGGGAACGCTGTGAAATCCTTCACAGCCTCGGGCCCAAACCAGCAGTCATGGACTATGGTCAAAGGGTTTGCTTCCAGAAGGTTGAGAATGTGGTTGAAACTTCTTTGAGCGTTGAATTGACCCTCTGGTCCATTGGCTGAATAATTGAGGTCTTATTTGGGAGTAAAAACAAAATGTCAGTGTCTGGGTGGCTATCAGCAAGAGTGTCGATATCAAGGATAAGTAGGACTTTGAAGGACAAGTTAAATTCCCTCGGAAAGTACTTCTCAAGCCAGGCTTCAAATATTGCTGCTTAAACCCAGGCCTTCCAAAAAAAAACATTATTTTCCCTTTAAAAGCTCAAGGGTTTTCTGACCTATAAGTCAGCATTAGTTTACATTTTATTCATTTTTTTGTTTTAAATTTAGAGTACCCATTCATTTTTTTCCAATTAAGGGGCAATTTAACATGGCCAATTCACTTAACCTGCACATCTTTGGGTTGTGGGGGCGAAGCCCACGTAAACACGGGGAGAATGTGCAAATTCCACACGGACAGTGACCCAGAGCCGGGATCGAACCTGGGACTTCGGCGCGGTGAGACAGCAGTGCTATCCACCGTGCTGCCCAATTAGTTTACATTTTAAACCGGCCACATTGGCACATAGTAAGAGCGTTAGCCTGTTATTTCCAGCTTTTAAACCTTTTTTCTTTGGTAAGTCCTATTTGACATTTTATTCCAGAGCAGACCAGTATCACCTGCATTATAACCTGCGCCACCATGTGCCCTCTCTCACCTGTAGCTACACGGTCAGCTGATGCAGCCACCCACATCACCTTCACATTATGCAAACCAAAACACTTTTTAAAGCATCCTGTGCTAGCTGTAAAACCTTTGGAAGGCAAAGCAGAAGCCCCTCTGCACCACCTTCATTGCCACTACTATCACCAATAACTCCTGCACTTACTGTCTTTACTATACTTTTTGTTCTGGTAAAATTCAAGGGCCTTATTTCTAATGATTGGAAGGGCCTTCTTTCTAATGATTGGACCATTAATTGGGGTCCTCCGTTTGTCACTGGTGTTCTATCCACAAACTCAGTAACTTGACCATTTCTTCCTACTTAGAAAAGTTAACCTGGCAGTACAAATGCCAGCAGCTATAACACTGACCCTGCTTTTTATCCTTGGTCAAAGCTTTGACAAAGAGTCATCCAGACTCTAAACGTTAGCTCCCTTCTCTCTCTACAGATGCTGTCAGATCTCATGGTATTGTCCAGTATTTTTTGTTTCAGATTCCAGCATCCGCAGTAATTTGCTTTTGCATTTATCTACAGAATATAAAGAGGATGTGATTACATTGGGGAGATTTAAAAGAATGTTGTCGGGCATGGAGTCTCTTAGCTATCCAAAATGATTAGATAGGCTGCAGTAGGTTTCTTTTGGATTAGAGAAGGCTGAGGGGAGGTGTATAAAATAAGGGGTCTGGATAGAGGGGATATCACTGTCTGTAAGGTCGGGAAAGTCGAAACCGTGATCCTATTTAAATAATTGAATATGTGCTTGAACTTTACCTACCTTTACCAAGAACTGGAAAGTAAAAATAGGCTGGATAACCTTTTTTATGTCCATGCACGCACACGATGGACAGAATGTGGACAAAATGGCAGCTTCCTGTCTTGTAGATCTCTGTGATTCTTCTATCATTCATAGCTTCTAACTTCAGGCTTTGCTAGGTTGGAGGTATTGTAAAAAATTGCAGCAATGTAGTTGGATTTCCTCTGGAACTTTGCACAAGGAAGTTCCAGTTTCTTCAAGTATGGTTAGAAAAACATTATACCTGAAGTCTGTTGGCCCTCCCTCTTAACCCAGTAATTTGTATGAAACCATGATTGCACGTGCTTAAATCAATCTACTGTTGTCTCATCCAGTTAATAATTCTGAATATGTTGGCGTAGGTGGTGTCAGGGGATCTTTACTGATCATCCACCAGTGCCTAACTTCACATGTGCATTTTCCAATATCTCTTAGTGAATTGCACTTGTTAAGATGACTTGTGTTTGCCTGTCTCTCCTATCTGAGTTGCTGATTTACTGTAACCTGGTTGAAATTAGTTAATAGTACAGATCATGGCGCACGTGGCACAGTAGTTAGCACTGCAGCCCACGGCGTTGAGGACCCGGGTTCAAATCCTGGCCCTGAGTCACTGTCCGTGTGGAGTTTGCACATTCTCCCCGTGTCTGTGTGGGTTTCACCCCCACAACCCAAAGATGTGTAGGTTAGGTGGTTTGGCCACGCTAAATTGGCCCTTAATTGGAAAAAAATGATATTTGGGTGCTCAAAATTCATTTTAAAATATAGTACAGATCAAAGATGAAATTTATAGGTTTCCTGGTATATATGATGGACTACCATGCAAGCTCAGCAGTAATGGGAAGCACCAAACTGAAATGATCCATGAAAGCAAAACTCAGTTTTCTACCCGTTTAAAAGATCCACTTCAAATTTAGTATTTAAAAAATATTGGTAAGATTGTCCTGTGCAAAATAGCTTCCTAAGTAACAGATCTCCACCATAAATTGAGTTGAACCTGAGTGTTTATAAGTCAAATTTGCACCCACCTTTGGATTGGAAAACAAATGTCCAGAATTTAGAAAATGACATTCGCGAGTGGAGATGGAAAAGTCTGTTTAAAATAATCTTTGAGAAGGACATACAGGCAACACAAGGTCACCAATGTTGATGTTATCAGTCTGGAAAGGGGACTTAAAATGAAGAAATTAACTGGCTCAATTGTTTCTTCTGGAGTTCCAAGATGTAAAATGGCAGAGGTTGGACTGCACTGATCTGCATTAGAATAATAATAAAATGATTGTGACCAAAGTAAACTTTCCTTCTTGACTATCTGCAGTCTTTAACATGGTTGACAGCACCATTCTCTACCGTGTCTCCCAGTTGTGTGGGATGACTGTCACCTGGTTCCATTCATGCCCATCCAATTGTAGCCAGAGAATCGCTGGCCCCCTCCTATTTCTCATCTGCAGGCTGCCCCTCAGCAACAATTAACAAAAGACACATTGTTAGTTTTTATAGGTATGCTGATAACACCCAGCCACCAACTCTCGATTCTTCCACTGTTAATAAATTGTCAGACTGCTTATTCAACATCCAGGATGGGATAAGCATACATTTTCTCCATGCGCGGCTGACGTCACTTCGACGGCGGCCGTGTCATTCTCCCGGGTTTCACTCCGGCGTTGGCACTCAGTCTCCCGTTGGGAGAATCGCGCCCCTCATTTTAGGATTAAGTGTGACACCAAGGTTGCAAACAAACTGCATAAACTTAACTTTCCAGGGAGAGGAATGGAAGGGGTATCTAAACAAAGTTTAGAGCAGGGTTTGAAAACAATGGTTCCGTTCTTCCCAGTATGTAATTGGAGAAAATGTATGCTTCTCCCATCCTGGATGTTGAATAATCCTGGAGCCGGCGGCGGAGGGAAAAGAGTGCGTCGTTTACAGACGCCGGCCCGACGATCGGTGGGCACCGATCGCGGGCCAGACATCTGCTGAGCACGCCGTTGGTGTTCGATCCTCCCTCTGCCCCCCTTAGGCCCCACACTCGCCTGTCGAGCTCTGTTCACGCCTGCAGCGACCAGGTGTGGATGGCGCCGGCGTGAACCGGTCAGGCTCGGCCCATTCGGGCCGGAGAATCGCCGCTCGCCGCGAGGAGCAGCGATTCTCCGAGCGGCATGTTGAAAAAGGCGACACGCCATTTTTGGGGGGTGGGAGAATCGCGGGAGGTGCCAGGGCGGTGTGGCGTGATTCGCCCGGCCCTCCCGCGATTCTCTCACCTGGCGTGGGGAGCGGGGAATCGCGCCCGAGCTTCTAACTTCATATTCATGTCTTCACTGAGAGTGCCTATTTCCACCTCTGAAAATCAACTTATCTCTCTTATCTCAGCTGAACTACTGCTGAAACCCTCATGTCTTTGTTACCTCTAGACTTGACTATTCCAAACCAATCCTGGCTGCTCTTCCACACTTTTATCATAATCTGAATTCATCCAAAACTCTGCTGTCCATGTTTTAAATCGCAGCAAGTTACATTCATCGCTGACCTACATTGATTCCCAGTCAAGCAACATCTTGATTTTAAATTTCTCATCTTTGTTTTCAAAATCCCTCCATAGTCTTGCCCTTCTCTATTTCCTCCACTACCAGAAACCTTCAAGATATCTGCATCCTCTAATCCTTGTCTCTTGTGCATCCCCAATTTTCTCTCTCTTACACTTTCAACATTACTTTCCCTGTGAGAAATCCAACTAATGTGAATTGATGAGTTAAGCCATCTTAATAGTTTATGTATATTGAAATTATTAACATTTATTTTCTGCTCAAGCTGATCCAGGTATTTTCTCATTTGATCCTTCCCCTGCCCTCTGAGTCAGTTTGGGAATGGAATACTTTCTCTTCTGGAGCCATTTCTAAATTGTTCTTTGGTCACTGGTTATTATAGTTGTGATGTCCTGCAGCTGGTAATCACATTGAGGTAAACTTCCAGAAATGTTTGAGATAATGGATAGGGATCCTGTATTGCATTTCACCATGACTGCCACTGTTCTAAATGAGGATAATAAAGTAATTTTCTGTGGTGACATTATGGTCTTCAATTGTGGTCAACCTGCACAAATGTAGAATCGACACCAGGGGAACATCATAATGCAACAATATTGTGTCAATACTCCCGTGTACAGGTGGACAAAATATCAGAGACATGTTCCCATGGCCACTGCTTTACAAGTCCATTGGTGCGATTTGAAAGTAACTTTGGAAGAACTACCACTCTTGGACTGCTTTCCTAAGACTTTGTCTGTATTATAAAAAAACTAATTTGGGTCAATAGTTTTGGGATTTGAAGTCATTTTGCGAAACTGATTCTGAAAGTGGGAGAGTGGAGATGGGAAATTCAGTTGCAAAATTGGGATGGCTAAATTTGAGATGAATTTCGAACTGTCTCACCTGAACCATACTTTACAGACCTAATGGAATTCTCTATTTTCTGCTCTAACACTAACTGCCTTTGTGATCTCTCTCTGGTATATTTAAATGTTAAGTATTCACTGTGGCCTCCTGTGATGTGCATTCCTTCTTTCCAAAACCAAGTCCCAGAGTTAATAGGGCAGTAGTTTGTAATATAATGCCATTCAATACCCTTTAAAGAGCACTGTTTAACTTGCACTTGGAGAAACCATCTTGCTGTAAGATGGTATTCCACAGAAGTACCCACAATGAAACCACATTTCAGATAAAGGAATTGAAGTCCAAGTTATTATTGAAGTGCGGGAATGCCTAACTCTTCGCCAACCCATGGAGAGATTTCCAGTTGAGGAATGTGACTCTCCTGCATAGATCTGGCTCTTCTGTAGCAAGACCCCGCTCGGCATTCTTCCAGAGACCCATCAATAATGGTGTGGTGTCTGCTATCTCCACATGGAATCACGTCCACCACTCAACCAGCTCTGTGCTCACTGGACAGCTACACATAGAACCGTAGAAAAGATGCAGTGCACAAGGGGGCAATTCAGCCCATCCTGATTATGCTGACCCAAAGACACCCAGGCGTCTTTTTGATCCCATCCTCCTGCACACGCTCCATAGCCATGCAGCTTACAGCATTTACAATGCAGATCCAGGTACTTTTTAAAAGGGTTTAGAGTCTCTGGCTCCATCACCAACTCAGGCAGCGGATTCCAGGCACCCACCACCATCTGCGTAAAAAAGATTTTTATACTTGAACCTCAACCTTGCAAATCCTGGAGTAAAAAAATAATAGATTTTGCGCGTTTAGTTTTTCTCTCAACTAATACAAGTAACGAGCTGGTTTTGATCAACTAATTTAGGTGGTATATTGGGTGGCATATTTTTGAGTGAGTGAAATCTATAAGAGTGCCTGCAAGACTGATGCAATTCATTTATTTCAGAACTTGAAAAGCATGATGGAATTTTGGTAGTTTAAAGTTGCATAAAAGTGATATATGTTGAAAACTGTAAAGAGTTGTCTTGTCTTTTCAGGTGTTTGTGGAAAAGAGCAGATAGAAAAAAGAGACCACCTATGTGAACCGAATAAAATAAACGAAGACAAGCCAAAGGAATCGCCTCTTCCAAGCCCGAAGAAAAAAAGATTATGCACTGACCTTCAGGATCATTCTAGCCAAAGAGATATTAATAATGCTGCACCGTCACAGGTTAGCCCACATGTTTTTAGCAGTCATCTTGTATGCAAATGTATGTTTGGATTAAAACTAGTTCAGTTGACCATTAAAGAAAAATCCAGCGGATGCTGGAAATCTGAAATAAAAACAGAAAATGCTAGAAATATTCAGCAGGTCTGACAGCATCTGCAGAGAGAAACGGAGTTAACATTTCCAGTCAAATTAATTTATCAAACATGAGGGAAATGGAAATCCAGGAAGGTGAACAGGATAAAAGAGACAAATGGAAATCTTGTCGAAGGAGAGGAGAACTTCTTCAAGGTAGGCATTCCTGGAAGAGCAAAGACAGTGAATTAATTAAACACGAAAGCAAAATGCTGTGGATGCTGGAAATTTGAAGTCCTTGACCTGAGACATGACTCTTTTTTTCTCTCTCCAGAAAGGTGAGATCTGTCCGATCAGCTGAGTATTTCCAGCATTATCTGTTTCTATTTTGATAGACCACCATATTAGGAAACTTAACTTGGCTCTGCTAATTTTCAACAAATTAACTTGCAAATAACTCATCAAAGCCAGGCTTCATACAAAACTCTTGTTTAATGGCACAATGAAGAGAACCGCTGCCGCAGTGTGCTGTGCTTGCATCCCAGCCCGGGTACCATCGGGACAACTCTCTCCAATCTTACGGCACTGTGATTTCATTTTTGATTTTCCTGTTGGAACTCCACCCTCCCTGCCAAGTTTAAACTTTAAAAAAAATTAAAGTACCCAATTCATTTTTTTTCCAATTAAGGGGCAATTTAGCGTGGCCAATTCACGTACCCTGCACATGTTGGATTGTGGGGGTGAGACCCACGCAGACATGGGGAGAATGTTCAAATTCCACACAGACAGTAACCACACAGGCAGGGATCGAACCCAGGTCCTCGGCGCTGTGCGGCTTCAGTGCTAACAACTGCGCCACCATGCCACAGAAAATAACAACGTTAACCTGGTGCAAAGCCATCGTATCATCAATATTTTTGCCAGGGTGTCTCCTGTCATGGTATAGGGAGTTGTGCTATAATCAACTAAGAACTGTCCAACCTAGTCTATTAATGTGGCTGGCTGCTGCTTCATGTCGTTCTTGAAGGTCTACAGTGCATGCTGTGCCAGTTCATTGGACTACAAGTGATAGGGCTTCGTCCTTTAATGCCATTTGATTTTATAAAGGACTGGAACACCCTACTAGTGAAGGCATTGTCAGATACTAAGAATGCAGAATCCAGAATGCAGTGTGTGCGAAAACCTTTTGAAGTTTCTCAATGGTGATGGCGGAGGAGGTAGAGGCCACACGATGTAACTCCATCCACTTGGAATGTGCATCCACCAAGATGGGGAACGTGGACCCCAAGAAAGGCCCAGCAAAGTCTACTTGTACCCGTAGCCATGGCCTGTCTGGCCACTCACATGGGTGTAGTAACACTGAAGTGGGGAGTTTCTGGTTTTCCAGGTCCATGATGTTCATGTTGAGCCCAGATCACCAAGGATAGCTCTTGCCGAGCATCTTTATTTTGGAAACCCCAGATGGCTATTATGATTGGGCAATGCCCTGGGTGCGGAACCTGGGACCCTGGTGCTGTGAAGCAACAGTGCTATCCACTGTGCTACCGTGCAGCGCTCTGTAGTATGCTGTGAAAGGGATGCAAAACAACCTGGGTGGATTTTCCACCCCCCCCCCCCCACTTCCTGCGCTGCTGGGAAACGTGCGACCGGGTTCACCACCGTTGGGACCTGAAGACTCCACCGGCAAGAATGGCTGGAAAATTCCAGACAGTGTGAATAACAAGCATATGACATAACTGAAAAGTTAATGGACAGCTCCTCCAGTTTAATTAAATATCCCTTTTTATTTTGTTTCAGAAGGATGCTGAGGATTTGCTAAAGAAATTGCTTGTATGTCTAACTTGCAAGGAGCAAACTGAAAATTGCCATTGCTTTAGTACGGATCGCAAAAATGGACAAGAAATTGATCCTCATTTAATGGAGATAACACAACCTGAATCATGTCTACAGCAGGGACAACTTTCTCCCTTCAACACAAAACCGCAAAGTCCCAACTACAGAGACCAGCAGTTAGTCAGTAATGACTCTTCAACACCTGATGGGAATATTAATTGCATTGAACCTCTGCATACTCCAGTGATAAATGAGCAGAACATTGGAGCAAGAATCCTGAGGACACCTACATCGCGTAGCCAGATAAAGCACTTAAAACCCGCAGCAGTTTCAAGTGAACCAAGTGAGTATTCTTGCTGTTAATGATGTTTCTGGGACCAATCTAAACAAAGACAATCGTGTTTGCTACCTATTTAAATCCGTCAAAATCAGTTATCTGGCAGTTTGAATGAATGAACAAAATGGCAACTCTGGTCTATGGATGTTTTGAAA
Source organism: Scyliorhinus canicula (assembly GCF_902713615.1). Lineage (NCBI taxonomy): Eukaryota > Metazoa > Chordata > Chondrichthyes > Carcharhiniformes > Scyliorhinidae > Scyliorhinus > Scyliorhinus canicula. Next base: position 37,691,959 of record NC_052152.1, on the reverse strand, counting down.
TATTCTTTGAAAGTCCATTGATTACTGTATTCCATGAAATGTTTTGTTTTATGATTGTTCAGGATCATATGGCTGTATTTTAATACATATTTTATCAAATGGGTTAGATGGTTATAGAATTTGTTAACTAACAAAGCTATCCTTTGTTATCATAGATATTAAGTGAAATTAAATCTTAGAATTAAAAATAGTTTAATTTGAAGAATCTGTTGGTTGCTTCTCTGGCCCACTTTTATAAGAGAAACGTAATGAATATAAATGTTGACTTTTTATCACTGCAATTTGTGATGCTACAACATACTTTTAATTACTTGATTTACGGCACGCAGGGACAAAAGGACAAGCCCTGAATTTCTGGAGGGTAGTGAATGGGGACTTTGCAAACCTAGGGTCTGAAGTTTGGGATGGAACTTACCTCTGCCCATTTCAGAAAGCGGTGCAAGTTCTAAGTGGAAGAAGGTTGCAGGCAAGTCATCTGGCCACCTTGTAAAATGGGCAGGTCTGTGGAGTTCATAGACGACCGTAGAATTCCATCCATTAGCCTCATGTTAGGCCGCAAAGGAGCTCCCAGTTGAGACCACATCCAGATTTAGCTTGTGTATTCCTATAATATTTCTAAGCATGCCTTGAGCTCTCTTAGAAGCAGGTTAAATAACTGTTGGCCGGAGTTTTTCATTGTGCTGTTCCAATTTTCCTCGCAGCTGTTGAGACAGATGCCGTTTGTCTGCTCTGACGAGCATGGGCTTCCTGCTCCGAGTAGTTAAATAACCCCATGCTTAAATTTTGGATAGATTCTAGAGCGGGATCCAAAGACAGAAGGAAAATAAGCTCAACCACACTTCTGCCAGCAGAATGAGACATGTATAATTTAAGCTCCACATGTCTTTACAAACATTTCGCCACCACTCATCAGCTTGAGGGTCTGTGTCAGCTATTGTAAAATTTGCTGTTAGTTATATTGCTGTAGTATAGGGCCAAGACTATCTGCCGTAATCTGTAATATAGTAGGTTTTGTTTGGGGAGGAAACCCACAGAAGAGGCCATAGTCTGTTCTGAGCAGTCTATGGGCATAGGAGCAGATGTAGGCTATTCAACTCCTCAAACCTGTTTAGATTATGACTAATCTGCACCTCAGCACCATTTACCTGCCTCAGAACCTATATCACTTGACTCTCTAACCTAACCAAAAATCTGTCCACTTCCGTTTTGAAATTTTCAATTGATCTCCCTGAATTAACATCTGTTTAGCAGGATAAAGGATAGGGACTTGTACCCTTATAAATATTTCAGGGATGGAAAGAAATCAATTAATAACTTATGAGTTTTTTTCACACCATATTCCATGTGTATTATACTATTTGTGTGTGTTTTGCTTTTTTAAAGTTCATTCATGATTTTCTTTGCACAGAAAAACTTCATTGCTGCTCATGGGACATATGAACAAGCTATTTATTACATCGTGCAAATTTTAGGAATCGTGAAGAATACCTTGATTTTGGTGTCAAATAGTATGTGGGCTATCTCTCATACCCAAATCCCCAAAATACCTTGTCATGCAGGAACAATGTCCCATTCATTTTCCTCAAAAAATGCCAATGCTAGTTAATACAACATGGACTGTAAGTCTGAATGTAAGTGTGTGTGTGTGTCTGTGCCTGTGTGTATGTATGTATTTGAAAATACATTGCTGAACTCTTCAGTGTACATACCGAACAGCAATAGGAGCAAAGCGTTAATCCTTCTGTAAAATGTTGGAATGGATCAGCTTCATTGGTTGTTTTTCATGTTATGTTTCAGTTGTGCTTTCCAGTGATGATGAAGATGCAGATAAGGTCGACCCCATTATCCATTGTACCACATTAACTCCAGAGATTAAGCATTTATGTCTGGGGAGTAGAACGTGGGCAATTGAGAACAGTAAAAGAGAGACTGTGACTGTGCCAGTCCCAGCAAAATCAGAACCAGAGACTATGAAGGCATGTACATTAGAAAAGGTAACTAATGACACTACACCATGACCAAGAATTTGCTTTCAAAACAATTATACTGCAGAAAAGGTAGAAATGATTCAGTAATAAAATACCCCTTTACATTTACATTTTAAGGCATTCATGATAGTTTCATAATATGCTTCTTCATTTCTTCAATGTATTGTATGCATTTTTGCAAAACAAGTAAAAATATTTATCCTCACATATTCATTACTGCTAACCGCTGCAGTTCTCTGGTAGAAAGTTACATAACTATATACTTAGCATTGTTTGTGATTTAAAAAAACTGTGGGCAATATTCTCTGGCCTTCCAACAGCATGTTTCCCAGTGGCAGGAGGCGGCCTGCCATTGGCGGGATGTTCCGTCCCAGCTTCTGTCAATGGAATTCCCATTGAATCCACCCCACACTGCTGGGAAACCCGTGGTGGGGCTGTGCTGGAAAATCTTGCCAGTTATATATTAGAGGGGTGAGTTCACTGAGGCTCATGACTGAATGGGCGGCATGGTAGCACAGTGGTTAGCACTGTTGCTTCACAGCACTAGGGTCCCAGGTTCGATTCGGGCTTGTGTCCCTGTCTATGCGGAGCCTGCATGCTCTCCCTGTGACTGCGTGGGTTACCTCTGGGTGCTCTAGTTTCCTCCCACAAAGTCGCGAAAGAAGTGCTTGTTAGGTGAATTGGACATTCTGAATTCTCCCTCCGTGTATCCAAACAGGTGCCAGAGTGTGGCGACTCGGGGCTTTTCACAGTAACTTTTGCAGTGTTAATGTAAGCCTACTTGTGACAATGAAGATTATTATTATTATGTTTTGAGCTGTCACCAAATGTAGTAGATGATTAGCACGTCGCAGAGTGGTTAGCACTATTGCTTCACAACGAGGGTCCCAGGTTCGATTCCCACTTGGATCACTGTCTGTGCGGAGTCTGCACATTCTCCCTGTGTCTGCGTGGGTTTCCTCCGGGTGCCTTAATTTCTCCCCCAAATCCCGAAAGACGTGCTGTTAGGTGAGTCCGTGTACCCGAACTGGCGGTGGAATGTGATGAGTAGGGATTTTCACAGAAACTTCATTGCAGTGTTAATGTAAGCCTATTTGTGATCATTAAGATTATTATTAGATTTCTGATTCAGAATTACTTTGTTTCGATTGATATTTCATTTTTCCTTTCTTAAAGTGTGATTTAAAAAAAAAAAATCTTCCTTCTGGAACTATAAAAATATTAACTTTAACAAGTCCCCTTTTAAAATTTTCTTACAGCTGCTATGAAACTGATCATTTCTCCCAGCAGTTCTGACCATAACTGGCGATCGGGATCATATTTTTGTTCCTCATATTGAAAGGGGTCTCCCTGTGTCTTATTGTAACAGACAGGAGCTTTGAGGCTCCATAAGATAGACCACTTTCGAAATGGATCCCTCGCATTACTAGAGTCAATTGGTTGCAACCTCTCATTTTGAGACCATTGCCACTCTTGTTAACCCCAAGCAAAGCCAGTGAAAATCAACATCCAAATTAATGAATAAAAATGTTTAAAGACTCTCCAACAAATCAAAACAGTGAACTGAAAGAATTTTTTTCTTCCATCCCTCTAATGTTGGATATCTGTTGTATTCAGGATGCATATGAAGCAACTGAGAAGAAAATTGAAATGGACTGTTCTTTGGAAAATAGCACAGAGGCGAAAGAAACATTGGATCTAACATTTGCTGCCCTACATATGGGAGAAATTGAGGGGAATGAACAAGGTTCTGTAATGGTATGTTATTTTAGACAGAATTTTAATTTTTCATGACCAAGGCTGTTCGAGAGGGAGAAATAGGCATTTTGTTCTGGGACCTTGCACTGTCCATTGCTTTTCATGTAACAAAATATACTGAAAAACTACTTTGATTTTCTGATGTTATGTTTTGTACTGCCACTGGAGGCCAACAGTGAGAAACCTTTTAGGAGCTTTCAACAATCTTGAAGTTTATTATAGTGCAGTTTACTTATTTTTCACAGGTTAGTACTTGTTTTTTTTTGGTTTTTTTTGAAGTTTCAAACTTGGGAATTGTACATTTTAAGGCCCTTAATCAATTCATCTTAATCAAATTGCACCGCTTCCCAGCAGCTCCTAGGCACTGTATCATACAAGAATGAGATCAGAAGAGTACTAATACTGGACATTCTGAAAAAACAAAACCACTAAAGTGCAAATCTGGATTGATCTAATCCAATAACACTATCTAGTGTCGAAGCTTTCATTTAGACCAGTGCACCATGTTTGTAGTGTGTAGCATTGCAGTAACTTGGCTAGACTCCTTCAAAAATACACTGAAACTCCAGACTTCCACCATCTTGGAGGATAACGACAGTGAGTGAATGGGAATCCTACCACATCAAAGTCATCCTGCCGTGGAAATTTATCACCATTCTTTCATTATTGCTGGGTCAAATTCCTGGAAATCCTACTTTAGCCACGTTGTGGAAGTACCGTAACCATATGGATTTCAGTGGTTCAAGAAGATAGCTCACCACTACGTGAGGGCAATTGGGAATAAGAACATAAGAACTAGGAGCAGCAGTAGGCCATCTGGCCCTTCGAGCTTGCTCCGCTATTCAATGAAATCATAGCTGATATTTTTGTGGACTCAGCTCCACTTTCCCACCCGAACACAATAACCCTTTTTATTCCTTTATTCTTCAAAAAACGATCCATCTTTATCTTGAAAACATTTAATGAAGGAGCCTCAACTGCTTCACTGGGCAAGGAATTCCATAGATAATAGGCAATGAATGCTGTCCTAGCCACCAATACCCACAACCCATGATTGAATAAAAAGAAAATTTTTCTTCATACTTTGCTTGCAGGATGGAGTGTTATTCAGAATCATATTCGCAAATGTAATTCATAATATGTTAAAACTTGCAACTTATCACAAGATTTAAGCACTGTATAATAGAATATGCCTATTATACATTTTCCAGTGCATCCTACTTTCGGCTTTTCTGTCATTTTGATATGGATAGATTTGATCATCTTTTCTGTTTGCTTGCATTTCCCATCCTTCACAATTGCATTACACACAACTTTACTGGTAGAGGCATGTGAATGAGAAGTAGATTCTGTACCGTGGAGTTACATCCAGTCAGTTAGTGATGTTGAATTTGACCAGGACGGTCATACAGCTGTAAAGATATGGAATAATGATTCAAACAGCAAGTGTTAGAAGATGAAAACATTGAATTCTGTTGAGAAAAAAGTGAGGTTGAAGGCAGCCTGATATTATCAGAATGGTGGATAGACTTTGCTTAAGGAAAAGGGTAATGACAAATGTTCTGAAATGCTGGACCTCTTTGGTTTAGAGTTATGTCTATTAAGAAGTCATGGTGGAGGGATAAGAGACACAGTTTGTGATGGGATTTTTTGATTTATTTTTAGCATTCAGGAAGATCCTGGAGTCATAGGAGGTCAAGAAAAGTTCCGGGGGATGGTGGCACAGTGGTTAGCTGCTGCCTGACGGCACTGAGGACCCGGGTTCGATCCTGGCCCTGAGTCGCTGCCCATGTGGAGTTTGCACATTTTCTCCGTGTTTGCATGGGTCTCACCCCCCCCCCCCCCCCCCCCCCCCCAACCCAAAGATGTACAGGCTCGGTGGATTGGCCACACTAAATTGCCGCTTTAATTGGAACAGAAAAACAATTGGGTATTCTGAATTTATTTAAAAGAAAAGGTCGGGGGGGGGGGGGGGGGGAAGTACTCAAGGAAGGAAAACCAGGCTGCATTGATTAGGTCACTTGTGAGGCATTTGAACTGGCATATCTGCATAATAAGAATTTTCCTTGTCCAAGTTCATACTTGATATGTATTTCTCCTCCATTTAATAACTTTCCATTTTTGAACTTGTACTTGTCTCAAAACGACTTGCACACTTCTCTCCCAACTTTTTCTTCATTTGAGTTTATGCCCAGATCTAGTACTGAGCTTGATCTGGTTTATGGCACCAACAACATTCTGTGTGCTGCACTTTATATGACTTGCCACTGTGTTTCATCCTCCTTCGATCTCTCTGCAGCAATCATCCAATCCTCCTTCACTGCCCTTTTTCTATGGGACTGCTCTTGCATAGTTCCATTCTATTTGTTCCAGGACTGCCTTTATCTTCAGCACAGTCATCTCCATATTCCCAAAGATCAACCCAGTGGGTCTGTTTTCTTCCTGTTCTAGAGTATCGAAAACACACTCAACACAGAGTCAGCTGTAGGGAGAGACGAGCAGCAGTTTTATTTAGTAACCTAGGTGATACCATGATGTATCCTGATATGCCACTTCAGTCCTCCCTTTTGACACAAGGCTACTAACTCCCACTCGTATTACCACCAGTGCATGAGAGATAATTCTGACCCACGGATGTCTTATTGCATTTGGTTTGGTTCTCACATTTTCATTTGCTTGACTTGCTGTTGAATTTGGTTATACTGCTTCGTTGCTGCCCAGGCCTCCTTCCAGAACTCCAGTAGATATTCAGCAGCTTTGGAATTTACTTCCCCTCAGGAAGCACGTATCTCTAAGTCCTTCTTTAAATCATCAGTTCTATTCACTCGCTCCTTACGAGAAAGTTGGTTGTTGATCATTGCCGAATGTCTGATTTGTTGTTTGGGGTGGAAGCAGAAACTTGAGTTGATCACTGGGCAGTGGATGCCACCTTACTGGTATTGAGGCTTGTTGGCCATGCAGTATTCCCCTTCTCCCATGTATGCCACCTAAATTGGTTCATGGCGGGCACTGGAAATTTCAAGTGTACAGTTTAGGGTAGTGTTAAACTCGCATGTAGCTCTCATCCTTATCCCTACGGGATGTGGGTGGGCAACATTATTCCCTTTCTCCCCATCTCCAATTTATGTGATTCCTGTAGAGAGGGTTCCCCTCTGGGTTGCATGTTTGGGTTTGGGGTATTACTTTAGCCAATTCCTATCTCTCATGATCCCAGTTATTTCCTACCTCCATAGAGGGGTTTGAATTCCCTCCTTTCTGTAAATTGAAATGTCACTCACCACCCTGACTTGGAAATGTATTGACTTTCCTTCGCTGGGGCAAAATCCTGGAACTCCCTTCCCATCAGCCCTGTGGGTGTACCTACACCTCACTGACTGCAGCAGTTCAAGGCGGCAGCTCACCATCTTCTGAAGGGCAACTAGGCATGGGTAATAAATGGCCTAACCAGTGACGCCCCCACCCCGTGTAAATTAAGTTTTAAAAAGTTTTAACTTATCTATTCTGATATTTTTGCTGCTGTGCCAAGCCATCTTCATATCTTAATTTGATCCTGAGGCCAAGTAATAAGTTTATTGCAGTATAACTCATGGCTCATTCATAAACTTATTTTATCTTGACCCAAAGGTCACATTCCTTTAGCTTGTAATAGACTGACCTGCTCAACTTCCTGGCCAAAAGGTCATATTCATTCCAATTTTTTTTTAAAACTGCAAACTTGAAGCCTGTATTGGCAACTTGGCCAAACCTGGGTGATTCCATGATACATTCTGATTTGCCACTTCATTCCTCATTGTAATGTTGTCTCCTTCCCTGATTGCCTATTTGGCTTCTGGACCCTGGATGGATGAAACTTAAAAATCCTTGTCTTCATCTACAAGCCCCTCCACAACCTTCTTCCATCTTGCCTTTTGCAACCTTTTCCATCTGGTCTCCCCTGCCGCATCCTTTGTTCCTCTGCCTGTGGCCTCCTGCACATCACTCATTCTATCCATTCAATTTTTCACCACACGCTCTGCTTAACTAACATGACATTAACTCCAAGCCTCTCAACATTTTCATATGGTCCTCTTGTTCATCCAGATTTAATACAGGATGAGCTTCTGGTGTGTCAGGTGTGGCCAATTTATTCTCTTTCATTGTTCAGAGTCTATTCTCTGCAGTGGAATTACTTTCTCCAGCCTGTGTATAAAATTATCTCTGTTATCATTCCACTAAATCTGCTGTGTCCTTCCGTGTATTAGCTTTGATGCAAGGTAATTGTAAGAACTGTTTCATATTCAATTTACTGGTAACTCTTCAGTATGAAATAATTTTCAGTTTTAAAGGCACGAGTATAGTCCACTCCAGGATTTTGCAAAACCCATGTTTTTAAAAAAAACTCCTGTGGAGAAACTTGCCCAACATTACCCCAGAAAATTAATCTTGCATCTTTAGTCTCACGTCTTCCTTCGATTTGTAAATCTGTTTATCTGTAAAGTTGTGTTTTTTCCCTATGATGCAATTAATTGAATATTGGGTAAAACTGCAATTTGAGATCTCAAATGTTCCATTGCTTTCTTGATCTAATCACTTGACTTCTTCATTTGTGATGGGCAGGGGGTTTGAAGTGATTTGTGAAATATGCACCCTAAAATACTGGCTGAAACTCAGTGGAACAGAACTTAACTGATTGTATTGTTACATCATGGCACTCTTCGCACCGTGGTTTCTTTCCAAGGGGG